>NW_023998414.1:30483567-30554707 GCF_014805625.2 Glossina fuscipes
ATGTAAGCTTGCCTCTCTTCGTCTCTCTGCCCGATCTTTGTCGATATACCTTTGCTTTCAATCTATAGCTAGCAATTTTTCATGTATTCGCGCGTTTTATTTTTTTATTTTGATTTTTTTTTTTTGGTCTCCTCGTATATAAGCGTTCCTATGAAAACTAAACACTTATATGGCAATCAAGTGTAGTGCTTAGTATTTTATGACGCGAACTGGTGATGAAAAACAAAATCTTTGATAAGAAAATTAATTTTAGTCAATTTGGATCATGCCAGGTAATGTTGTTCTTCATCTCTTCTTACGCCTTTTAAGGAAGTAACGCGTCAAAATAAATGAAATGAAACCAGATTAACTGAGGTAGGACAGCGAATGGCAAAGTGTGACTCGCGCGAGCTGTATGCGTCTCTTTAACACTTTGCATCTATTCTCCCGAAAATGAGTATACGTTGGCGAAGAGAGCACCCTCTGTTGTTGTTTAATTTTAACTTTTTCGCATAACTCTCCAATAGACGCGATTGAATCTCATTTGTTGTGTACGAGCGTACGGTGGAAGCCTCAGGCTTCATTATCACCTTATGAAAGCAGATCACTACTAATAGTTCGTACAGTAGGTTCGTGTTTAGGCATCCGCTGATAAATGGTGTAAGTGATTCACCGGCCCTGTTAAATGTGCCGGTCCCGTCTATTTAGCAACTTTAGGCTCATAAATTCTTAATCAATTTGGATCATGTCTATTATCTGATCTCCACATCTGACTCAATATAAATTCGCAAAAAAAGATTCTCTTTAGAGTTCGGGCACTGTCGATGTCAAGTACCTCAGTAAGACATAAAACTAGTTAAGCAAGCCATAAATCAAAATCAGGTAATACGGTGTTGAAGTATGGATTACTAGGCTATTTCAGGTTTGCATCCTCTTGCGCATCACCATGCACCGGTTATGCCCTATGATGCTTCAATTTCCATCCTAGTGCGAAGTTTGCTTTCGTTTAGGTGTCGTTCTCCTCGTGCAATAATATGTTTTCTCTTTCACACTAAACGATTTAATATAGATCGTAATGAACTAGCCTTCTGCTATATATGTATAAGCTCAAGACTCTTATTATCCGTATTAATGTCAAATTTAGGCGAAATTTAGAAATTTTACCTGAACTGAGACGAAATGAATGAACAAATAAATAACACTTCCCCTTGTGAGGTTGACTTGGGATATTTTGAAATACAGGAATTTATGCAGTTCGAAATTTGGATGTCTTTGCGCTGATTTAAAAAAATTGCAGAAAAAAAAAAAGAAAAAACAAATGTGAGAGAGAATTTAGTTCACAGACCTGCAGAAGGAAGATATGATCATATGTGAAGAGGAGAAGTCTACATGTTTCTGAATAAATTCTTGTTAGTGCCTCTATTCACACTTGACTTCTTATCTATCGCATCATCTACCTAGACGTTGTAACTTTCCTCACAGAGCAAGATTCGGGGGAAAGCTAAAACTGTTATCATCACTTCATGTAGAGCGGGTGTGCCAGCTATGCTTCTATGTTTCTTAAATATGGCCATGCCGTAGATATAGATCACAAAATCTGGCATTTGAAAGGTGATGATCGGCAATCAGTCGCGTATTCAATCGTCGTCAATTTTTATATTGACAAAAAAGAAAAATATTCCATCACAAAAAAAGCCCATACATATAGAGTCCTATGGAAGATGAAATCTATTTTTCAACTCTGGATTATCGCGTTTTAACAACAATTGCCTTTGAATCGTTTTCTTCGCTGCATTTCTTCGCTTATTCGTTTTCATTTTTGGCATATCCTTGTGTATTCGTGTCTAATACCACAAGCAATTGTTCTTTTTTTTTTTTTTAATAAAGTCAAAAATTACACCTTTTCATGTGCACGGCATCCTCTCAAGAGACTAAAATATTTCATGCACAATTTTAAATCGCTGTTCCTGCTCATTATCGTTTGGTGAGTTAACCTTTCACTTTTGCGATGGTATATATATGTGACATCAGTTAGTATATCGAAAAAGTCTTTCAGCGAATTTTATCTAAATTAGTGAAAATCTATTAGAAAATCTTAATTCGATGATTGGTATGACATCTATTAAAAAATCCTACATTTGATTATCGCATAAAAAGTGAAGTTGTGGAGCAAATAAATTTTGTAAATAGTTTTTACAAAAGTCATTTAATTATTCTGAACATGATTCACTAACTGTTTCCGATTCATCACATATTATATATATATATAAATAATATTTTTTTTTAGTAGAAAACTATTTTTACAATAGTACGTACAACAATTGAATTCCATTGTAAAACATTCGCTCATTCATAAAACGTTAAAAAATGGAAGTAAGTAAAAAAAAAGTAATAAAAAGAGAGAAACAAAAGAATAAACGATTCGAAAATGCAAAAAGAAACAAAAGCAACAAATTAATGATAATAAGCAAAAAAACAAGTTATAGTCATTTTCGTTACTCTCTCAGAGAGAAATTGAATCGATTTACTATTCAGAGCTGAATACGATCGATTTGGCTTTGAAAAGCTAATGCTTTCTATTTGCATTTTTTTCTTTTTTTTTTTTTTGTTTCTTAATACAAAAAGCAAAAATGCTTTTTTCACCTAAAAGCTTTTCGTTGTCATTGCGTCATAATAAAAAACTATTGTAATTTCCGTCTTAATATGTTGTCTTCGTTGTAAGTTTTCGGGTTAGATCTTGGATATTAAAGTAATCTAGCGAATCCAAAACTCTCTTAAACAATGTCCAATAAGAAAAGTTTATTTTCTCTTTCTCAAAAAGCTTTGATAAATTTTAAAATGGTTCGAGTCCTAAGTACTATAATTTACGATAAAATTGCATGCGTTGCAGGCAAGATGTATATATGCGTTCTTCGTTTAACACACATTTATTCATACCGCGTCGTACTATTTACTTATTTTTTTTTTTTTGAATTTGAACGTAATATAAAATAATTTAATTGATTTGAGTGAGATATAACGTAAATTAAGATAACGTGTTGTAACCAAATCAAGTCTCAAGGCGTAAATGTAGAACTATATATATATCAAAAAACTTCGTTTCAAACATACATATCGAAGATGAGAAAATTTTTTCAAGTTAATTTCGAGTTTTTATGTAAATTGCAGTTAATTTACTTTCTTTTTTCTGCAAGTTGATTGAAATGCTCTTTTTATTAAAGATAAAATAAAATTAAGGGCAAAAAAAATCAATTGCAAAAAATAACACATTTTCGAATATATTCGATTTGTTGAAATCGCGTTATGTCAAAAAGGTGTAAATTTCGTATCGTGTTGCATCGAAAGTTTGCTTTAAGGGTAACCGTGTCAAACGAGGGTCGTTTGTATAGGATTTTTCGTAAGAATTATTCCATTGAAGGGTCAGCTATTATTCTATTCTATTGGCAAGGGGTCAGTGATCGTTTTATTTACGAGTAAATTTGTTTGATGAACGATGCTTGGAGTTTTTTCAACGCACTGAGCTTGTTGTAAATTGTTTTTATTGAAATTTTTTTGTTTTACTTTAAAGAAGTGCATTTTATGCACTACACCGTTTACTTGCATGAAGACGCAATAAAGTTTTCAATATTTATGCAAGGGAAGCTTTTGCTTTTGCAAGCACAAGCATAAAGTGAAGAAGCGATTTGTTATAATATATGCGAAAAGCGTAGCTATATTGACAGCATTTGTGTTTGGGTTGTCAACTTTGCTAAAAGCTCTTTTGTTATAGCAACGATATAATAAAAATGACGAATTTGACTTATTTATTATAATACAATTTTATGCATGATATAATATATTTATGTAAACTATGTAATGTGGAAAGGTTTTATTTACAGAAAGAAAATATTTTTCACATTGGGATTGAAGCAATATTTCAAAACTACATTAATCTATTTTATATGTTCGGAGCGAAGTGTTTTTTTACACAAGTTGTGTCTTGCCTTACAACAATATATATATATATATATATATATATATTTATAATTTATTTAATATTTGTAATTTATTTAATAATAACACAGTTTTCATTCCTTTTCAGGTAAGTTGAACTACAAGATATCAAACTTTTCAAAATAATTTCTGGAGCATCCAAACCTATTTTTATATGACAGGTAATAGATATTTTCTTTCAAAAATTAACAAAATGTTTTTTTTAAAAATAATAATTTAATCTTTCACTGTTTGTCTCAATTACATACGCATAATGTATTGTAATACTTTAATTAAAAGAAATTTTGATTTAATTGTATTTTTTTTTATTTTCTTTTTTTATATTATTTATTGAGATATTTATGCCGTAATGCCATATATAAATATATATGCATGAAGCAGTATGTTATTGTTGGAAACCCAATTCTCACAAAATGTATTATTTATTTATTTATTTACAATTTTTTTTGTTTTTTTTTTTTTTGTTTTTTTGCTTAATGTTAGTTTTATGGCATTTTTTTAATGTTAAAATAAACTAAAGTAATTTTCAGAGTTTTCATGATTTGTGCAGTCGCATACTGTGCAAATTTATGCGTCTGAGCAGCATTAATTATCATTTTCAGGTAGAGTTGATGCTTGAAAATGATGTAAAAAACTTGTTGAAACAAAATGTAACGTTATATGAATAATTACCACTCTTAACATAAACAATAGCATTTTCTTTTAGTGCACACCTCTAAATATATAGTATATAAATGCGTGGAGTGGACTAATTATTTCTGACTGCGTCTAGAAGGTTGGAGGATTGACAATTTTTAATGCATCATCATATGCTCATTAAAATTCCTAGCGCCCCATTTCTAAACGCATTAGCATTAGCAAAGGCAGATAGTTTTTTTCTCTCCATGCGCCCATTTGTTGTGTTTTGTTTTCTTTCATTTTCAATGAAGTTTTGTTAATCAACTAAGTTATCTTTTCTGAAAAGTTAGTGGACCTGTTTTTGTTCTTGCTTCGCCTTTCTTCTCGTTTCTTTCACTGTTTAGCATAGAAATCACTAAGAAAAAATGAGAGACAAGTTTAAGAAACGACAGCAAGGACTTTCGAAAGAATAGATTCAATCACGTTATATTATTAGATATGAAGCGGCTTTGCCATCGCTGAGACGATGTCCATATAATGTTCACTATACTGCGTTTGTTAGCGGTATATTAAGTACTTAACGATCTAAGCAACACCCGGAAAAGCTTAAGACAGACCTACCAATCGTTTCAGAATCATTTCATGAATCGACGTAAGGATTTTTCTCCATGTGCGCATCTGTCCGTCTAATGATTGCGCTTAGGTGGCAATTTTCAGAAAACGAAATGAAGGAAATTAAGGACGAATTAAAGACGAAGCCTATTGAGAATGAATTGGATCGACCATGTAGGATTGGATTGTCCATGTAGGACCGCATTTTGAAATAGTCATTGTGTGACATAAATTTAATAATGCAAAATGGAAGTAAGCCAACCTAACTGTACGTATGGAATGGGATCTTCTTTGTGCTTCGTACAAACGTCGGACAAGGTCGACTTTTAAATGCTCTAAATCGCTTCATCTAGTACAGTTAGTTATTCAGTTGTTTTAGCACCAAACGTTTTATATCAAAAATTACACGTGGAAAAGCATACGTTTCAAGACAGCCAGCATTTTGGAGGATAGCCAAAGAAGGTTAAAGGATCACATGACGTAATCCAAATTTAACCAACTTATTTTATTTCCTAAAAATTTTATTATTTCTCAGTCTCCGTCGTAAAAAACTAGAAACTAGATTTTCTTTCCGCGCTAAGAGGTTTGCTTTTCATCATAATCCCTATATATGCTAGGGTCCAAATATTAGACCCTAGTTCCCTACTGTTCATTTTTTTTGCTAAATACCAGACACTATGGACCAATTTTCATCATAAGATAATAAAAAATTAAATCTTATTCTTATGCATAAGAAAGCTTGCATGGAGTGGGGTCCAAGAAATGGAACCAGGTGATTTAAATTTGGTCCATTTAATATTTATGTCACAATGACTATATATGAACAAATTTTCATCATAAAACATTAACAATCCGATTTATTTGGTAGATAAGGGCTTATATATCTTGAGTATCCTTATATGTGGTGTCATCCGAAAAATGAACTTATTTGGTCGAAATTCGCTAAGGTTAATTTCTTTCTCAACTTATGAACTAATTTTCACTATGAGATATTGAGTATTAGACCTTTTTACCATATAAAGATTCACTTTTGGTAGGAACGGCTATATGAGAGGGGGTTCAAAAGATTCCTCCAGCCGAGCAAACATTTTCATACCAATTTGAAATATTGAAATACTATTACTGAGCGATTTTTACCGAGAAATTATGAAATTTGCTATGTTTTCCCTACAATGGCTTTTCCGAATACGGTGTTATATGGAAAGTATTCGAAGAAGTGGTACGAGTCTAATCATTTTCAACAGCGTTCCTCGTTCGGCGAAAATACGCCAGTGTATAAAATTTCATTAAAATATCTCAAGTATTACGACATGTTGTTTGAACACCAAAACATAAGGGGGACAGATTAGCTTAGACTGGTTCGAAAATTTGATTTTGAATTGGTCGTTATAAGAAGAGGTAACCCTATCCTAAGTTCTTCTGCTCATATGCGCCTGAAGAAAAACTGCGAAGCTTACACATGACGCACTTCTTATAGGCACTAGTCATGCTCTTTCGACAAAAACGGAGTATTTTTATATTTTTATTGGGCAGTTAACTGGCAAGGGATACCAAATATATTTGTGAGCATTTGCTCGACATAATTAATAGAGCTCCTAATACGAATTTTGTTTACTTGCAATTACAACTTGTACTACTTGAGATAAGGGATATGCAAATCTGTTAGGAGAGGAAGAGAGAAAGAGCAAGAGAGAGAGAGAGAGAGAGAGAGAGAGAGAGAGAGAGAGAGAGAGAGAGAGAGAGAGAGAGAGAGAGAGAGAGAGCGAGAGAGAGAGAGAGCGAGAGAGAGGAAGAAAGATGTACGTAAGATGTGGAATTACTTCAGATATATTATATATATTATATAATCGATTTAGAAACATTTTCTAATATATTGCATGATGTAGTCTGTCCGTCCAATGTATGCTGATACAATAATATTTTTATGTTCAACTTATATGTGCTGATATACTTTTGGGCAAAGAGAAATCCTAATCAAAATGAATTGATTTGGATCAATCTACGTGCCTTGTACATGTTTAGACCGATATCCTTGAAAAGTCATTGTGAAGCGCTACAGAATAGAAGATGCGAAGCACTTAAAAGAAAAGTTTCTTATCTATCGTCCAGCTAAAGTTGTTGCAATTGTTGTCGTTTTATACAATTTTCTCTATATCTTGCAATCGCAAAAGGCGAACACAGATGAGTTGAAGTGTTAATCGTTTCAGCGTAAACTACTACTGCTGAGTGAATAAATGTAATATAAATTCTCTCTTCTTCTTATTCTTCTTCTTCTTCTTCTTCTTCTTCTTAATATCTGGTCTTCTTTAATTTTCTTTGAAATTCTTTGAAATTTACATAACAGTTTCGTAATCTGTTCTTCTTCTCGTACGTAAGTCGTACGAAACTGGCTAAGAATAGAATAGATTTTGTAATTGCATAATTTTGAATTACACTGACCTAATTAATAACCTGCCTGAGTGGCCTGAATGTTGCCTATCAGCAATTATGTAAATATTTCATTAAAAGCCATAAGAAAAGAAGAAGAAGAAGAAGAAGAAGAACGATATACTGGCCGAGCGAGCGTATCGTAAAATCGCTCTTCCCATACAATTTTGCAAGTCATTACATTTGTTGTTGTTATTATTATTTTTATTATTATGAAGTTTATGAAAATTGAAATAACTCACAACTAACTCAACACTGAATCGAATAGAAGTAACAAGAATTTAAAGTTGGCATAATAGTAAACCTCAGATGTTTTAAATGACAAACGTAAACTGTGCCGCTTGATTACCGCTAACTGTAGTAATTTTCACGTAAAAATTCTTAAAAAAAGAAACATCTGTTAAATAAATTCTTGCTTCTCTCTCTCTCTCTCCCTCTCTGGTCAAATCTGTTACAGTTAGTGCTATTATTATTATTATTATTGTTGTTGTTGTTTGTTTGTTTGTTGTTATTGTTGTGGTTATTGTAGTTAATGACTTGCTTGCTGGAGACTAAGAAAAATTCAGTTTAACACATTATGCAGACAAAATACGTTTTATTTACTCGGCACACATGATTATGCAATATTTCGTACGCTTTAGTCTTTAGATAAATTATAGGCATGTATGGCTCTATACCATTGTGCCGGTTATGCATGTTATTGCGTTTAACTGTGCCACGCAATTATTCACTTGTTGCTGTCTTGTGCGGTTTTCTACATTAAACTTTATTCTAAATACGTATAAAGATTTCTTTTTCTTCTTCTTCTTCTTCTCGTTACTCTTCTGATTCTCGCTGAAAAAAATAAAAATAAATAAAATCCTCAAATATATCACATTCAGACGTTTTAAATATACGTATGAAAAAAAAAAAAATAATAATAATAATAATTTCAAATTATTTGTACATATACACGCACACCCATATCTATCCAAACATACATATATGTATATATATATATATATATATATTTCTTTAATATCTTGAATGTAATTACAAATTTTATTAGCCTTTGAAATACAAAACGATTATTGACGGTAAAAAGAAGGAAAAGCAAAAAAAAAAAAAAAAAAAAAACAGAACTAACTCCACATGTGTGGAACGAACGCACACTATACACTTCAGCCACAACTTTCTACTTTCAACCTATAATCATTATACGGATATATTCTTAAGAAGAAGCTTTTGCGAAAACAACAAAAAACTACAAAATACAAAATAATTTACTTCGAATTATTATTGTGCATGCAGTATGAATGTTATTACATTCGTGTCATATCAATAGAACATTTTCTCATATATCAATAAATGGCGCGCATGCGCTCTATGAAAAATACATCATTTATTATCAGAACATCATTTAGATCAGAATTTGAAAGACTCACTCATTCGCTATAATTGCAAGTCGTAAAATGCGTTCGATGTTCTTCTTCGATTTTATTCATTTCATCATTTCATCATTTTATTTTCCTTAAACGATTATGATTGTTCAACCTTTTAACCCGCGCTAATCTGTATTATATATGGGAAAAAGGCGAACTTATTACGGGTCGCATCGATAATTGCTAGCTGCGATAACAATATCTTCAAATTTTTTTCATCTCCCACATAATATCGATAACAGAATTTTATATGTATGTTAAGTTCAAGAAAATTATCGGGAAATGGAAAAATTCTTTTAGTTAGTAGTTATTATCGTTACTCCCCATCGTGTGCTTTCTTCATGATATAACAATTATTTTATTGCTTAATACGTTCTACATAAGACCAAATCCTCGATAAGTTATTCTTTCGTTCTCATCTGATCGATTAATTGTTTTTTTTTTTTTAATTTTTTAATTCAATGTTCGCGCTATCTGGTCAAGAATGCAGTTTAATCGATAACCGAAAGTGAGTTATTGAATGAGAAGAACTTGGATGAGGGTATAAAAGAAACGAGTTGGTGCGAAACAAGCACAGCTATAAGAAGAGATTTCTCTGCAAAACATTTCATGGCAATGGTTTGTTCTTTGCTACGGTATCATAAAACGTTTTCGTTTCCTGGAATAAGGCCTTGATTCTAATCTATAATTTTATGTGTTTTTTTTTTGTCGATGAGCTCGTAAGAAATTAGACAGGTGAAGTTATTATGAGTCGGTTTACCTGACATCCATTTTTCTGTAATTTTTCTTTGCTATAGCTATTAGTTCATTTCGGTAGAGATAGGGGTAAGCAAACAAATCCAAGTGCTTTCTAAAGTAAACAAGACTTTACCAAAAAGACGCATCTTAGCAAAGCCAATTTTTGATTGGCGAGCCTGACCTGAGTCGGAAATATAGGCACATCCATCAATGACGGTTGGAGAAATCGACTTATTGCGTACAAAGTGACAGAGCATCTGTTCATCGCATGCTTTAGATCTGCATTTTGTATTTAATGCTGATTAGGAACTTTTTAAAGGGCTTATGCCGAAGTACGATTCGTTTGTTTCTTCTTCACTGCCTACATACATTGGCTCATTCCGCGACAACTTATCGTTCTCAAAATATATTTTAGAAACTATGCATCAAATTTTTGAATTAAAACTATACGGCTCTCGTTAACGAAAGCGGAAAATCCACAAAAATTAAAGAAAAGCAAAAATTTTTTTTTTCTTATTTCAATGTTTATTCAGTGCCAGTTAAACAACACGAAAAAGAATCCGATAAACCCGATAATAACTGATCCGACTTTGTTCACGAAACGTGACCTAACATAGGTAAAAGCGCTTTCAATATTCGCTTTTAACCCCCTATCACCGAACGATGAGTGGGGTAGTTTCTCAAATCGCTAGCAAAGTTTGTAGAAGGAAGGTGAAGATCGCTCACAAAGTATATGTATTCACGTTTAGTATCCAATTCTCAATCTAAATCAATTATCTGTCCGTCTGTGTAAAGTTTGCGGTAAAAATTCTCGTGGGCGCAAAAGAGAAGCCACCGACTTCAAATGTGGCAGAAACAACTTGGTATTGAAAACAATACTTTCTCCCTATTTACTGAAATATTCTCATGAAAATGTGGATCAGTTATGAAGATGCTTTTCTTAAAAGGCAGAAAAACATCATCATTGTCAAGTTGCTCGAAGGCAAACCAAAGAGAAATTATGACATTTAGAACGATCCAATAGTTTTAATTGTTGAGTGCAAATAATATCGAAAGGATGTTGGCCCATATAGTTCATCAGGATTTGTCAAATTTAACTCCCCATCGATGTCAATTGGTGAGCAAAAGCTTTGACATAAGATCGCAACGGGTAGGAAAAAAGGATCAAAGGAAAAATAATGCTCTCAACGAAGAACGATCCATGATGACAGCAAGCTGGGAGAGGGGCATGATAAAAAATTTGATTAAATTCCAAATACTTATTGATCCCTGTATCTTCACATGCAAAAGTTGAAAACTTTATTCAATCCAAACTAACATAGAAAGAACGACTTTATCAGCTAAAATACGCCCGCAATGTTAAGAAGCAGATCTTACTTGCTAATTATGGGCAAATGTATTGACCGGCTAGGCTAATTTTCGCCCTCATCAGTGAAAATTGGGTATGTATATACAAGGTCTATAAATAAGGCTTTATTGGTCTCCAAACTGAAGCCTGTTGAAAGCCTCGTTATAGTAAAGTTAATGGTGGTTTAGATTTTAAATTTTTCTTTGGAAGGCCAAAATTGACCATTGCGATCATGTTTCCGTTAAATCGATTCACGGATGCATGCAGATGCGTGAAGAGTTCGAATTATTAACGTCTTTTCTTGAAAAGCCTTTGAAAACTCTGCTTGAAATCTTGAAAAAGTTAGTTCAGGACGTATATCCTTGCCGCGGCAGTACTGCACTTTAACTTCTCGCAACTAATTGACGCAAACAAAAAAAAAAAATAAATAAATAAATAAATAAAAAAATTTAATAATTGTATCTCCCTAAGCAAATATCTCTCGTTTATTTTCTTTAAACCTCGAACCGGAAATCATTGCAAAAATGATTATTTTTTCTATTTTTAAGCAAAGACTTCTATGTAAGCAAACGACCTAACGATTTAGTTCGAGTTAAATATATATATATATATATATATGTACACATAAGATGTATGTTGAAAAGGGAAGGAGTGCAAGGACTATTGTATGTAAAAAATTTGATTTTATATTTTAAAAATTTCTCATTATTTCATTTAATTATTCAGTCAAGACATTCGTTTGATAGGAGTAACAGTGTGTAACATGATTTGTGTTTTTAATGTCAATTCAATATCAAAACATCGATAAATAAATTTCATATTGTTTGTTATATATAATTAGAGATCTCTCTTATTATCTAACAGACCTACACGTGCTTTCCTTTCTCGTGTAATATGCAATGAAATGAGCAAAAATTTCTTTATTTTTGTTTTGATCAAAACATTCGTCGTCGTCCGTTGCTCGATGAGAGACTGCAATTTAAAGTTGGGCGATATTTCGTCTGCATACCTAAGCTAACACACAGCATAGTTCGTGTAGTCGTGAAAGAGAGCATGCAAGTGCAACGAGACCAAACAACGAATGACGATATATGTTAAATTTGTCCTTCTGTTTGCAACTTGTTATCAATAAATACTACATTCTACGTATCTTTCGTACAGTGAACGAAAAGTTCATACGCATGATTTGAATTACTTTTGATTAAAGCTTCTATTCGTTTATCAATTTCAATTGCAATCTATTATTTTCGATCGTACTGTTGTATCTATTTCCATTCCAAAATACGAAATATCGGGCTTGGCAAAGAAAACACAAAAAATTCGGAAAGAAAAATTTCTTTGTCAACATAGTTTCCCTTTAGCTCGATACGTGTAGCCTGAACGCTTCCTCTATTTAAAGAATCACTTTGCGAATAATTAATTCTATGGACCCTTTGAAACCAGCAACGGAACGTGAGCTTAGTAACTAATTTTCTTTTCTAAAATAGAACTGATAGTCTATGTTGCTTGTGCTCAGCTTTTTTTTCTGTTAGTTTAAGAATTTATTTTGTTAGTTGAAAAAAAAAAACTATAATAACAACTCGATATGCTTTTCGCAATCACTTTCAATAGCTTCAATATACTGCCTATGTAAAGAACTTTCAAGGTCCCTTCAATCGCAGACTGCACGATAAGTCTATAATCGTCGAGTTTCATTTTGAAGCTTGAAAACCCAGAGAGCGCTATATAAGTTTGATGATGAATTCATTCATATTGGAATTCTTGCCTTTTCGCCGTCGCGATGTTAGATTTTAGAAGTGATGATTTTATTCCATTGTAAATATCGACGTAGACGAGGCTTGGTCTCATGCGTTTCATGTCTGCTAACTTTGTCAGTGATTGTTCTTCGCCATTCCTGATGTTTTTTCCGCCCACTTTATTCGCCTCATTTGGTCACTGCGATGTTTGTCTTGACAGCTCGTTTAAATCTTATCATCCACGAATTTATAAACGTCATAAACGAAGGAGCAGATTCCTTCAGAGGAGAATCCAAATCGACTATAACGTTAGTTGGACGTTGTCAAACATTAAGTTATTTCCATGTTTATAAATTCACTGACACCATTCACTTACTCTAGATAGCTATTAAATAAATAATATCGTAACATTTTCCACTTTTATATTTAAGCTTAACTTAAGTTTAACTTAGCGATTTTCTTCAAACTATTACCGTCATCTATAAGCTAGACCGACATTACTTCTGGATCTGCTTTAGATTTTTCCTAATGAGCAAAAGACCACTAATCACTAATCTGTAAAGCTACGCGTTTCTGTCGGGTTTTCCAAATTGAAGAAGAGGCTGATTAAAGACCTAAAGCTTGATTCATGTATTATTAGTTGAACTTCAAAAATTTGATTGTATAAAACAAGGTGAGACCCGAAAGGGTACAAAAAGAGCACTCTTGTAAAATTTGAGTAGATTATCCTCCCTGGCAGACGATCTTTAAATAGAAAATTTCAGGGTTTAGGTATATGGATCGATGGGAGAAGGGAGCGAAAAAATATGTATCAGAGACAAAACGCATAAATTAATGGAAAGAAGATATCCAAGGAAGGGAAAAATGAAGGAATGAGGAGGAAGAACCAATTGACCCAATTGAACCTGAGCTTATGTAATGAAAATTATGTAAATTTTCATCTGTTCCCAAATATTTCTCGACTTGTGTTCTCACACCATTGGACTCTGAGATTCTGCTTAGAACTTTAGTTAATAAATTCAAAAACTTATTTTATAGAAAACTATTCATGAAGCAGTAGAAGCGTTTATTTCATAGTTCGCATAAGCACATCTGCTCGGTTTCTTGCATTCATGTCTAGGCTTCAAATTATGCTCATCATCTCAAGCAAACAGGCAACGAATATCACAGTTTGCTCTTATGTTTCTTCTTCTTCTTAATCATCTTATTTATCCTACTTTCTCAGGGAATTTTTGTTCATCTTTTTTTTTTTATTTTTTATGATACCCTCAAGCAAAATATAATAATTCGGAAAATCTATATACAATAGAGTTTAGGAATTTTTACTTAAACTTATTTTCCCAAATATATGATGATTATCCGTAACGATATAATATCATAAAGGGCATCGAATTCTTCATTGCGCAGGTTATAGCCTTGAAATGACTGATTGATTGATTGATTATTCTAAAGGTGAAGAAAGAAGTTTAATATGAAAAATTTACCCAAAAGTTATTATTTTCTTACTCATTCCACTTTTTTTTCCCCTTCTTTTTAACAGATCGAGAAAGTTCTTTTAAAATCGCAACATGTTTCCATGAAATTTAAGTAAACGCAAAGTAACTCCAGTCCAGAACTTAGCGAAATTAATGAATTTAAAAGTATAACTTTATTTTTATGGAATATATTTTGAAGGCGGTGAGCATTTTCCGAACAATAATGCTGAGAGGTTATATGTGATAAATAAAAGAGGACATGAATGAGTCATGTGTTCTATCAGTTGTAGTGTTCAATGAAAGTGAAGTGATTTTTCTGAATTTGGCTTAAATAAGTGAAAAATATTTAATGTTAAAACAGAAGTTTCCCCTTCTATACCCCGATACCTGGATTTGACTGCACCTCAGATGTGAAAACTATTGCTTACTACTTGAAAAAGCTAAACAATACGTTTAAGCTGGAAAGAATTGTGATAGAGTTTTCAATAATAGATTGTATACCGGTTCGTAGATTGATCGATTCAATCGATCCAATTACATTATTTCCATATTGAATATGTACGAATGAAAAAATGCACAGAGTTGTTGAGTATCAGTGATTCGGTTTAAATGACACTTTACTCATTTACTCATTTGTTCACTTGATTTTTGCTTTAATTCTTTTTTGCTTGTCTTCGCACACTCTTCGTGGGGAACCTAAAATGCAGTCATAATCACAAGAGCCAGCTGTAGCTGCTTATAGCGCACGCAAACGAATGAGCGAACAAACAAATAACACCTACGGAGCCGGTGAATACCTATTTGAATACAAAGCCAAACAGCAATCAACAGAGTCAGTATAACTTCGTTAACAAACGGTTCCCCATACATATCAAGCGGTTAGATTGATGTTTGTCTTTTTTTTTTCAATTTTTTTGTTTTGTTTTTTCATTTATGAAAAATGCAAGAAATTTTTGAAAAAATTCATTTTGTTTTTTTAAAAAACAACATTTTACTGCGAAAAAAAAAAATAAATAAATAAAATAAAAATTTATGAAAAAAATATTTTTTAATATAATTATCGGTTAGAGACTTAACAGTGCAGTCAAGAGATTATAATGAAAAAGTAACAAAAAAATAAAACCAAAAAAGTGCAAACACCGTTAAACGTAATTGATATTAATAATGCAATAGCATCAACTGTTCAGTTCGGCATTCTCATTAGCCATATTTTAAAGGAGCCTGCCTAACAGTGAGAGTGAGAGAGAGAGAGGCAGAGATTAGGAAGGGAAGGGAAGGGAAGGGAAGGGAAAAACAAGATATGACGTTAGCGGCTCGATACCGATATATGTGATATTAATGATAATAGAAAAATAATGAATAAATAAAATAAGAAAAAAACAAAAAAAAAAAAGAGATTAGCAAATAATTGAAAAGAGATCAAAAAGCAGTTAATTATATTATAAATGCTGCTATTAATTAATAAATTTTATAAATTTCCCTTTTGTGCTTATATTCGATAAACAATTAAATCAATTAACAAATTGTTTGAAAAGTTATAAACAACCACATTTCACATATCGCTAATATTTTTTTTTTTTTTTTGCTTTCTGCTTAATGTGTTTAGTAGTATTTTTCTTTGCCCCCTTTTGTGTTTCGCCCCATTTCATAAAGAGCTATTAATACTAGTAATTAATTAATCTATGTAAAGAAATATATATATATATATATATTGTTGATTTTTTAACATTTTGAAAAAAAAAAAAAAAAAACAAAATTCTTTACCTTTATTTAATAAATTCTGGCTTCACAAGCAGTTCCTCTGGTCTTGTTGTTGTCAGTTTTTAATATTTTGCAATTCTTTCCAATAATCATCGAATTTAAAAGATTTTTTACAATTCTTACTTACAAAGTTAAATAAAATTCGTGCTTGTGACCAATATGTTGCAATATTTAACGATTGCCTGTTTGTTTTTTTTTTTTTTTTTTTTCAAATTTCTATCGTACACGTTTCGCTGTTTGGCTTGACAATTGACCTCCCGCTGTCAACGAACAAAAATATATGTATATATATATATGTAAGTATGTATATATATTGAGCGAGTACTACTGTTACGGCCGTACATGTTTACAAAAAGGTTATTGAAAATATTTGGGAAAATATTCTTAAAAATAATATTAAACATTTTTCTACTACAGATCCAAAGAACTTGTACAGAGTACAATACGTACGTATGTGTAGTTACATATCGGCATAGCGCTCATCTCTTAATATATTTGCACGTACATTGTGTTGTTGGTTTAACATGTGCGTAAATGAAGTTTTAAAAATGAGTAAATTTTTTGCTTAAAACAATTTACGCACAACAAACATAAGTTGAATAACTAAGTAAATTAGATTCGATTGTCACCGAATCTTTTATACCCGTCACCGTGATCCTGAAGAAAAAAGAAGGAACTAAATTTTAATATATAACAATTTTGAGTGGGCGTGGCTGATTTTCTCTTCATTCAGAGTAAAAGGGCGGAATTTATATGAAGTAAAGAAACGCGAAAGAGTTCACAGTTTATGTCATATAAGGATGTGGGCGTGCTGCTGCAGACGTTCTCTTTGAAATATTTGCAACTTTTTAGGCGATATCGTCATTTGTGCAAGCGGGAGAGTACCTACGACAGATACTATACAATTGCACACACGGACAGATGGACAGATAAACGGACGCAGGTATACCCTGAATTCGAAACTAGCCAAGAATTTATATATTGTATAGGGTTTAAAAAAAAAAAAAATGAAATCATAAGACACTATAATATTGAGTAGGCGTCCATTTTTTAGCAGGTACGTTCAAATTTTTATAGAATTATCTGTAATTTGCTGTAGTTTAGGAGCAATGAGCAACAAATTAATTTTTTTTAGTTCTTTTGAAAAACAGAGCTGTTCTCCCTTTACTCAGCACTATAGGCGCGTCTTTCGTCGAATTTACTCATCTTCAATACCAAGCTGCGTTCAAGAACATTTGCAGTTAATAAACTTCATTTTTGCGGCCAAGAGAATGTTTACAATAGACGGACAGACGGACATAATTAAATCGATTTAGAATTTGATGCTGATCAAGTATGTATATACTTTGTGGGGTCTCTGATGCTTCGTTCTGGACATTTTGACGAAGTAAATAATAATATAGGCCTCATCGTTTGATGATGGGCCTAGACGGAAAACCTTTGACAAGTTAGCTTAGCAACACTTCTTCATTAACTAATATTTGAGAAAAATGCATAATCGTTTTCTGTATAGAAATTCAGATAAATTGATATAACAATATTGGCTTCTTGCTCCAAATATTTACCAAAAGCAATTCTATATCGAATATATTGTCGGATGATCAGCCAATGCAACTCATGCAACAAGTAACCAAAAAATGAGCATTTTCAGTAAATTCGTGTTGTCGCGTTTAAATCGTTGAAACGAAAACCGACAATTGGGATAGGGAATATAGTAGAGCAGCAACCCTATAAGCTTCTGAACTTGTTTGGTGGGCTTCGGCAGGCGATGTCTTCAAATCAACATCAACAAAACAACGAAGATTAAGGAGCAATTTTGGGCGCTCCATTCAATTAGCGTCGGCATACGCTGAATATATCGTTATTATTATATAGAAAACTGCTACTTTATGTAGAGAAAGGTCAACGTTTATCGAATTTGTGTGTACTGGTATCAACCATTTTTTTTTTTAACATTTTGACTTGTAGAAGTCGCTCCTTAATGCAATCAGCTATTGTTTACCAACACTTTCTGTGCTGTAGTCAAATACCATAGAAATTATATTTGAAGACGTGTAAAGCCGTATCTTGCAAAGCAAAGCAGTAAACAGGGCTTATTTAGGCACCGGTTGCAGAACTATGTGCACGCATGTGACTTATATACAGTGTCTCACATGATTTTTTAACTTAGCAGGAAGATTAGGGATAAATTCAGTCTCAAGAGCTATATATTTTGACCTTGTGATCGGTCGCTACTCATAAAAGAGAACAGTGTGCATTCTTGTTAAAGTTGTTTCATTACTATTATTATAAATTTAGCCAGAGAATCAATTCTAAAACTAAAAGTCTTAAGGCACTAGCATCTAAAGGCTGTCCGGCTTTTTTTAAAAACTCCACCGCACTTGAGATTCGAATCTCACTACAATTGAATTGCTAGTCGAGATTCTTGCTTACTCGGCCACTCAGGCGGATAGAGTTGTTTTGATTTTGCACGAACTTTATTATTCCGAAGGAAGAGAAAGAGTGATAAGAAAACGATCCGATATCAGTTTTACTTCAAAACAGGAACGTAAAGTTCCACAAACTGCACAGAAACAAGTTGCCTTTGTCTGGCGATGTCTCTGTGATGTTGCTTAGAATGTTGCAAGTTTTTTTTTTTTTTTTTTTCTCTTTTTTTGATGAATTTTAGATGTCTTTTGTACTGAATTAGCTCTAAATTTTCTAAACTACTCGGATAAGAAATTTAAGATATATGGCTTCAAGTTACCAATGGTGGTTTTAAAATATATGTGAACAACAGATATACATACTCAAATTAATCGATCGATGCGTTGTAACCAGAAGTACATAAACTTAATGGGATTGTTGATGGAGACATTTATCGAACAATGATGATTACAAAAGTAGAATCAATTTTGCCTTAGAGCGGATCTTGAATGTGTACTAAGAATTCATTTTTAGTTACTAACGTTGCTAACGGACAAGCCTAAACTGTTTTCGTCCGTCTTCCTGATCAATTCAATAAACAAATAAAAAACAAATCGCGTCATCGTCTGTCGTGTTAGTGTTGGTTTGTTTACGATAACATGCTGCAATTGGGAGTGCTTGGGACTCAGATCCATTATTACAGTTAACAGAGGGCTATTAATTTGTGCTCACCTGCTCTTATCTCGAGTGTTGTGAATGCAATCAAATTAACTTGTATTTCCAACTATAATTATAATCTTTAATGAAAAGTATGCAAGTATGAAATGCGGTATAAGGCAAGTAATCTAAAGTACTGCTTGATACTGAAGTATGATTTTAATTACGTTTGTTTATTTATACAACGACACAATAACAGCATATAATAATTTTTATTGATCTATTAAATAATTGGTGCGCAAATTACGGGCTTCCTCGTGAGATCGTGCATGTCGTATTCCCCCTCCACTCCTTGAAAATGCTCGACTAGATATTTAGACGAGAGACATTATATTTCGCCACATCGTTTACGCATGATTTTAGCTCTAAAGGATAAGTGAGATATTGACACATTTTTTCTCTTTTTTTTTTTTTTTTTTTTAATACAAGGGATGCAAGTACTAGCAAATCTAACCATTCTTTTTTTTTTGCTCTTTGAAAGTCTACTAAACGTATATATTGCGTGCTTGCAATTATTTTGATCAGCGACATCTCATTCATGAAAATGATAAAATAATGCGAGGTATCAATGTCCATAACGCTTAAATTTGATGATCTTGATCTTTCTCTACACGAAAGAACAGTTTTTCCATTTAATGTTATTGAGTTATTTATTGTATAGAGGCGTTAATCATGCGAGGAACAAATTAGCATTTTCGGCATTTTCGCTACTTTTGTTGTTTGATTTGAAGAAAACTGCTGGGAGGAAGGAGACGAATTAACTGAAAATGTCACTTCGAAGCATTTTAATATCGCGGATTCATTGCTCGCCAGACAAGAAAAGAAAAGTTTTCGATAACGTATTTTGAGCGGCGATGAAAAAAGAATCTACTACGACAATCTCAGGCTCAAATAGTCGTAGGTGAATTCGGGAGAGCGATCCGCATCGACACTGAAGCGGAATATTTATAGCCATTAAGTTTTACTATACAAGACGTAGTGTCTTACGAGCTCGTGGATGACAACGCTCGGTTACATGTTGCAAGAGTTGTCAGCGATACACTGTTGCAGCTCGAATGAGAAGTTATGCCGCATCAGATATAGCGCCTTTTCACTACCACTTGTTCAGATCGATGCAGCATGGCTTGGCTAGCAAGCGATTTCCAATTGTTGAAGAAGTGCAAAAATGGTTCGATGGCTGGGTTCGATGGCTGCCAAAACCGCTATCGTTCTTTAGATAAGCTATCGCCATATATTCAAAAAGATGGGCAAAAGTTTGCAGAAAATGATGGAAAATATTTTAATTACTATAAATTATATCAATTTTTATCAATAAATTTTCAACTGGAAAAATGATCAGAATTAATGCAAGGCACTATGTTGAAACAGCCAGTATTCCCCTTAAATACTTTTCGATTTTGAGAAAGATAGTGTTCAAGAGTTAAAGGATTTTGTGTTTTACACTTTTTGCAAGCATTTACTTACAAATTTGTTCTATGAAACTTTAAAAAAAATTCTTTATAGCATTTTTTTTTTTTTTTTATTCTAATATTCGAGATTTTGAGAATAGGATTAGAAAGACGCATGGTTCGCCGTTCATAAAAGTGTGTACACATTCATGGAGTGTATATATGCTAAATATTTCGAAAGGTCATAAACGGCATTGATGA
This sequence comes from Glossina fuscipes, assembly GCF_014805625.2. Classification (NCBI taxonomy): domain Eukaryota; kingdom Metazoa; phylum Arthropoda; class Insecta; order Diptera; family Glossinidae; genus Glossina; species Glossina fuscipes. The sequence goes on from NW_023998414.1 coordinate 30,504,448, forward strand.
GCGATTATGAGAGCATTAAAATTTTAATTATATACGAAGTCGTTATTATATAATAGATTTGATTGGTTTTAAAACGTAGTCACAAAACGTGTGCAAATATTTTGATGAACTATGAATAATGTAAACATATTTTAAATGTGAAAATAAAATTAAAGTCATAAATTCATGGCTGATGAATAAAATGAATAGTAATTATTATGTTACACAAAACGATATTAAAATATTAAAATAATATTTTCGAAATTTTTTATAATTTCTATCTTACGAAATAGTTCACGTGGATTTAATTTCTTTATTGTAACCCAAACTATATATGATTTATTGCTTTTCTTATCCAGCACATGTCTCTCTCTTGCTTGTTCTCGGTCTCTTTACTCTCTCTCTCTCTCTCTCTCTCTCTCTCTCTCCCCTTTCTCTCTCACTGTCGGCCTGTCGATTTATTGTTGATCCAGGTCGTGCAAATTTCAAAAAAAAAAAAAAGAAGAAGAACTAGATGTCAACTCAAAGCACATATGTATTCTTCTTTGCTTTTATTTTCACAAAGCAAGTTTAAAAATTTGATGTTATTTGATCGAAAAATCGAAAACTAATTGAAATTTATTAAAACAAACATATTGTATTTGATTTTAACTTTAACGGAGATTTTTAATGCTCTTCACAAAGGATTTGTTAGATGAGCTAAAAGTTTCTAAGCTTTAGCACTGAAGATGCCTCTTGAGTAGTCACTTCCTTCATTCTACAAAAAGGCAAAAGCATTACGTTGGGTTTTCACGGTCTGCCACGGTCTACCATTAAATACCATACACCAGTTTACCGTTATTCATATAATGACTTTTCAAGTATAAAGTTAAGTATAAGTTGTTGTATGGGAAGTGCGCGAAAAAGTAGTCCAAGCCGAACCATTTTCAATCGCGTTCATCTATTATCCAGAAAACACCAGCCAACCAAATTTCATAAAAATATCGCAAAAAAAAATTGCGATTCAACTGTAGGTTGAACAGAAGAAAACATGGCGAACAGACGGACAGAAAAACTTAATATACCCCTGTAGCACAATTGGTGTATGATATAGAATTTAATCTCAAAATGACTCTTATTATGCTTATGATGACTACTCACTCAGGGCATATTCCCTATCCGTGTAATACGTTGATGGTCGCAAAGAAGTGAGGGAACGGAAAGAAATATCGAAGATATGATTTGTAGCGTAGGGGCTATATTCATAATCGCTACCGACTTAGCACTCACTATTACTATCAAACTCTATCCATATTGAGATTTGAACTCTCGAACTCAGACTTGGTAATCGCAAATCTTACCTTCTCGGCTACTCGTGCGACGAAGAAGTCATATTTGAATTGTATATCGCACCTATTGTATATAAAATAGTGTTTTAAAGTCAATTGGGGGTATCTCGTCCGCACTAGTGTGATCAAAAAATAAGACGATTTTGTGTATATTATAAATTAAAATGCCGTGATTCATTTATCTTCTTTAATAAAATCTTTGTTACATCTACAGTAGAGAGTACTTTTGAGATATCTGAAGGCGAAAAACTAATATATCACCTAATACTCTTAGCTGTCTTTTGAGGTCAGCTTTAGAAAGCCTTTTACCGATCGTAAAGTAAATGAGAGACTATTGCCTTACATGCTTCATGCAATTCGAGAGCCCTTAATAAATAATCCTACGAACTAAGACCCATGGCTGTGGGTACAGATACGTTGCATCATAAAAACGATATAATATAATTTATGGATGATCTTCTTCTTATTTAAAGAAAAATTCACTTTAAATCGAATATAATTGGGTTGTTCTTTGCCTTCTTAAAAATATACGAAAGCATTTCGCCCCTGATGTTTAAAGGTATTTGTTGAAATCTTGAAATTCGATTTGCTATTAAAAATAGCCAAATAGGTCATTACTCTTTGAGTATTGAGTTTTGTGCAAAAGAAAAGAAAAGAAATTCGAATTTTAACTAAATTTCTTCGAAAGACTGACTACACGTAATCAAATAATTAAACTTCCCGACTTTTTTTTTTTTTCATTTTGGCAAAATTTCAAATCTTTTTTGTATTTTATAAATAAAATCAAGAAAACGAACAAATCTAATACAAAGTCGTCAACGAAAATACTAATGGAAGCTTTCTATTAAAAAATCGAGAAAAAAAGAGATGAGCTAAACTTGTTAATAACGAATTTTAATCACTCTTCGGCTCGTTTCGTTTTCGAAAAAGCGAAAAAAAAAATAAACCATTAATGATAAGAAAATTTTCTATTTGACTATCGAGAACACTTTTGCTACTCTATCATCATAACATATCATGCAATAAGTCTCCTATCTTATGCATATATGATGACGACACGATTGACAGGCCCATACTGCTCCTGGACCAACGTGCCAAATTTAATGGCACGTTTCGTTCACATGTACAGCCAGATGAGAGTGTTATTGGGTGAGGTGATTTAGAGCAGAGATCCTGAACTTCCGTAACTTTGCTTAATAAGAATTCAATTAGCCCGATAAGGAATTGTGTGTTTAGTGAGTGATACATGATTTTCGTCTTTTAGTCAAAATTATCATATCATTGCAAAATGTCTTGATAATGCTTTCAAAATATTCTTTCTAAATAAATGAATGCAAGTAAAACAGATTTCATCCGGATTGTTTACAATTCGTAATAACATGTAAATATAATAATAGTATCTGGCCGCGAGTGACTGACTAAAACACATTTTTACTCAATGACTAACGTAGAATGTAGAGCATGGCACGCATATATTTTGTAATTTTTTATATATGTGTATTTTAACAGATTCTGCAAAAATTTTCACATAATTGTTAGATTGTGTTTGCTTTTTCCCTTTTCTTTCATTTTGACTAAAGCAAGTAAGAATAATAATAATAATAATTAGGGCCTTATCTCAACTTGTTGCATTTCATATATGCATGCATTGAATCAGTTCTCGCGTATATATATATATATCCGAAGTAGCCATGATGTTATCACATTAAGTTTATCATCTATTTGAAGAAGATAAAGCACTAGAAATTAATCAAGCAACAAAAACAAAAAAAAAGAAAGAAGAAGAAAATTTAGTCATTTATTTTTTTTTGTTTTTTTGTGCTTTTTATTTTTATTTTCTTATAAGAGATATTAGAGAAATTATTTAAACTAAAAGAGACTATGTAGATTGAGTTAATGAAGATAATGAATAGGCCATTAGCCCCATTAGCCCCTTAGTAAAAGCGAGTTAAAAGTATTTTTGTATTTAAATTCAAGTGCGTTTTCTTTCTATGTTTTAAATTTAATTATTTGGGCAGATGCACTGAAATATTTATCCTCCAATTAGGGATGACGGGTATATTCGGTTTGTCAAAACGTTTGCAACGCCCGAAAGCAAGCTTCAGAGACATCACAAAGTATATACATTCTTGATCAATGTCAAATTTTAGATCGATTTAAGCATGTCCGTCTGTCCGTTGTTAACAATTTTTCTGCTCGCAAACATGAAGATATTGACTTGATATCTGGCAGAAAGATTGAAAGTTTTTGCACGCAGACTGACATTGAAAATGGATCAAGCCGGTCGAACGACACGCCCGCAGAACCACGTAAAGTAGGAATAGCTCTGTTTTTCAAACGAAATAAAAAATTGATTTTTTCCTCATTACTCGTAAACACGCCTACCCAATGTAATAGAGAGTTATAATATCATTTCACCGCACAAAAGCAAGTTTCAAAAACCTAAAAATAAAGTACATAAGCTCTTGAGCATTTTCAAATTCGGAATGCGCCTAAGCTTCTCGGACCGTTTATTTATCCATCAATTGCTTAGACGGAAGCAAATATGTGTAGTATCTGTGGTAAACGTTCTCCCGTAAAGATACCGGCTAAAAAATCTTCAAGGGAATTTGGAAAGCACTTCACCTCTTTACAAAACACGCGTACAGCGCCCATATGTACCCATGTAATAAAAACAGTGAATACTTTTGCTTTTCCTCTTTTCTGCTCGTTGCTCATCAACTACAACAGATTCACAAAATTATTCCACAAAAATAGAATAACGATGATGGGTACAAAAAATTCATTCATAACCGAATACAATTTTCTTACTCCTAATTACGTTCAAAAGGGGATATTTAAAACCAAGAGAACAGTTTACTCACAAAAGTGAAAATATTTTATTCGCCCTAAATGCAAATCTCAAATGCGTTAGAGCTTACTCTGGTCGAAGCTATACTGAGCGCTGATAGCTATAGGAGGCAGCAGCCTATCTCTTTCCCTTTCGTCACTTTTGCCATTTCCTTGCGACCATCGCCATATTACACGTACAGGAGGCATTTCGAGAGCGGAAATCGTATTTTTTAACACCCAGCAGAGGCACATGGACGATATTGATTGCAAAATATAGAGAAAACTGGTCATTATTACACGAACCTAAGATCTTAAGCATTTACTGAAAAACCCTTCTACATTTGTCCTCTAGTTGTGTTCGTTGCCACATATTTCAATAAGGAAAATTTGAGACCAACTTGAACTTATTTGTGCATGTCCTAGGAGGTCCTAGGAATCTTAAAATCGAAGTTCATAACTAGCTTGTTACCTAACGAGAGATTTCATATAAAAGAGACATATGTGCTTTTAAAAAAGCGCATTATTGTTGTAAATAAAAAAGATGAAATAATTTTTTGGTAGCATCGCGAGTCAACTTTCCGGAAACTTTCTTAAAGACAGATATGCATGAATTTTTGCCTAGTCTGCATCAATAGCTTGAGCGCATATCTCACTCTGACCTATTCATTCGAAGAAACGTAAAGAAATTTATCAGGACTGGCATCATCAGAATTTCAGTTAAATTGATTGATCTGATTGCGGTTACGGCCTACGACCATCTTGTCAAATAATATCGCACTAATGTTACTATCATCACATCTTCCCAACATTTATCCTTCAGCCCTATTTTCTTGTATTCATTCCTGCATAGTAATAACTCCTTTATTTTAAAGAGTAAACACTTGATTCAAGTTAAGTGATCTCGAGAGGTTTTACGTATCGTTTTATATGCAATTTTAGTAAAAGGCAAAGCGTTCGTCAAATCATTTTAGCTTAATCGTCTTATACTTAAGTTAGATTATTTTCATTTTTTATAGTATCGGGCGGACGCGGCGGAATTTTTTCCATTTTAAGAATTTTATAAGTAAGAAGCAAAAAACATGTAAAGCGATCCTTTGATCGCTTTGGATTGCTTTTACAATTTTTTGCAAAATTGTTGGCGACCCTTTCATTTTTGCGAACGAAAGAATGTTTACCACAGATATTGCGCAGTTACGCAGGCGGACGGACTGTTTTAGGTGCATTTCGATTTTGAAACTGAATTTACATACATTGTAAAGTTTTTGAAATTTGCCTCTGCGGGCTATAAAGATACAGGAAAAAATATGAAATTATGATATACTATAAAATTGAGCAGGCATGGTCGAATTTTCCATATACTACGGCATCGTATACGTATGAATTTTCGCTTCATTTATCTGCAGTAGGTTATGAGTAATGAGCAAACAACAGAGGTGTCCTCACTTCACATACTATTGTAGGTGTGTTCTACCGGGCGATTTCGCCTATTTTCAACAGCAACTTGCGTGCAAGAATTTCCAATGTTTATGCCAAATTTTTAAGTCGACAGTTTCATTTTTGTAAACAAAATAGCAGGCAGACAGACGGACAGAGGGACATGCTGAAAGCGATTAAGAATTTGGAGATGATCAAGAATATGTATACTTGATGATGTCTCTTGCGTTTTCTTTTTAGCCGTTAAAGACGTTTTGCCAAAACGAATATGTTCGTCGTCCTTCGGTGATGGGTGTGATAAAGGGTGTTTGAATAATTTTCATTATATTTACCCTAAAAATTTCAAATATTGTAGATGATAGTCTTTTGTATAAATATTTATTTAAAATTGTCTAAATATTCAGCCAGTGACATATTCAGCGTTTATTGGTTCGTATCTAGGATTCGCTGCAAGATAAAAATAGTTTCTTCGATTGTTTTATTCTTTTTAAATAATAAACAAATAATTTGCAAAGACATTTTTACACATTTTAGTATCTGTACAATAATTTGTTTTTTTTTTTTTTTTTTTTTTTTTTTTACTTATTTTTTTTTTTTTATACATTTTTGTTTTTTGCTTTTTTGGCAATAATTTTGATTTTTCCGTCTTTTTTCTTCTTCTTAATGAAAAGTAAAGCAAACAAATTTTTATTAATTTGGCCTCTAACGAGGTTTCTGTTGCGCATTTTCACTAACAGTTCAGTGCATCAGTTTATTATTATTATTATTGTTATTGTGTGTATAACGATAAGACGAGGTCGATTATTTTATTACTTCGTTTGTCATATTCCCCAGTCAACTTGGCCGTGTTTGTCCGTTTGTGTATCGTGTCGTTCCACGTTGTAGAAATTAAAATACAAAATGAAACAGAGTTTCAGTTTCAATTGACTTTTGATGATGACTAAAGTCAAACATTTCAAATAATTTTCTCGGTTAAAATCTAAAGCAAACCGCCACTACTAGGAAATGCGAATATTAAATACATAATTCCTTTTTAAGATTACTTCTATAATATGTGTGGAAATTTGAAGACTTATCCGGGGAAATCCATATTTATATCAATTCTTCTATTATGTTAATACACTTCCTCCGCACTGCGCATTTCACTTTTTTACTCTTTAGTATTGCCTCACGAACGGCGTGGGACTGTACGTGGTATTGTCCTGTTGAGCAAATCGATAGGAAAAATTTCAGAACAAAAAGGGTCAACCATCAGTGTTCAGTAACGGATTCATTTATTGTAGAAATCAAGTTGTGCAACATTTTCGTCAATGAATGAATCAAGCAAATCGAATTGTCATTCATTGTGGTTGAAGAGATCGTTCAAGTATTTCTCTGGAATTGTTTCAAAGAGTCTCACGATCTATCTGCGATAATATTGCTGAATAATTTTCTTTCAAAAATTTCGGTTATCATAATCATGATGTGTCATATATATTTTTCTAGTATTTAATCGGTGAATGTTCAATAATGATTGTATTTGAAAATCTTCTAGTGTTTACGACGTATCTCAAAACGCATTAGAACGACAAAGGTCTCTTCGTCTTCTTCAGCAAGCCAAAGCAAAAGATAATTCGCCGCGTAATAAAAAATAGGCACAGTGAAGGACAAATCTATGTCGACAGTTTAAAAATGAGGCAAAACTTAAAGTTATCCCTTATGCTCGTTGGGCCAGTGCTTATGATGCTTTAGGGCTTTACGCCTTAACACTTATTCATTTGTAATGAAGCACGATATCTTTAGTTCTTATTCGTGAAGCAATAAAAAAAAAAAAAGAAGAAGAAAATAAAGATCGAAGGGATAAAGATGACCGGTTTAAACCGAATACAATTTCTTTCTGTTGTTTATTGTTTTGCCATTTTTAATACAATATTTATAATTTTCATTAACAGATGCCCGAGTTTGTTTCAACATTTTCAAAAAGGGGTCAATTATTTTCGATGAACGAAATGAAATCCATAGTATATTTTTGTTTAACTTTATGAAAACATTTATTAAGTTGAAAAAAAAAAAAAGAAATATTTAAATGTGCTTGTGTTCATTGCATTTCGATTAAAAAAAAGTACTGGGAACAATACATTCCTCACCTTATCATCAAATTTTAGATAATCTCCTTTAAAAATTCTGCTTGAAGTATTACGTTTAGATACACTAACGCCCGATTAATCGAAGCCCTTTTTACTAAATACACAGGCGCTCGTTGCTTGAGATTTTACTCGAGTCTATCCAATCACAAACTTCTATAAGTAGAAGAGTGAAAAAAGTACCTTTCACTTCAAGTTGATAACAATCTTTCGGATTGGATTCATTAATTATGTTAATGTCTTCTACTATCTCCCTTAGGCTATTAATGATTATAATATCGACACCAGTTATTGCACTAGGATATATATGACTTTTCTGCAAGTGTATGCAAAGCTCAAAACGATTTGAGATCAAGCTATTTTTTATTACACAAATCGTTCCAGAAGAAATTTTTTAATTGCTTGTCACTACTACATGTTAATAAAATCTGTTACACTGACTTATTTTGAATTGAGCAAAAATTGCCTTGAAAATGTATTGAATTGAACCATGCTATGTATGAATATATGAATTTGCAAATGCTTAATATTTAGCGGATAAATAATACTATGATAGATTATTGGGTTGTGCGGAAGATCATATCTTTTATCAAATTGAGAGATGATTTTATTGTATAATGTATAAATGGATAGATCTTACGAGTTGTTATTCGCCGGGTTTGCATCATTAAATATCCTTAATTTACCGCTTCAAAACGTAGTGCATCGTCAACATCAAAACTGTCGCAATGATGCTTTTCAAACCAATTTTGGCATTGCCGATTCCGATCTTTTCCAGATATATCGGATAATTTTTCATTTGCTTGAATAGCATTTTAGTCTTTGCTCAAAAATAGAAAAATGAAAAAATTATACTTTCAATTTAGATTGGGGCCCTAACAGAAGCTATTGCGCAAAATCAAACAAATATTTTGAGGATACAAGTTGATAGGGCCGTCAAACCATATAGTGGTAAGTCAGCTTAAGTGTGAGTAAAAAATCAAAAGAAAGGCGAAATGACCTTTCGGAATCAAATAATAGTTGAATTCTTCAAATTTCGATAGAATGCGTTCAAGAAGCTGCGTTATATGTGACAATAACAAGGGATAAGCTTATCTTAAAGAGTGTTTTTAATATTTTTACCGATTACGGCCAAGAAATTCCTCTAAAAAGACAATATATTGCCGCATAAGAACGCCGTTCTATTACGTTTATTAATAATATTAACTAACCGATATTTATTTATATTAAAAATGATTTCCATTTTATTAATATTGATTAAACGAAAATTCCCGGTATTTTTTTGACATTTTGTAAAAAATTATTTATAAACATATCATACGTGTAAGACAACACAAAAATTTCTACTCTTCTAATGGAGGACAATTTCTATAAAAAAAAAAAATAAAAAAAACGCATAATGAGTATGTACGACTAGCGTACAACTATGATGTATAGTGCAAAAATTTATGGAAATTATTACAAATAATCATTAACATTATATGTACATAACATATGTATAATATATCGCAATACATTTATAAATGTACCACCAACTTGGTAAATAGTGAAAATAATGCAAACAAATCATCTCAATTTCTAATTGCATGAGATTACTTTTGTGTGAACAATGCGATAGAAAACAATACGATTGTGTACATTCACTCATTCGTACACATATTCAAAGGCAAAGAGCACAAAAAATACACTCGCAGACGGCATGGTAACGAACGATAATGATGATATTGCCACCAGAACGATTTATGTAAAGATGCATGTGGATTGGTTGTGTGTGTGTGTGTGTTAATATTTTTTTTTTTTTTTTTTTTTTTTTTTTTTTGCTTTAATATCTATAAGATAAATGCAAACAAGTTAAGAAGCTGTACTCGCGTCAGTGTGAATTTTGAATAATCCGACGTCGATTGAAAATAAGATTTTGTAGCGCAACCGTAGAAGAATGAGTTTTTAAAGAGGTATCATTAGTTACTTGCAAGCAATTAACTGAATCTCCCAGGTGTCACAAAAAATCTGCTTCTTTTCTACCCAATTGTACCAGGTACACCAAAGGGGTAAAATTGCATATTTATGCACCATCAACAACACCAACAAAAACAACAACAACACGACAACTCTAAAGTCCACATAAAAGTCAATCGGGAAAACATCTTTTAATGTTTATTGACTTAACTATTTGCTTTGCCGGCAGTCTTTTAATGAAGTAAGACTTACTTTTAAGCTCGTTATTCGACAATCGAAGTGCACTAATATTGTCTTTACACTCTACACCAAAGCACCACATGCGGACAAGATACATTATGTTCGTGCGGATATATACAACATCCAGAAGAACATGAGATAAATCCACTTTACGTTATCTAATTCTATTCAAAATCAATTTCTGAATCGATCTAAGCTTATCTGCCCGTCTGTGCATGTCTTCTTGTGCTTAACTGGCAGGTGAGCTATTTTTCATATATGTTGATAAAATGCGATCAGCTGACGTGTTTGGCTGAAAGATAACCTCTATTGAAAATGATTCAGATTGGACCATCGACATTCCCCATCGACAACCCTCCCCTTAGCGCGCACACAAAACATATATTTTTTCGACGCCATTTAATATAAGGATTTTCAGAATAGTTAGCATAAATATTCAATTTTTCATATCTCATAGCGAAATTTATTCCATGGTAGCAATGAAGCATAAAAATTAACCATAGGGAGTATTGATTCCATAGGTTGATTTTTTAAAGCCAAATATATATATGTGATCTCTCATGAAAAATTAGCCTTTTGGCGACAACTAATTCTCATATGTACTTTTATTATGACGGAGACAATCGGAAAATAATAAAATCTTGAGCAAGTAAATTAAGTTTTCCAAATATGAAGCATCGCAGTTGACGCATTTAGCGTTCTCCAAACTGAAGGCTTTCATGGAGATTACGTCTGTATATATTTTTATGTAGGTGTAACTTTTTTTTTGTACTATCAGGAAACTTAATGAATGGCTATATTAGACGAAATAATAGGATAACTAATGCTCCGCCTTGCAGAGTCAGGCGTTTGCTCTGGCTTTGTCATGATCTAAGAAGACGCATCCCGCCCGTTATTGAACAACTCTGTAGGCTTTTCGCCAATTTTGCGTCTTAATTCCAATTATTGATGACAATGAAAAACGAAATTACTTAAATCACTTTGAATTGAGCTTCTTACGATAAGCCGTTAAAAATCGGACTCAAGGTATGATTTGGGTATATCATGATAGAATCTTTAAAGAACATATACCGGGAAAATGGATAGTCAGGCTTATATGGTATTATTCGTAAAATACTACGCTTACAGTGCTGTCTCTTATATCTTTTTGTTGGTATTCGTCATCATTCTGAGAAAATTATTCAAAATTCTTAAATTTTGATTCATTGACGCGCTTTAACGGAAAAACAAAAAATCTTAATGAAAATGCATTGGATCGGATCTGCTGTAGAAGTATGGCATTTTGTATATTTCTCGAAGGAGATCATTAAAAATAATGTTAGTGATTTATAGATAAGTGAATACAAAAATTTGTCTGCTTCGAGTATATTTTTTGAATCCCTCTCCCATGCGAAAGCTTTTACATAAGTGAAACTTTATATACGAAGCAAATTAAGTTTGTAGCGTTCCGTGATAAAAGCTTCTCCCAGAAAATCCATTTAGAAAAAGGGGAGGCTTTACATGAAAACGAAGCATGCGTTAGCGGAAATAGTAAGAAATCTATATTTCCGGGACTAGTCTTATTATTCAACTTAAGCCGAATCTTCAAGTATTTCCTACTATTTGCTTATGAAATCTATAGCAAGGATTCATTAAGTTTTTAAAGACTTGCAATGTGCAACAGAAGAAGCATTATGGATGTACGTACAACATATCAACTTAAAATACCCTTACACCGCAGGTGGTAGAGAACATGAAAATGATTATTATATGGATGATAAGTGAGTATTGCTTACTACTATGTATATAAAAATGTGTGATGCGATTGTTGCTAGAAATTCTGGCCGATTTCACCCTTGAAAGCCCATAAACAACAATATATTCTTGATCTTGATCAAAGGTTGATAAGGTACACTAGGTACACTAATCGTTGGCGTGTATGTATTTTCGGATAACTTAATCACATAGGCGATTTGATATACTTATAAAAGCACTTACAAAAGCAGAGAGAAAAATTTTTATAGATTAATTAATATTTTGAAGGCATCTTACGTTTTTGAGATAATATTGATCTGAATTTTGTCTCTTATATCTATTTAAGAGACTTGTGTCGGAGTGTAGATGTTTTCTTTTTTATATGACTGTACGTTACAGGTATGCCTTGTTGCCTCAATTAATAGGCAAAATTTGATGTATCCTTCTGTGATAAATGCACAATAAACGATAACCTTTCAGAGATATTTCTTATTGCCGTAAGCGTAGATTATAATTGCGATTCGTTTATTCATTTGATTATTTTTCTCTTGCATTGCGTATCATACCAATCTATAGTCCAATCAGGACAATTTATTCTCTATCTCTCTCTCCTGTTTGCGGTATTGTGTAGGCATACTATTCTGGCTTCTGAGTTGTGTTATTTTTAGTTTCGTTATATACTTGCATGTGATATTCTTATGCCCATCACATGGAGAGCATATTAGGTTTGTTAAAACAAATATCCATGTGTGCCGTCATAAACTGTAGATGCTGTTGTCCGTTATTGTGAATAGCGAAATCGGTTCCGCGTCTCTGTGTGTGCTGAAATCACAAAAATGAAACTCAATTTTTTTTTATTCCAAATTTCTTATATTGCATCGGTTAGGTCGCAGATAATAATTAAATGCCAAATAAAAAATTGGTGATCTTCTCGTTTGCATTGTTCTACAATAATTACACAATTTGCTATATTAAGCGTCTTTTTATTTGCGGATATTACGTATAAAAGTCTCATTAGTCTCATGAACATGAGTTGCAGTCTCAAGAAACACACAATAAGTACGCGAAAGCGTCCGAGCTAACGCGGAGAGATATGCTTGTGAAAATGCCGTTAACTTGAAAGAATTTCTGCAATCTGCTAATTGTAATCGCGCTTACGATTTGTTTTTGTCCTTTGCGTCCGGTTAATTCAAAAAATCAATTCTATATCGATTGTAGATTTTTTCACATAAAGAAAATTAATTAATTAAATCCACTTCTTACTCCTCGTTTACGAGTTCTATATGAACTCAAAAAAAAACAAGTTTGGTAAACTTTTTGTGGAATACATTACATTGAATATCTTCCAATAACTTCACATAAATAATGCATTCGGTATTAGCGACGTCGGTGTGTACAAGAATGAAAGAATGCAATCAATTTGTTATTGCAAGTCAATGACACTTACTGGGGATTTTAAGTTGATATTAATAGTCAGTCGCAATAGTTCCAAATCATTTTCAGTATCTTACGTGCACATCTTGCGCATCTTGGTCTAGGAAATACAATACAAGCTTTTCTCGATATTATTGTGTGCTTTCTTCAATTGTCCAAGATGCTAGGTCAAGGATGCTCTACTTTTTTACTTTATACGCAATGTTGTGCAAATGTGTGCGTATACCAAGAACTTATTCTAAAATAAAATTTTGATATATATAAATAGTTTTTCGTTATGAGTTACATTATAATAATGTCATTGTACGCTCGTAGAGCCAAGCAAATGTATACCGCTTTCGTTTAATTACAACGAAAACCATTGATATGTTGTACGTATTAAATAGATCGGTTTAAGCCGTAGCAAAAAAAAAATGTTGTTTTCAATTTCTTATCATATATGTTGTGCTGTATTGTGACAGCGATATCATTCATTTCAAATTGTTAATTGTATTGGTGATGTTATAAAAAAAAATAAAAAAATAAAAAATTGAAGTCAAATAAATGTTTATTCGAAAGTGATCAGCTTATGTCTTCCTTTCTTTCCTTTCCTTAATTTTCTATCGATCTCTTACAAGTTATTTATTACAATTGCAGGCAGATATCAATGCATACGTAACATAAATTTCATAAACAACATACGTATGTAGTGCTTGTACAAGTCTATATATAATGTAAGCGTTTAACATCTATTATGTTTATTTATATATATTATGTATATATATATATAAATATTTTACTTAAACATTTTGTAAACATTGTTATTGCTATTGTGTTGGAAATATTTATTTACCTTAACTTCTTATAAGACTTGTAGTGCAGATGGTAGGAGTACCTGCAGCGCATATATAAATAAATATATATACATGTTTTTATATATTTATATTATATGAAATATATGTTCAAATGTATGTATGGTGCTACGGCTGTACACACATGTAGTTGATTGTGGAACGAGCAACTTACAAATTGCTTTAAAAATAGACATAGAGAACATAAGTTGCATTGTGCTTGTCTATCATGCCTATGCGTATGTGTTTGTGTGTGTTTATATATGTATGTATGCACTCGTTATTCTTTAAAAAGTTATTACGCCTTGCTTTATTTTCTTGTCATTTTATTGTAAACATAATGCTCACGCGTACGTGTTTCCTTCGTTAAATTAGCACCTTTGAGTTGAATTTTACTCGTAATGTTGCTGTTGTTATCTTTAATAAACGACAAGTGGTCGCTTTCTTCTTTTATAACTTCGTCTGTGTGGTGCAGGCACTTTAAACAACTTGAAAATAATTGCATCGCAGCAATGTATGCGAGCATTAAATTAATAAAAACAAGAAAATCATATCAATTTTTATACAAGTCAGTCAGTCAACAGCAATAAAGCAAACATTCCATCCTAAAAGTGCATAGAGTAGAGGAAAGCCCTTATTCGCGCTGAGAAGCATTCTTAACATATTAGAAGTAATGCAATGCAATGCAATCCAATGCAATTGTTAACGAATTCATCGAATAATTAATATACAAAAAGGAAGGGGAGGAGAGGAAGTTTTATTAGATCTAAAATTTCATCATTCATATGAAAGTATTCTTTGTCGTCGTCTAGTTTTATAACCAGTTAACTGCAATGCTACTTGGACTACTTTCAGGAAGATGTTTAATCATTTTGATTCTAGTTTTATACCAACTTTGAATGCATTGTCATGTCTTTTATACCAATCTAGCTATGCTAGCAATGTCGGAATTTCCTAAAATCATTTCAAATGTCGTAGATCGTGTTCGGAAAGACATATTTTATATTTTAGTAAAGCCATCTGCTGCTGGCTGCTTCACTTTAAAAGATGTCTTAACAAATGTGCTTGCGAATCTGACGAGTTATTGCATTAAAAGCGTTTATGGCATGCGTGCAACAGGTTTGGATTGTCTCCGTCTCGACATACATAATGTTTTCCTTGAAAAATTTTGTACTTTTCCGAATAGGCAGCCGCCCACTTGATTAAATAAATCAGACCGAGGGGGACAGGGAGAAGTTGAAAAGTGTTAATCGCAAAAGTGACTTTTTCTGCATAATTTTTGATTGTTTGTCAACTTGTGCGCACTAGCACAGTATGCACAAATCTTGCAGAGAACCAAACTTTCAATCAAAATCCGATGAGTTGATGTCTTAGATATATTTAATTAAATTTTCATTCATTTTATTAATTTTGATAAAATATTCGGGCATAGTTTTAATGATGTCCTCGATCAACATAACTTTCGACAGTCAATTAGGTTACTTAGCGTCTTATGCCACGCCAAGTAACGAAGCTGGTCATATTGGCTTCTTTGTTCAAATCGTAGACGTACCAGTGGTCGCTTTCCAGTTGATATTATCATCATCATCTTTTATTTGTAAGAGACTTAAGTTAATTTTAAGGAAAACAAATTTAAATTAATATCTACTTTAGACGGGAGATTACTAATGAAAATAGAACCAAGTTTCCTCTTGTTTCTCGTATCTCTTGTGAATCTATTTGTATCATATTTCCTTTCCACATTCGAACTTCATTCAAAAATATATGTAGCGCAAGCTTTTCTTTTCAAAGTCAACACATGTTCAGTGGATAATGGAGCAGATATAATCAATTCCCATGACCTAGTAAAAAATAAATTCTCTTTGTAAAATTCAAGTTTCTCTACTGCGATAGTCTTCTTTAAGAGTAATGCAAGCACTCCAAGGCTTTTAAACGTTTATGATGCCATTTGTAGAGAAAGGCTTGCTCAAACTCTCAAAATCCAAATCTTCTTTCCTTGAGCATTCATTTTGCAGATTTGAAAGCAGATAATAATTGCAGGGGCCAGATCGGCTTTGCAGCCATAAACACGTAACACGATATTGGTAATGTTAAGGAAAGAACACTTTTTCCTTCGTCGTTCCATGTCGCAGTCGATATACGGAACACTAAACGCATGAGAGTCGCATTGAACAGTCCCGTGCTATGCTTATTATTATCGCATAAGCCATTAAAAAAAGTCCGTTTTATTTCGGTTAAACAGCGCTCCAAATGAGTAACACGTCCATGTTTATGTCCCATTGCGCTTAGTCATACCTTAAGCGTTTTCCTGCCCAACATTTTTATGCAACATTGCAAATGACTGCCTTTTGATATCCTTTCGGATAATTTTCACTTTGTCTCTGGGGTACTCATATCTTTTGGTTGTGAACCGCTTTCACAATTATAGTGTGTCCCCACGACGTCGCAAGGAAACTTGTTGTTTACGCGGTAGAGCAGTTGCCATAACACATTTCAGGTCAATGCTGACTTTGAATGGTATTTTCTTCAATTGACCAGCGCAGCGTATTAACATACAAAAATCAGTTTTTCGATTATCTTGAAAACAACAAAACTGACGTCACTAAAACGAATGTTATTCGTACGAAAACGAAAGAATTGGCATAGAACTTTGATAGGCGTTTTTTGAGGGTTGGTTCGTCAGAGACAATATCGGGATGTCAGTCCCGTCAATTGTTGCTCGATGAGCTCAAGAAGTTACCTTCGATTAACTCGATGTAGTCGCACTATGATTTTCTTCGTCCGCGACCAAATTATTAACAAGAAGAAGAAGAATTGGTAGAGCGTTGCGCGTTATTATCCGCAAACAATTCTTTATTTTCGCATCACGATAATGAACTCTGCCACACTGTATTGCTTTTACAACCAAAAGTTAATCAATGCGAAAAGGCCAATGCCATGTTCGCCTGGTTAAGGTTCAAAAAAATGAAAAAAAAAAAAAAAAAACGTTAGCGAAAGACTCGCTTGAAGAAGTAAATCGGAATTACATGCAATTAAACTGGAGTGGATGAGTATCCATATTTTAATTGGGAAAATGTTGCTGCTTTCTGATCGCAAACTTACTATACTTTAATCTATGATACATAAATAAAGCCAGTTGAACAGAATGACCTTCAATTTGTAAATAGTGTTAAATATGAGAAACCCATTCATTACAAAATTAAGTGAATCGTAAGTAAACATCGGACCACGTAATTTTGGTATTCATAATCGCATAGATTGGATTAGAAAGTTATTTAAATTAAACTCATATTTTTTGCTTATAAAAAAAAAATAAAAAAAATTTGTTTTTTTTTTTTTTTTTTTTTTTTTAATTTCGCTAACTTTATTGACCCAATTAGCCAATATAAATAAAGCGTTAATCAAAGTGACTTAAATAACATGAAAATCGAATGAAAGAATAAAAGATTAACTGCTATGGCTTCAAGAACGCTATGTTACACAATATTAACAGTTTGCAAATTGAATTCGATTTGTAATACGTTCGCCTTAGGGTGAATATAACCGCAATATGTCGTGGTAATAAATGAAAACGTCTCGAATCCGACCAAAATCCATTAAACTAGAAAATAAGTCGATTTTTCTGAACTGAAATTACTATAAGAAAAACATTGAAAAAGCATTATACGCGTGGCGAGCATATATTAATTTTGTTATTTTTTTTTGTAACATTCAAAAGTAATCTCTCAAATTTATAAACTATATACATATTGTTGATAAATTTCAATTCTAAGTCAAGCTATTCGGTGTTAGTTAAATGGTCTGTCCTTTCGTATAAAGATCTTGTCCTGAATTTAAGTATCCAACGCACAAGCAAGCATTTCTTGCATTCTTGGCAACGCGCTTAGAGAGCTGCTTCTATTTTTTGACAATCAAAGTAATTTAGTTAATCAAATATTTCGCCATTAAAATAAATTTTACAGAGTTATCCGCCTAAGTGGCCGAATAGACAGAGTCTCGACTAACAATTCAAATGGTCGTGGGCTCAAATCTCAAGTGCGATGAAGCTTTCAATAAAGCGGATCTAGCACATCTAGTCTTAGATATGCTAAATGCTTGCATAGGCCTGGAATTTTAAGAAAGTCTTAGATTTTATTCTTTGGCCAGAGTTGATTATTAAAGTATGTTGTTCTTTCGTAAGTTTCTTTTTCCGACTTGCTTTCCAAGACCTTGCAAAAATGCCAAAATTTACCTTAAGAGAAGTGTTCTTAATTTGAGCATTTAACACAGAGCTATATGGGTCTGCGTTTTTCTCATGTCGTCTGTTCGCATCAACATTAAGTACATTTCTACCAATAGTTTGCACTAATTGAACGTTTTAAGAGAAATCATCAAATCATTTGTCGCATACATTACACTTCATAATCCGTACATGATGATCTAGCTGCACAAATGAAGAGAGTAAAGAGAACGCTCCAAGAGTGTTGTGTGCCGATGACATGAATTTGTCGATTCTATGCTGTGGTTAGGAATTGAAAAATCTTACGATTACGTTACGGTTTAACTTGTCGCTGAAAATTAAAGTTGCGTGTCGCAAATTTATGGGCTGGAGAAAGAGAAGTAATGAGCAAATAATCTCAAAGCAAAACTGTTCCCATCGATAAAGTTACTTTTTGGGTGACTTCTTTATTACGCCCGCCCCCACCCCCAGTTCAATAATTTTCATTGAAAGTTTCATTGCCCTTGCATCAAGTGAACTATTTCGAGCGCAATCGGTGTCCATGGCATCAGTAAATGTTTTTTTTCTTTTTTTTTTCTGATGAAAACAAAATGTTCATGTTTGCTGATCAACGGATTTTTGGAGCACATTTAAAAAAGTGAAAGTTATCGTCATGTGATCTCAATGAAAGACTGAGACGTGCCACGCACTCGACGTGGGAAAGCTTCAATGAGGCGTGCCCGCCCTACGTAGATTATCAAAACGAAACAACCTTCTCGATGTCCAAATTTAATCGCAAAACGAACATAGTTTTCTTATTCCTTTTTTTTTTTTTTCTTTCTGCTTGCAGATTGACAGCATTGCGAAAAGACAGCGAGACAAACGGAGAAGTTTCGCAATAGTGGTAGTAGCGCAATAGAAGAGTGCGCTTTGAAAATAATTAACCTCAAATGAAGCATAAGTAATAATAATTTTGCAAATTGTAGAACGGAAAATAAAGTTGAAAAAAAAAAAAAAAACTCTAGCAACAATTGCGAAAAGGAACAAATTGAGACATTCTTTACGTTTCCCTTTTCCCCAATTTCTCAAACTCAGAGCAATAGAAATATAACGAAAAAAAAACAAAAAAAAAAAACCAGTTCAATGCATCATCATTCGCATCATAAAAGATTAAAATGCCTTTACACTACCACGGCAACCGCAAATAGTTCAACAACAACAACAACAACAACAGCAACAGCAACAATGACAACCACAACCGCAACATCAACGACCACCGAACGTAACGGTAATAGCCTAAAGTACCATCTAATGACAATTCTCTACTGTCTCGCAATTGAAGTTTTTACCTGTTGTTTGTTGTTCTTTCAACACATCAAAAAATTGCGAACCGAATTGTAGAGACGGTTTAGTTTTTTTTTTTTTTTTTTTTTTTGCTGTTTTACTGAAAATGAATAAATAAATCAAACACAAATGAACTCGAATAGACGGCAATGGCAACGTACCAACCAACCAACTAACTAACCAACAAATTGTACGTAAAATGAAAAGCAAAAAAAAAAAAAAAAAAAAACAAAAAACAAAAAAAGTGCAAAGAATCTCAATGTAAATCTTTCATTCAAATCCGCTTAACTGCATTGACCTCTACGCCGTGGATGGCATACTATGTCTTCTATGGCGGTCTATACATATGAGGCTTCTTCTGCAACATAGTTGAATGCATTCTTTCCTTTCCCCCATCTCTCTCTTTCGCTCTTCATATTTCTCTCGTCGACATACGATGGCTGACATGTAGTGTAGCGAATGAAAATAAAAGCAATTTTCCAACTTATCTGACGTTGTTCGACTTCCTTTTATTCGACGCTATATTGCTGGGGAGACGTGCGTTACTATTTCATAATCGATTTATTTCTTCTTAAAATACGATACGTCACATCAAAGACATGTCCCGCGATTCTTCTTCTAATGCATTACGTATCAATCGGTCTACTTTCAAGTCTCTTCTATACGCTATCTAAGGTGGGTTTTATTGTTCTTTGCTATCCATTGTGCAAAGCTAACAGTTTTAAATAAATTTTACAATATTTTTTTTTCTAATTATTTATTTGCAATTGCATGTCTTATAATAATATGTTGTTGGCTCGTTTCGTTTCTTTCATTTGTTCGCTTGTTGTTCTTGTTGTTGTTGTTGTTCTTGTTGCTGTTACTGTTGCTGTCGTTTGAAAATCTCATTTTGCGTACACATTCTCATATTCGTTTTTTTTTTTTTTTTTTTTTTAATATTTCATTCGTATATTATTCGCATTAGAAAAAGACCTCATTAGCACTTTTTCTATTACTTAGATCTTGCTCTGGTTTCAAAGAAAACTTAAGTCACCTATTGCGGTCAACAGCAGTTTATGTGTTAATGTCGCAGTTTCAATTAAATGAATAGAGAGCGAATAGGTTGCGCTTTCTACGTTTGTTTTTGTCAAAAAAAAAAAAAACTTCCACATGGCATAAGTAGTTAGCAATAAATTCTTTAACTTAAGTGAAAAGCAAGGCGTTTTTATTATATTGAATCTCCTACACAGTAAAACCTTTAATAAAGAGATCATTATCGAGGCTATTAACAAGAACGAATATATTCCCAATGATTAATTAAGAACGGCATCGATGAGTCTCTATGTTTTGCTCTCATTATATGTTATAGGAAATGTTTGTCAAATATGTTATTAACAAATAAATAAATAAACAATAACTCATTCAGCTATCATATCATGTCGATATAGAGTTTAAAAGGTATATGCGTGTGTGTGTGTGTGTGTAGGATTAAAAGATTTTTATTTATTACAATGCAGTCTTGTTGATGCGAACCATGATAACAGTTTTCTTTGATATATCAAAGTTACCATAAAACTAAACTGTCTTTCTTAGGCCAAATCCGTACTAGTTTGTAACTTAACATGGCCCGCGTTTACAGGCTAATTTCTCAACATTTCATTCTACAAATGCCGAGAAAACTAAGCCATGTGATGCTAAGCGGTACCAATATGACAGTTGCCTAAGCAATTTCTGATCCATTCGAGTTATTTTTTCCCCGTGAAACATTTGCTTTAAAAATTGAACAATCGTCGGATCGAAATTTCACCGGAATTTTTATGACACTCGGTCCCCTATTGAAAATGATTCGAATCAGACCACACTTATTGATCACTCTCCATCACTCGCCTTATTTTAATAAGTCGTTATAAAAAAAAATATATACAATTTTTCGAATTTCTTGACAAAAATCGTTGAGCAATAGTATCTCAGCGTTTTATATTGGTGTGAAAACTTTGAATCGGATAGGGTTTTTTCAATCTTTTCTACGCAAACTGAATCTTTTTGTATGTTAAAAAAACATGATTTTCAATACATCTTGATGGAAATTCGATCGTATTCGGTCAATTTGACATAAAAACTAACTTTACCGACTTCGAATCACGTAGGACTATATTTTGGATATTAGGATTTTAATGAAAAATATGACTTTATATGCTAAAAATGTTTAATTTTTATTATTATATAATGAAAACTCGTCTTTAATTAATTAACTATAGGAGATTTGGGAGGCGTAGGTCTATTTTTTTATATTTCTCGTGAAAGCAAACCTTTTTGGACGGAACCAACTGAAAAATAATAAAATCTTTGATAAGGAAATTAAGTTTGGTACTTCTAGACCACGTCGACATTTGAGTATCCTACAATATGAGGGCTGCCACGAATATTATGCATTTACATAAAAATAATGTATAATTTTTAATCGATTATTAATTAAGCGAAGTAAATGGTTTCGCGCATCTAATGGTCGGCCTTGCCCGACTATAGCATTTTTGTTTGTTTTGAATGTTAGTTTGATTTGTCCGACTTCCCACGACAATTCACTAGGGAGCTTTATCTTTCAAGAGCTGAATTTCAGGTCTGTGATGGTTCTTGGTAGACCTAAGACCAACACTGAAGGATAGTGAAGAGGCGATTATACTCATTTTGTTTTTTCTCATAACGTATGTAAAATCCAAACGTATGCATATTCTTGATCAGCGTGAAATTTTCAATTGATTAAGTCATGTCTGTCCGTCTGTGCATCTGTATTTCTTTGTGTCTTGGCACTCTCCTGGTCGCAAAAATTAATATATCAAGTATATTTAATTATAAATAATTATATTTTATTTTTTTCACTTTTTTAAGGTTTTCTGTTAAATTACTTACAAGGCAAACAAGACAAGATGTTTAAAAGTATTTTGTACATTCCTCAAATGAACATATATTATCTGCCTGAAAATGGGTTAATACTTGCGAGATGGTTGTCAAAGAAAAAAACCTTGGAAATTAGAATAAATTAAAAGTTAAGTGTGTTAGTTCGAAATCGTCTATTTGCATTTGTACATAACCTACAAACTATTGCTTTCATTGCAACTTATGGATAGTAAGTAAAATAAATTATGAAAAATATTTTACTATATAGAAAATGTTGTTGTATTGGGCGATACAGATTGTAATAGGGGTGGGTATGTGAGATTCGACCCCCGCTGAGCGTAACTTTCTGAATTGTTTATGTTCGCCACTAACTGTGCCCACTTTTCACTTTGATGAAAATGATGCAAGTTTTTTTTAGTCCAAATTGTTACTGCATAAATAAAGTGTTGCACGATAGTGAAAGCTTAGTCGTGGTAGCTGAATCTTTACATTCACAGGAAAAAGTTGATCATATGGAAATCATTTCTGCAGGAAAATTTTTTTTATTTTTTTTAACTTAATAAATAATTCCAAAAATAAAATTCTATACTGTTGTAAGCAATGTTCACACAACCCAAAGACAAAAAAAAAACATATTATTATTATTAATAATTTCGCCAGAAAAATAAATAAAGCACTAGCATCCAAGACTATCGGCTTTTATTAAAAACTCTACCGCACTTGAGATTCGAACCCACGACCATTGAGTTGCTAGTCGAGATTCATCGCCTTCGGCTATTCAGGCGAAAAAAAAAAAAACATAATAAGGGAGCATTGCATATAAATACTTGGAGACATCAAATAATCCGTCGGGGTACATAAGACCGAGTTGAGTAAATTTATCGTTAAGGAATAAACAAAAGTGACGTAAACACTAAGTCTAAATGACGATACCGTAGCGTATTGTCGTAATAGACTTTATAGAGAATTAAAAATGTTTTTATATTTTAAACCACTTATGCCGGACACGTATTAATACATGTTGGGGCACAATATCAAGTACCTTTAAGCGTGTCTGTCGCCTGTCGATCCGTCTGTCTGTCTAATACATGTGTCCATGAATTCTCTTCTTCGACGTATAGAGATATTTCCACGAAATTTGGTACATTGACGTGTTTTCGCCCAATGATAATAGTTATTGAAAATAGATTAGATCGGGTCATTTCAACGACCGCCTACCTTTTAAAGCCCTATTTTGCAAAAGACTTTATTATACACAAAAAGTGTTTTCTTCCATTTTCACTATTTTTCGATAGAAAGCCGCGAAAAGTAATATATTTGCGTACTAAATGAGTACAAAAAATTTCGGATAGCATAGGACCATTTTTGGAACACGTTGACATCCAAAAACGTTGCTGCAACGATGATTAGTTGCTAATACTATGTGATGAAAATTAATACAAAATAGTAGTTTAACATGTAAACGTACCGTGCCAAATTTGGACAACGTCGTCCTACTGATCCGGCCATTGCCCGCATAAGGGATTTTATGTAAGTTAAGTTTTTGTATGACAAGAAAATGTAGGAAAATGAAAATACCAATGTACAGGTCAGGTCGACTTTAATATCGGCTGTAAGAGTTTACTTTATTTTCATTTGCTTTTCCGGAAGCACCGATAGGTAATAATTTTTCGGTTGCACATAGATGGTCGCGGGCTTGTTTAGTATGCCTTCTAAGAGAAGTTTCGTAAACGATTGATTTCACATGGATTAGTTTTTGAACTTTTGTAACTCGTTTTTGTTGTTATTACTGTTGTCGTTGTTGTTGGCGCTGTAAATAAAGCAATCAGTTATTAATATTATGATTACAATTTATTTGGAGCAAAGATAGAAATTTTGAGACAAAAAGTAGAATAAGCACTACAAAGGAACACTATCACCTCTTGTTTTTTGTTTTAAAGATAGTCTAGATGGTTAGTCTAGTCGCTCTAATAAAGCGAAAAATAATCTTATTGATATTAAGTTATCCAGACAAGTAGGGATAGACGCCTCTAACATGAATCTTTGAATAGTGGAAAGGTTTTCGCATTTACAAAGTAATATCTTCAATCCGAAGTTTTTGTCACCAAGTTGAATCAGAAGATGTCTTAAGAGTTCATCGCTGTGTTGCAATAGTGCAAGTACCGTGCCTGACGAATTCTTGCAAATGTTTTCATCTTGATTTTGTCGACATTGATTGAAACGAAATTGGGAATAACATGCGAGCGGTGTGGACTGTCGACCGGCCTCTGCAATGACATTATTGACGACTGCCATTTGAAAATCATACGTGCTGATCGCCTGGTGATGAACCGGTTCCAGACTATTTACATATCAATTGCCGTTGTTGCCATACATTGTCAATTCATAGTCGATTTTATTGAAAACAAGCATTGGGTTACAGTAAGCAACGGTGTTTACACGAATGTAACTTTTTCGAGCAATGTAACGTTCGAAGAGTTCACTCTAGTTTGACTGGAAAAGATGAGTCCCGGAATGTTGAATAGTCGCACATATTTACCAAGTGAATTATATGTGTGTCCAGTCTCTGCATCGCATAGGCGTTTTCTACAAATCTACGACTCTTCGATTTTTGTACTGATATTTTTGCACCCGTGGACTTTGCCGAATGTGAAATATTGTTGCCATTTGCATAGATGGATAAAATTGGTTGTTCGAATACGGAATGAAGCATGCTTCATTGAAAGCAATTTGAAAAGTGTGACAGGCAGAGGATATGGTAGGGTGAAGGTGATTATTAATTCTAAGTCTATTTTTGAAAAAAGTTGATCCAATACTCCATAATATCGAAAGCCTTAAGATAATGTTTAAACCTATTTCGTTAAAGGCTTTTACGATACCTGTTGAAAGAATTGTCACAGAATTGTTTTCACAAATTGCTTTCATTATGAGATAATCATGCATTTATTTAGCTTAAATCCTCCTTAACCCTGTTACTTTGTAATTAGATTTTTAGCTTCAAGAAACCAAGATAATCTAGAAGCCATAGTTTTTTTTCTAATATTTTAAATTAATATGAATTGAAATTGTAGCTGCCGTTAACGTCAAGAAATAGACAACATTATGAATCGTTTACGTTCGCAAAAATTCAAATTGAGCAGCAGTTTCAGCACAGACTGCAATATCGGAAACAATAACAATAATAATAATAATAATAATAATAATCCAACTAATGGTAACAACAGTCTTTTAAATAAGCTGAGTAAACGTTATTCGACACTTAGCAATAAAATACGCAGACGTTCACCGAAAGGACGCACCTCGAAATCGCCGCCAAGACCTTTATCGGGCAGTTACGATATGAACGGCGCTAATTCCGAAGATCACCGCTTGGAAATCGGTGCACCAATTCTAATATCTTCGACTACTTTAGATACGGATCGTTTTGACGTTAGCGAGGAACGTCTAAAAATGATTGGTGGTGGCGTAGCCGATACCAGTACATTGATGAAATTGAAACCGTTGATTGATTCTGAAAAATTGCCCTCATCATCGGGTAGCGAAAATGAGGTGTATGTTGACGCTCTTAGCAGCACTCCCTTAACTGAAGAATTAGAAAATGGGACCGATCAAACAGAAAATGAAAACAGCGAACAAACCTACGTAACACCGAAAAAAATCGAGAGCAATTACGAAGGGCAATCGCCTGAATCGCATTGTTCTCAAAATAGCCTTCTACCGCAGGAAAACAGTAGCGTCCTGATGCTTGGCAATCGCAATCATTCTCTGCCTGAATTGAAGCAAGAAAATGTCTTAGGATCAGTGCAGAACATACATCGTTCAGAACTTAAAGTTTTTCTCAAGAAAGCCAACTCAATGAATCTGAAGGAAGTTAAAGAAATCAGCGACGAAGCATTTAATGATTTTGATGAGAATTTGCCCAAACTTCCTGAGTTGTATGGTATTGGTAATATGATCACCGATAACGATGATCACGATGCGGATAAAGAAAATTCTTCGCCTTCAATGGTTGCGTCCGCAAAAAGTAAAAGTGAACCTAATACGCCAATGTATCCCCAACAGAAAAGGAGCGGTTTTTTAAATCAACAAACAAAATATCAAAGCGCCGATAATTTAAATCAGCGCAGAAATAAACGGCGCAGTGTTATGTTCAGTAGCAGTACATCGGTTAATCAGTCCCGCAACATTATGAATGGCTCTAAAAATAGTGTATTGTCACAAATTAGTAATTTTGACGACTACGACTTGAAATCGGTTAGTTGTCACAGTCTTAACGCCCAGTCTCTGTTTGTGTCTATAGATGAGCTCAATGAGATAACGCGACAAATCAATGAAACTGAGGACTTTAATCAGGCCATTGACTTGGAATACTGCCTACATCGCGATCAACTAAAGCCGAACGAAAGACGTATAACGTTATTGAAGAACAAGAACTCGACGCTAGTTACTTTGAACCATAATAAAGAAAAATTAAAAAAGAGTTGGTCCGATGTCAAGCATTGGATTGGCGAAGAAGGTGCTAGACTACGTGACGCAGTTCAAAGGCAACCCTTAGTGCAAAGAGTAGGATCCTCAAAATTAAATCTAACTCATCTGGAGACACGGAATTCACCTTCTTTTAATGGTAGCACGATTTTACGACTCCGTAATGCTTCTCAAGAAAGAGTATTAGAAAGCAGCGAACAACAAGCAATAGCGCAAACAAGTTTAAAATTAAGTAGCGGGGAAGTGAAGAGTAACAATCACAGTTGTGATAATATTGCCGATGAAAATAATGAATTGAACAATTCGCCGACAGGTGATCCAATATCACCCAATTTAAAAAAATTTAGACACGAGGTAAGCAGCCTAGAAGGGAAATAAGAAAACAATTATGCCACATAAAGTTAGATAAAGTTTTAAATGTGTCAAAGTTCTAATTAACAGCGTGGTCTATACATATTTTATTGGTAACATTGAATAAATTACGATATAATTAGTTCGCTTTATTTCAACCTTTTTCTTATTATTATTCATTTTGTTGCTTTTGTTTTCAATTTTTAGGGGCAAAACGGCTTTGAAGAACTGCGCCGTTACATTAAACAAGGTGGAGATTTTGGTAAAGAGCTTGTCCTTATTCTGCAAGAAAGGTAAGTGCTTCGTTTTTTTGGAAACCTTACGATATACGAAAATTATGACCGACCTAACTCTCTACAACTACTTAACTCCCTAGAATCGATTCGGAGCTTTTGTATTCGAAATCACTTTCAAAAATGGCTAACAAATTGAATAAAGCCTGCCGTGAGCTGCCGGGCAGTGTCGCTGAAGCTTGGCGAGGTGTGGCTACCGAAATGGAAAGTCGCAGCGACATTCACCGTCAATTGTCGGTTTCTTTAAATGACGAAATAGTTAAGCCTTTAAAAGCTATTGTTGAAAGTCATCACAAGTCACGCAAATCGGTAATAATATCTTTAATATTTTCTCAAATCGTTGTACATTCTCATTATCTTACTGCGATAGGTCGAAAGTACTGTAGACAAAGCTGCTCGCGTTTTAGCAGAATGGCGTGTTAGTGAAGCTAAAGCTAAAAAGGCATCCCATGCCGCGGCACGTGAAAATGAAAAACTCCAAGATGCCATGTTGGATGTACGAATACAAAAGTCGCCATCGATAGCTCTATTGCATCAGGGTGCGAATAAAGCTGCTGCTGAGAAAGAAATTAAATCGGCTGAAAAGGATTGCGCCAAATTGGATCAGAAGCGGAAAAAAGCCGAAGAAGCCGTCAAGCGTGCCGATGTTGAATATTATACGATGTGCGTTAGAGCGGAACGTGCACGAGTCGATTGGGAAATGGCTGTATTGCGTGGCTCTACTCTTTTGCAGACTATCGAAAATCAGCGGCTTATAAATATGAAAAATTTTATATCGAATTATACACGCCTTACTGCCAATATGAATCCAGTTCTCGACGGTCTACTGCAGAGACTTGAACCGCAGACGGAGTCATGCAATGTTATGAAAGATATGCAAATAATTAAGAATATACGACGCAATGCTGAGGGTCCCAGCGAACAACTGCTGCCAGATTTCTATTGCGAACATACTACCTTGGCCATGAATCGAGAGAGACGTAAACATGCTTTAGTTAAACTTTTGCAATTGGTTAAGACCGACTTGGAAAGAGAACGTCGCTCTCGTAACGGCCTTAAAAATTTATCACAGTCCCTGACCAATCAAGAGAATCAAAATATCACAGACAAATTATATCACGTAAGTCGGAAAATCGAAAGTAATTAGATATTTGAAGGAGATTCCATTTTTCATATGTATTCATGTAATATTTTAATAGATACGTTCAATGCTTACATATTTGGAAGGGGCACGTTTCAAGTTGCATTCGGCATTATTGGAATTAGATCATAAACCCAGATCTTCTCATCCATTAGCACAACATATACAGGTTAAAATCGTTACTACTTATAGGCTTTTCTTAGAATTATTATTAAAATTTTATACTTAAACAGATAACACGCGATCGTACCGGCCTACAACAAAGTGTTCTCAAGGTACCGCTATGGTTAAAAAATAATGATAGAATCAACACATCAGCTGGCAGCACTACGGGCGATGACAGTGGAGATTATGACTGTGTATCACAGGCCAATACTACAATATCTAGTTCGAATATTAGTTGCATGGATAATTCCAGTAATTCAGTTCACTCGGATAACAATGCTCTTAAATCGTACAATCGTAGTAAAAGTAATATTGAAACTTTTAGTACACAAACTCAAATTTGCATGAACGGTTTGCCAGAAAAAATTAAAACTTTGGAATCAACAAACGATTACACCGACGCTTGTAGTGATCGAGGCCAAGCGGATGGTGGCTCGAATCAACAGGATTCTGATTTTGATGAATTCAGTTCACAAGAGGACGATGATGAGCAAACGACAACTAATTGCTCGGGCGGTGGTCGCCGCGACCATAAAACGATTATCACAAAGAGTACAACGTTATCGAATCTCCAAAGTTCGGAGGCAAATAATCATTATCAGAATACGGTCGACACACAGGAGAAACAAAACATTCAGATACCGATAGTCTTAGGTAGATGTAAGGCTCTGTATAGTTACAGTCCTAAGTTATATGATGAACTGGAGTTGAATCCTGGCGACATTATTGAAATTCACGCTAAACAAGAAGATGGCTGGTGGTTGGGAGCGTTACGCAATCAAATTGGCATTTTCCCGGCAACCTATGTCGAGGAAATTGTTTGAAATTTAAATATTTTACCACAAATTTTTCTTTGCGGCAGCTCACATGATGACTATCGTATGCTTACTGGATGTATATTGAAAAATTGTAAAAATCCAATAATCGAGAATAATATGAAAATTATGTTAAGTGGAACACTCGAAAAGTTAATCAGTAGAAATTTCACTGGGAAGATATATTATCTTTAACGAATAATGTTTTTAGTTTCATTCTCACCAATCTTACTTAAAAGCTTTACTTTTTCTTTATCTCTATTTTCGCAAATCTTAATATCTCCTTTAAATATTTGTTGTTGTTATTACTTAGAATTATAATTAGGTTTTCGTAAGTATTTAATTTAATCGAGAAATTTAACGTTAAAAGAGATTTTTTCTTTTTCCGATCTACACGAAGCATGAAAAGTCGTAAAAGACAAAAGTATAGTTTAAAATCAAAAAAAAAAACAAAAATGTCAATCAATAAATGAAAATATAATCTTGCATTAAATCGAAAATTACTTTGAAACAAAGTTTTTAATAAAAGTTTTTAATTTATTTATAAGGTATCTCCATACAAGAAAAATGATTAAGATTTTATGTATATACTAAATTTAAGGAAAAAGTTTTAAAAACAATTAACTAAATAAATGTCGTATATATATATATATATATATATATATATGTATATACGTATATTATGCACTACAATCAGCTCATTTTGACTCGCCCTTAAAAATCGCTGATAAAAAGAACAGCAAGTCTATGGAAGTACATAAATAGAAATCGCTTTTGAATTCGATAAAGTGACTTGTGTCGAATGCCTTTTAGTTTGAAATTTACCGGTGAAAAATGTCTCGGCGCATATAATATTTTAAGCGAACTCTCGCCCATTAAAACGGAGCTTTGAATCTTGAAGACAATATTAAAAAAGCCAAAGAGATTGTGTTGTTTGTGTAAGTTGATGCATTTCACTAGAAGAGAAATCAGAAAAATTTATAGGCAGACGAAATGCACACCATCGTCTATGATCCAAAAGGCGGGAGTACGGTCGAGTGTTAGAAAGCATTGCAAATCTTAATATCGGTCGAAGAAAATATTGTTTCATTTTCTTACTCACTTTGATTCTTTACATTGCATAGAGACAAAGTGTTCACATTTTGTTAGAATGGCTTGCAGGCGACGCTGGTGTATTCTTCTTAGTTCTTACCTTTTTGTAGAAAAATCCAATAACATTAACTTTCATCTCTTGGTGAGTCCAGGGTCACCCTTTCAAAGAAAACCTTATGAGAGATCTAAAAATTAAACCAATTGAGTAATCTGGTATTGCACTGCTTTAACCATTTACTAAATATTCTTTATATTTTTATTGGAACTATATATTTTGCAAATAAACTTACAAAGTATGCATTTAAATTCTGCCGAATAAGTTGGATCATATATGCTCAGGTGTATTGAAAACATTACCGCACTTGAGATTTGAACCCGCGACCATTCAACGGTTAGTCCCGATCTTTTACTTATTTGGCTACCCATACAAAACAATTTTTTACACACCGCCGCTCTATGCGTCAATTTGTTTTTACCGAATTTGAAGTCGATATCTTCACCAAATACTTCAAGAGTGAAGTGAGTGATACCACATCTATTAGATTCAGTTACTACATTAGAACCCCGTAAACAAGAATAATCTGATAAGGGAACAAAATTTGGCAGTAACGCCAGCTGCTCGAGTAGCAGCTCTATCAAGTGTTACTCCTAATGCTATCAACTGTGATTATCCTCGCCTTGGGCCAGCTTCTGCTATTAACTTTCGAGCTTCTCTCGTTTGCCCCGATTGTCGCCGCCTTAGGTCAACTTCCGATATTAACGGTCGTGGCGTTCCCGCAAAAAAGCTCTCCTTATACCAGAAAACTGTGCAATTTGTGTGTCATCTTAAACGTTAAAAAATGCATTAGGAATGTTGTCTGTCGGAAATATATTGGTATGAAAATTTTTCGAGTAATAAGTTTTGAGATGCAATCTGCAGATTACCAAGAAAAATTTCGACTTTGCTGTACAACGGTGCATCACCAGTGAAATAATTCGGAAATTTATACATGAGTGAGACCTATTTGCAGCTATGTCCAGTTTCTGCACACAGTCAAAGCTTTGTTCATCGTTCGTTTACTAATGTTTCAAACCGATTCAGCTACTGTGCTTAATATGATGACTAAAGTGGATCTCGTCGTTTTGCAATCATTTTCGAATTAATAAAAAAAAAACATTTTTTGTATACTTCTCCTTGAGCGTGTCTCACCCCTCTATTAATTCGTATATTCTTCTATTTTAGAATAAATTCAATTCGATGACCTAACATTTAGCATCTTTTTAGCGAAGATATAGCCTTACGCCATAATTTGCATGGCTGTCCTGAGAAATAATGAAAATAGGCAAAAAAGTTACGATTGACCAACTATCCTGTACATGAATACATTCATAATTATTTGGATTTTTAGATTTCTAAAGAAGAATGTTAGTCCTGCCAGTGCGTTTACAAGACCCACAAATGTAGTATAATGCCTTCATAAAGTCTATATGTTTTTTTTTCTTTTCATCAACCAAACATTCAGAATCGATTTAAAAATGATCGCCTGTTATTCACTCCTCCGTCAACTATTATTACACGTTAGACGATTACAAATATTAAATCAAAAAAAATGAATCCTGATATCTTTATTCTCACCTAAAGTCTGCAGATCAGATTTGGACGCCGAAGCATACATTTTAGCCAAGCAAATAAAAAAATTGCAAAAAATTGCGCTTGTACAAGTTTGACTCAAAAAATTTTCTTGGTCACTCTGATGATCCTAGTGGAATTAAAAGAAAGCTTCGTGTTTTATACACCGTACAACACTTGTGGTACAGGGTATGTTAAATTTTTGCGAGGACGGTTGTAGCACCCAGAAGGATACACCAGAAAGTGGTTCTAAATCAAGCCAAGCTTGTCTGACCATGTGATGTCTGTCCATACATCCGTGTGTTCAACCTAGAGGTCGCAATTGTTGAGATATTTTGATGAAATTTGGTACAGTGACGTGTTTTGACTCAAGGATGAACGCTATTGAAAATGGTTCTGATCGATCTTCTTTTTCAACAACTCCCCATATAACGCCCTATTTTGAAAAGTTTTTATATGGTAAAAATTGCAATTTTCAGAATGTCGCGGCAAGCGGGGCCAAGTGTTAGTATTTCGGTGTTCTAAATTGGTACGAAAAGGGTTAGGGCAATTCTTTAACATCCTCTCATATAACGAAAACTGAACTTCATATGACAAAAGTTATCATTTTCAATGCTTAATGATGAAAATTATATCATAATAGTAGTAAATGAACTGTATCAAATTCGGACCATCTCGACCTGCATTTTGGGTCTTGATAAATTGATATATTGATCTTTGGTAGAGCAGATTAGTCTAAGTTTTAATATGTGGAGATGAAAATTGACTCATACAAAACTTGCGAGTAACTGCACCAAGCGAAGTGGTGTAGTTGGCTTCGGCCGACTATAATGTTCTTACTTGTTTGACATTCTAAGTAGCAATGAAAAATTTGATTCGGCAGGGGAAATATATTTAACCACCTTTCTTATAACCGTCTCAAAGAAAACTGAAACTTTATGTAATAAAAAGGTCTAATGTGTGATATTTTATGGTGAAAATTGTTTCATAATAGTAAATTGATATAAAAATTAAGTGGATCAAATTTGATCCACATGGATGTATATCTTTGACCGCACCACCTGTAAGACTAACCATGAATAGTAAGTCTTTCAGAAAAAGCTTAATTTTTAATATCTTACGATGAAAATTGATCCATGGTAGCAATATAACAAAAGAATTTAAATCACATGAGTCTATTTTTTAGACCACATGACAACAGACATGGGTCGATTTTTTTGAACCACATAACACATACATCAAAAACAAGGCCTCATATGAATGTGTAATTTTTGATGTATTATTACAAAAATGAGCGAATAACTCTACTAGGCGCAGCAGGGTAAGGTAGCGAATGGTCGGTCTTGGCTTTTTTAAACTTGCTCTCGTATAAACATTCTTACAAAAAAACTTTTATATAGATCTCATATTTTCATATATTTTACGAACAAAAATTGATATAAATGCGCTGTGTTCAGACTACATACACCGTTTTTCGGTCTTCCCGTTTTCATTGAAAGGCTCGTATGAAGAGCAAACGTTTTTACGATAACAGAGTATAATTTTATGAAAGGAAGATTTCTATCAGCTATAGCGTAAGATATTTTAGAAAGAGAGACTTTTACCCGACTATATTGTCTTGAGTTTTTCCAACCTGGTAATGTAGAGCATGAGACGATATTTGTTTTAACTACCAACATACAATTATGTAAAAGATTTCAACACTTATGATGTCATCTATATTGATGTTTGGAAGGATGATGAAAATGTGTAATTTTTGACGTCTCTGCTTCATGTTAATGGAGTTACTAAATTTGCATTCAAACATTTCGCTATCCTGAGGGTAAGAGAGATAAGTTTTACGTCCTTACGTAATAATAAATAAATATTTCATGTCACAAATTGTGAAGAAAAGTAATTTATTTATTAAAAAAAGTACAAATCATAATTTGTTTAGCACTCTAGGTTTTTTTTTTTTTTTTTTTATACAAAATAAATCGATGTAAATACTTGGACATCTTAATATGAATTGTATGCAAATATATGGTGTCCCTGTGGTCTATGCATGAAAACATAATTTCGTAATAAATTAGAAAAATACAATAAAATCTTAAAAATAAAAGCATAAGATAACAATTGTTGTTGTAATAATTAAAAAAAAAAAAAAAAAAAAAAAAAGGTAAAGAAAAAAGAAGAGAACGGAAAGGAAAAACGATGCAAGTTAAACAACATCACTGGACTTTTCTAAACTTCGTAACTTTTGATACATGCTTATGTAATGAGTCTGTAATTGTTTTTGATATTTTAGCACCTTTTCCTTCTCAGCCGACCATTGCCGCTTCTCCAATTCAAAATTGACGCGTACATCATCCAATTGCTTTCGTAAATTAGCGATTTCCTCTGCATAATTTGTCGATTCTTCGATTAGAGTATCGAGAGTCGATTCCTCCAATTTGCTCGGTAATTTATTCAGAGATTTGACATTGAGAGCGACATCGGGCAAATTAATCGATCCATGAATAAAACTGTGAATATCTGAACTAACTTTAGCTAAGCGTTTCTCTGAACTTAATTTATATCGTTCGCATTCATCGCAATCGCCCTCATCAAGGGGAGGAGCAATTTTCAAACAATTCATAATAACTTCAAGATTGTTATCATCTAAAACTTTTTCCGCATTATTTTTCAATTCCAGGCGCGAATTCTCAATACGTTGTTGAGTGTGTTTGCGTGTCTTGTTACAGATATCGGTTAGATTATCTAATTGTTGCTTTAAGCGCATATACTTGCCAGACGGTTCTTCGCCGTACTCATGAAATATGGCTAAATCAGAGAGCTCTTTGCGTAGCTTAGCCAACTCGTTGGTCAAAGCGAGAATCACTTGATCTTTTAAAATAATGATTTTATTGAGTTGCTTCAACTCGACTTCGGCATCCTTTTGATTCTGCAATTGTTGTTCAACCTGTTGGCTCTCCTGAAGACTTTGGTAGACGTGAGTTTCCGTATTATTGACAGTTTCATGTTTCAAATGAACTAAGGCATGTTCCTTTAAAGTGATCTCATTCTATACGAATAGTTGATAAAGAAACGCAAAAATTTATACATATATCGATATATTGGGGAAACAATGATTTATACTAACATTTGCTTCTTTGAGTTGAGTTTTAAGTAAAGCTAATTCTCCATTCTTCTCGCACACTCTCCATTCGCTTTCTTCTAGTTGCGTT
The DNA here is from genome assembly GCF_014805625.2 of Glossina fuscipes. Lineage (NCBI taxonomy): Eukaryota > Metazoa > Arthropoda > Insecta > Diptera > Glossinidae > Glossina > Glossina fuscipes. The sequence continues at coordinate 30,539,911 of NW_023998414.1, forward strand.
TTAAGACTGCTTATCAGATTATGACTTTCTTCCAGCTGCTCTTCAACATAAGCTGAACGGTCCTTCAAATTCCTTTCCGAATTTTTTAAGCTGATGTTATTCGTTCTAAAATACGCACATAACTATGATCATTACATTTGCATAGATGCTTGTAAGAATATTAAGTGTGATCGCCCAGATAGATTCAATTATGAATGAATGTAATAATAACTATTACAAAGAATTCTGAACTTTTGTAAGCTTTTTAATTTTTTGATAATTAACATCCACTCGTAACCGTTTCTTCGTTTCGACGTCTCTAGAAGATCAAAACTGAAAGTCCATGGACATATAGTATTATGAAAATTTTCCTCATTTTTTTTTTTTGTCAACACAATAACGACATAAATATGAAACTTTCGTACTATCGTAAACCGAATAAATACGGTGTGGAAGATGAAAGGATTAAATTATTTCTGCTTTAAAAAATTTGTATTGTCTACTGAACTCGCCAACGTTATGCATGTTATTCTCTCCACTTACAAGTTTTAATCTCTCTGCGTTCTTAAGCAGTGTCGATAATTCGAAATCAATCTGTCCGAGTTCGTTATCCTGCGTTATATATTGTAATTGTAATTCGTGCCCTCCTTATCTTACCGAACATGTCCATATATAAATTTTCTTGCTGAAATGATTATGAAGCTCTCTTCGATTTGGCTTTGAAACTATTGTGTAAATCGTTTTTGTTTTAACTTAAGCACTTCTTATCACTTGTGCACAATGTGATCGCCAATGAAAACTTACACGTTTTAGTGCCGATTTGTAAATGAAAATTCAAATGATATATTTTCAGTCAAGTAATAAATCTTCAAAACCTAAAAGTTTCTATTCGATAGCAGCCTTTTCAAAATATATTTTGAACAGAGGAATTTTTTGATTTTTCTACTCTCTTCGCTAAAGTTTTATTATTTTAGAACTCCATTTAGTTTTATTCAAGGACTATTATCAACTTTATATGCTAGTACTGTTTTATATTATTTCGACTGATGATTTTGATGATTTTATTACATTAACGCGTTAACACTAACTCATGGCATTGCTTTTCAAAGAAAATTTTCTATCACGAGACTTACCTTAATATTTCGCATTCGTTCTTAAGTTCAGCTATTTGTTCTCTTAGTTTATTGATTTGTTCGCTATATCTCAGCTTGTTCTGTTTGAATTGAAATTGTTGCATGGCCAGCATTTGCTCCATTTTCTTAATTTTCAACATGAATTCTCGTTGTTGAGCCTCGAAATAGGTGCGTAAACGTCGATTTTCATTTTCCCAATAGGTTTCTTTATCCTGCAATAATTTTTATGGAATGTTAATCAACGTTTATCGAGGTAGGAAGCATAATTTAAATTGAAAGGAAGAAAAAAAAATAAAAAATAAACCTTGTGTACTGTGAAAATTACTTTCTCATTATGCTCCATGGCCTGCCTTAAATATGATAATTCGGAGTCACGATCTTTTAAAACTGCTTCCAATTCTGAAATTCCAGAATCCGATGGCGAAGGCGTCATATCGCATTGATCGCTTGTTAAATATTTATTTAATCCATTATTACTGAGAGCATTATTGCCGGCCATAGTGTTATTGCTAATGCCGTTGCTGCTAACGTTCGATTTTCTATAGATATATAATATGCAAGCAGGTGAGTGCATAGAAATCAATTTTAGAAATTCATCATCGCATGCATTGAGTAATATTTCCATTTCATTTTTTTTCTTAATTTTGTTGTATTTTTTTTCTTTTCATTTGTTGTTATTGTTTTTTAATTTTTTTTTTTTTTTTTTTTTTTTTTTTTGTTTTATTCAATTGCGTGTTTACTCATACTTACATGGTTCCACTTTGGTTGTTCGCATCAGAGTCCGGTGTATGTCGAATTGACTCCATACTATCGTTGATTTTCAACGATCTGGAACCACGTCGACGTGCCATAAGGCTGTTGCAATAACTGCTGCTTGAATAACCACCACAACCACCACCACCACCACCACCGCCACCACCACCACCACCACCACCACCACAAGCGCCGCTACCACCGCCAATCAAACCTCCTACTCCTCCGCCAACAATACCAATTCCACTATGTCGTAAGTCGGTCGTGCCTAACGATTATAAAAAAAAAAAAAAAAAATAAACGTACAAGTTAATTACAACAGCTCCTCTAGTTATAATTTATTTATTTGATAAATGTATGTATGCGTGTATGCATATGTATTCGTATATATTTATGATATCGCGAGTTTTTTTTCCATGTTTTATTGTTTAGTTTTATGCATTAACAAATGCAATTAATTTGCAATAATTAATTGTTACAAAACAAGTCAAAAGAACACTAAACGCAAATCGTTCTCTTAAATCGATGCTCTTCCGCTAAGAGAGAATAGTTACGGGAGCTATTAAAATCTATATCATCTTATGAACTTATAAGCTACGGTTATTTAAGAGACAGTCTCATTTTCCATTCTATACAGTACTTACACACAAACTATTGTTTTGATTTTGATTTGTAGTTCTCGGACTTTAAGTTAAGATAAAGTTCATAGCCCGCAACAAACTTTGCACTTTTTTCGAAAGAGATAGTCTCATGTTTTAACTATTGATTTCTAACTGCTCCAAAACACTAACCGATGTCTTTGGAAATTATTTATGTTGATTTGAAAGCACTGAATATGTTCCCTTAACTTCATCAAGACAACCTTTGTGTACATATGTGATTGAAAGCAATTCGAAGGCTTTCAGACCACCTTTCACCGAAAAAGTATAAGTTTTGGACGCAGTTTTTGGAGCTGGTCATGAATTCTTTAATCGAATTATACATTTTCCTAACAGTTTTCTCCGTCATTTCATAAAACATAGTGTGTAAAACGGCCGGTTGTGCTTGTGTATACTGATGCACTTAGGTATAGAGTGTAATAGGAATTGCATCCTAAATTGTACTTTATTTTTATATACGCATCAGCGAAGGATGAGGGATATATATTTATTTTGTCAAAACTTTTGCAACGTCGAGAAAGAAGCCGCAGTAAGCTCACAAAATATTATATTTTCTGCATAAGCATGCATTTTTAGGCCGATTTAAGCCGATTTCCGTTTATTCGCCTGTCCGTCCCCGTAATGTCTGTTATAAACATACTTCTGGCCTCGAAAATGAAGTCATCGATTTCAAATTCAACAGGAACGTTGGGAACTCCTTGCATGCACATTGGTCACGAAAATGGGCCAAATCGGTCGAAGCACACGCTGTACACACAGTACCACATAAACTGAAAACAATGATATCGAAATGAAGATATCGGTTAGAAATTTGCGAAAAAGTTTGGAAGTGAACCCAAAATTTGCAAAGGACACGCCTAGAATGCCCATATGCCTATGCGACACAAAACTATTATTCTGAAAATAGGAGAAAAAAAATGAGCTGCGCCCACCCAATTTAGTTCGTTTCCCTTCTTTTTGACTTTTCTAGGCTACGGTGCTAGACATAAAAGATTCGGTCACGACCGAATATAATTTTCTTACTATGTTTATTATACACTTATTAATTAATTATTATATAATTATTATTATTATTAACTATTTTTATACCCACCACTGCAGGATGGGGGTTTAGTCATTTTGTTTTTTTTTTTTGTTAATTTATCTAACACCCAAAATGTAGCTTCAGAGATCCTATATACTTTAATAGATTCTTGTTCAGCGTGAAATTCTGAATTGACTAAACCACGTCTGTCCGGCAATACGTCTATCTGTCTGTGTGGTGTTTGGTTGCAAGTACTGGTCGAAAAATGAAGATATCGACTTTGAATTTGGTAGAAACATTGGAAGTTCGCGCACGCAGGTTGATATTGAAAATGGCCCAAATTGGTCGCGGGATAAGCCCATAGTGGAGCGTGAACTTAATGCAACTCCGCCCTGCTTAACAAAAATTTGTGGATTTTGGCTCGTTGCTCGAACATTATGAAAGTTTTCCACATTTACTTTTACAATAGCCTCCAGCTCCAAAATGGAGTTAATCAGCCATGCCCACATAAAGTTGCAAGTAATTAAATTTTATTTTTTGTTTTTCACTTTTTCGAGGTTTTACGCTTATTTACCATAAGGCAGTTGTCAAATGAAGATTTACTATCTGCCTAAAAATGAGTTAATCCTAAAAGGAATAGGGTAGACACGGCGACCTTCGAGATGTGCGAGATTCGTCCACCGCCGAATATAACTTTCTTATTTGTTTTTTTTTTTTTTTTATATTTCATTAGCCTATCAGGAGATATAAAATCCAATACAAAATCATCTTCTAAGCGAACTGTCTTTCCGTCTATCCATATATGGTTTTGTATTCAAACCCATAGGACGCAATTTTTGGGATACTTTAATAGGAATTGCTACACCGACATGCTTGCCGTGCTGCCAATCGGACCATTTTTCGAGTACTCACTCCTTGACAATTTCTTACGAAAAATTTCTCGATCGTAGTCGAATTTTCGAATATTAAATTAATGTGAAAACTTCGAATCGCAAGACTTTATAGGGGAAAAAGGTCAAACGTTTAATATTTCAGTGTGAGATTTGGCCCGTAATAGAAATTTGGCATAAAAATTAATGGGGCCAAAACTGAAAACATTTGGACCTGTATTGTGGCCGCCATTCCACCTAAGTAGGCCTTTTAGAACAAGGTTTAATTTTTTTAATATTCTATATATAATGGAAATTGTTCTTACTTTTTTTCATAAAAAAAATATTTATATTTTACTTTCTATTTGCATCTCTAGTATGTATGGACATATATCGATTTTTTTTTCCGTAAAATTGTTCTATCATACATAGTATAAGTAGTTAAGATGGCTGCGTGTGGCTAATTTATTGTCTTTAACAATTTTTGTCAATCATTCTCTTATTTACCTTATTTATATATATATGATATAAGAGATGCGTTATATATGGATTTATGTATAGTGAAATTGTTTACACAATTTATAGAAACTGCCTTTTATGTACATTTCTAATAATTTTTTTTTTTTTTTTTATCTTATTTTAATATCTTTCTTATATTAATCACAACAACAACAACAACAAAAATAAATAATAGAAAAGAAAAAACCGTTCATGAAAGCTTTTTGTATTTACCATAAAATAAAAGGCAAAGAAACGTGTTCTCTCATATTATTATTACTCACTTCCAAATCTTAGATTAGAACCTTGCATGGGAGCCAGCGAAGGTGTTGAGCCATAACGATCAGCGACAGAATGTACAGCGTTGGCTGAGTTGACAACAACATCACAATAACGACTGGGAATACTGTAGTCCGGTTCGAAAGGGATCGGCTTAAAAGCAATCGGGCGTAAAAGATTTGTGGCCTGTGTGTTTAGAAGCAAACAACAAACAACAACCAACGCAACATATATATATAAAAAAATAACATAAAAAAAAAAAAATAAATAAATAAATAATATAAGAAAAAGTAAAAGAAGAAAAAAACGAAGCGGAAAAAACATGAATTACAACTAAATGAAGGTAAGGTGTATTTTAAAAAAATATCATACATATGATGTTGTGAAGGTGGAACGAACACACCCAAATATATATAGAAAAGGAAAAACAAAAATTAAAAAAAAAAAAAACAAAACATAAAAACAATAAACAAACAATTGAATTGAATTATTATTGTATTAGAGACAAGTGCTTAAAGCATGCGATGCTGAAATTTGGCGACACACTTGCGCATGCTTTTAAATGCTATAATATATATACCTGATCGTGGCGGTTCTCCTCCTCAACATCCGCTAAATCACTGACACTGCGCTGCTGAGCTAACAAATCTCTATGACTCGTGCTGTACACCATAGCAGTGTGAGTTTGTAGACGTTGTGGTTGCAATTGCTGTTGTTGTTGTTGTTGCTGTTGTTGTTGTTGTTGTTGTTGAAGTGTTGGACGCGTGTTATTACCGTTATCTAAATTCTCGGTTATATTAAGCCGTTCATTGTGTTCCGTAATACTGGCACGACTGCCACTTCCGCTTGCATTGGCTGCAATTATGGCGACCGGGGTGGTTGATATCGGTTTCCGTGGTGTTTGCGATTGCGGCTGTTGTTGCTGTTGCTGTTGTTGCTGTTGTTGTTGTTGTTGCGATTGTTGTGATTGTTGCTGTTGTTTTTGTTGTTGCACATAATGTTGTTGATACGCATTGGCACCTATTTGTGTAGCCTGAAGTCTGGTTTGAGCTTGTGCATGATTTGGCGAATGCTGATATGATGATGATTTTGCATTACCAAGCGTTAAAAATGTTGTCGGCAATGATTGTAATTGCTGCTCATCGTTATAGGCAAGATTATTACTACCTGTTGACGTTATTGCTGAGTTCATATTCGGACTTGTTTTCGTAAATTCAAACATCTGCCGTATATTATAAAATCTACTGCGACCCTGCTGTGTCTCTTCTAAGTTGCTATAGCTGCCAAATTTGTTACGCATGCGTTTTTGTTCATCACGCGATTTTAGAGTGCCCGTATGACCTGCAGGCAACATTGGCAAGCCTAGCGTATTCTTCGCAGCAATTAAATTCGCATTTTCCAATGAAGCTGACCTTATATGGCCGCGTTTTCCATTTATTGTGGAAGAATCTTGCTGAGTTTTAACTTGATTACCTATTAGTGTCTGTGATGCATTACCACCAACTCCACCACATAAAGTGGTTGCCATAGTGGGAAATTAAAACTGTAAAGAAAATTTATGAAATTTATTTTAAAAAAAGTCTCCATCAAATCAATTTTAAATAAAATGTTAAAAATAATATTTTGATTAATTTCTTATATATATATATATATATATATATATATGTATATGTATAAGTAAATCTTGAGAAATTTATTATTAGAAAGCCTTAGAAAATCTGTATTAACCATGTTGGAATTATGTTATTTTAACATAATTAAAACCTATAAATATATAAACCTATAAAATAACCGGTAGAATTATACATTGCGCATGGTTAGCAGAGTTAATTAAAAATTGTTTATCTGTTTGTTGCATGACAAAAATTTACAAATGTTACCCGATTCTAAATCTCGTTCATCTTACTTTACTCATTATCAGCTACAAACACGCGGATGTCATGTTATATTATGTTACGATACGTTACATTATGTTACGTTACGTTACTTCTTGTATAATACATTTTATTGTACGTTTTCTTAAAATTACATAATACAATAAGTAGAGAATATGCAGATAAATAAGATGAACTGCACGAAATTCATAGAGAATATGTAGAAAATACGCAGAGAAAGTACAAAAGATTTAGAAGATACGTAGAAAATGCAAATAATTTTAAACAATGCTTAGTAAATAAGAAAAGGAAGAAAGATAAACACCTAGAAAATGTGGGAAAAACTAGAAATACAAAATAAGGGAAAGAGCTAAGAAAAAGTAGAGAATACACAGTAAATTTGTAAAATGGATGGAATAAAGTATAGGAGAATTCGTAGAAAGCAAACCTTGCTTACATTAATCTCCAAGTGTAGTATGATAAAAGTGTTCAACTATATTGTATTAAAACATTATCTTATGTATTGGAATACCTTGATATGTGAAAGAGAAGTGCTTTATTATAAATGCTTCGCTAGTTACAGAATAAGGTGTCTCCGCTTACGAAGCATGTAAGGTTTATAACACGTTTGCGTGACCCAAAAGAAAGCTTAAGAGATCCTATAAAGAATATATCTATATATATATATATATATATATATATAAACTTGATCATCAAATTCTGAATAGAATTTGTGTTTGTTTGCTGTAATTATTCTCCCAATTACGAAAGTCGAGATATCGGTTTGAAATGTGACAAAGGTTGATTGAAAGTTCTTGCAGGTCCATATCAGGCAAAAGACAAGCTTACATTATAATATAAACTGTGAATATTATCTATGTTTTCAGAAGCAAAAAACAGTTGATTTTCTTCTCATTGCTCGTAGACTATAACAGATAATAACGTGCAATCCTACAGTATTTGTATGAAAGACTGAAAAATCTCCCTGATCCACATCCGATTTTTTATAAGATATCGAAATTTTATTTATTATATTTATTTATTTTTTTTAAAATTTATTTATTTATTTATTTTTTTTTTTTTTAAGCGAAGATGATAGTTATAAGACATTAGAGCCTGGCTTAGTACAATCTTCTTGTTTGTTGTAAAATTTCGTATAGTTTGCAAAATAATTTGTGCACAAAAATAAAAAAAAAAAAATTATAATAATAATAATAATAATAATAATAATAATGATAGTAATAATAACAAAAGCAGGCAACCTGTGAGTATACAAGGTTTCGTTCTTAGCTGAATATTATTATTATTATTATTATAATTTGGTATCTTTCTGGTTGCGATTGCAAATGTTAAAGCCATGTTGACGATATAATCGTGGCATTGTATTACTTTTTGTAAATCCCATATTAACGACCAGCAGAAACAATCATACGCGCGAACACTTTTGCAATGCAAATAGTCGGGACATTTTATTTTTGTTTTGCACTCTAATTTAATCATTTACCTTCCGACCATTCTCTCGCACCCTCCTATTGCGACGGTCTTTAATCTTCATTCGCTCCCTTTTAACTGGTTAACAAAACGTGTCGAAATCACGCGAATAACTGTGATTTTTATATACGAACAACAACATTGTTTTTTAATGCATATGCTTACTGCTTGTTGCTTGCTGCTTGTTGCTTATTGCTTATGTTAATATATTATGTTATTGTTTTTGTAACTATTGTTGTTATTAAGTCGGGTCAATAAGTCATTTGGCTTCACTGTATTTGTCATTTATCTTGCTGTTATTGTTGTTGTTATTGTTTTGATTGTTGTTGTTGTTGTTGTTGTTATTGTACTTTTATTTATGTCAGTTTTTTAAGTGTTATTTTTTCACTTAATTATGGGGCTTTGATATTTATCTGTCTTTTTGTCCGTCTTCTCGGTGTTTCGTACGCTTTCGTTTATTTTGCTTATTTGTTTGCTTTTCTTAATTTTGTATACATTTATATATACATGCTCAAAGTTCAAATTATTTATTGTTTTATATATTTAAAATATTTGTAAATTATATTTAATGTTATTTAAAAATTTGTTTTTCAATTTTTATCCTCAAGCGGTGTAAAGTAAGATAATTGCCATCCGACACGGCGGTATTAATCAATCCATTGTACTTAAACGTGACCTCATTTAAAATTCGATTTCTTTTGTTTTTTCTTTTTTCTCAAATAAAAATTTTTTAATATTTTTTTTTTTTTTTTTTGTTAACATTTTTTTCATATTTAAGATTAAAAATTTACTTGCGATTTAACCGTAATATAGATGACATTTATTGAAACGTCCGGCGAGATGAAGTGATAAAACCAAATTTATGATCGAAAAGTGTTTTTATTGTTTCAAATCATTTCTCATTTCTTATTAATTACATTTTTAAAGTGATATTTTGCAAATTTATCCTTTTAAGGGAGTTAGTTGCAGCTACGATAGATTTAATAAACTCTTTTAGCCTTTGGTGCCGGTAAATTAAGGAGAGAGAGAGAGACGAGGCGAGGCAACTCGAATGCCAGCTGATGCTTTGCTTTGATGATAAATTAAATTTTTTTTTTTTTGTTTTGTTTCATCCATGATTTAAGTCTTTTGTCATGAATTTTAATTTATACTTATGTGATCTTTAGTCTATTTGAACCTATCTGACTAGTTCGAAATTAATTAATTGGTCTTCTGTCCACTTTAAGATCAATGGTATATTTTAAATATTTACAACTTTTTTAGAAAACTTTGAAATATTGATTAAGGGCTTTTAAGAAATATAACATTTCAATCGCCATCGCGCCGAAGGATGAGAAGTTTTTTTTTGAAAACGTTTGCAAGACCTAGAAGGAAGCCCCATAATATGATTGCAACATATTTCAAGTCGATTTAAATACGTTCGTCAGCTTGGGTGTCTTTCTATCTGACGGTGGTAAGCATTCTCTTAGTCGCAAAAAAGGCAGCTATCTACTTCAAATTCGCCAGAAACATTGCACGCAGGTTGGTATTGAAATTGGCTCAAGGCACTGGTAACTGCAAAAAAATGAAAAAAATCAGCCACGCCTATTCAATACTACAACATATTCAAAACTCCATTCTGTTTTCAAAAGCCTATAAAATCTACACATGATTGACCAGTATCAAGTGTGAACCGTTATACACATATTTGTCCATCCATCTGTTCATTTCTTTGTTAATTGCTGTGGTAAAGGTACACATGATCAGAAAAATGGCGATGTCTGCTTGAAACACATGATATAAAATTCCGCGTTTAAAAAAATAAAAAGTCAGCCATTCCCAAACAAAATTATGGAGTATGAAAATGAAAATCATTTTCTTACTCGTCATGTTCTCAATTATCTCTCAATTAAGGAAACGATCGAACCGAAGATTACAAACAAAATGCAATAATCAAAGGGAAAGGATCCTATAGTCATGAGCTGTTTTTTTTCTACCTTACATTCATAAAGGTGTGCTAGATGTATGAATTTGCTGCAAAGCTGCATTCATCCAAAATCCACATCCAACAAAAAGCTATGAACACACTGTTGCTCCGCCTTGGGAATCAAGTATGACAGACGTCGAAGCATTTAATTTTTTTTAATGGCCTAAATATCGAGATTTCTATTCGATTGATGCCAAAGCAATTGACAAATTCATCAAGACATCGGCCCACCGTACATTAGCTCTAACTCAGACGAATAGTTTCCGAATGATCTTCCGATGAATATTTCGAAATTAAAGAAAATAAATTTGATTTACAAATAATTGACATTTTTAATGCATTTAATGCGATAGCAGTAAAAATAGTCGAGAAGTATTAGAAAATCAACGCCTACAAGTCACTGAACAAGTCATAAGTATTGTCATCAATCCGGTATCGTCGTGCACCATCTATGACGATGAACTAACTAACTATAAAAGACATAGTAAACGCTGTTTTCGTTAACAGTCTAAATACGGCCTTGGAACTACATATCATACATATAGCCGATGCAGAAAAATGCAAGCAGCGTAAAACGCTTTACTGTGTAAGTAAATGCCCCTGAGAGGAAAACTGGTTAATGTTCTCAGAAAATACAAGTACACGAACGCATAAAAGAAAAAGAATATAATCGCATGTGCGTACCACAAAGCAATCAAAGTAGAACCGGCTTACAATTAAAGCGAAAAGGAAAAAGCAGAAGAAGGAGACGCAGGCGATGGCGATGGCGATGGTGAAGACGAAGACGAAGACGAAGAAAAACTCAAAAAGAAGACATTTCAAAACGCAATAATAATAATAATAATAATAATAATAATAATAACAACAACAACAAGAACAAAAACAACAAGTAACATGGGCAACAATTATTGCAACAATATTGTAATAAACATGCTTTCCAACTAGTTTTGTTTTGCAACGCGTTGTTGCATCTAACGGATCAAATCAAAGTCAACTAAAGTGTGCCACTGTGTAAATTGTAAAGATAAGTGTATTGTGTGCATGCGAATGTTCATATCTTTGTGCTTCAAAGTAAAGTTAGTCCTTGTCCATTTAAAATGCTATCAAACTAACCGACTGACTGACTGACTGTATGTCTGTCTTTCTATCCGTTTGTCTGTATATATGTCTGACGGGACTGAGAAGTTAGTAAACTTTTTTAAGGTAAACAAGTTTTCTTCAAGAATTCTTAATGTTGTTGTTATTTATTGTTGTTACTGCTGTTATTGTTGCTGATCATAGTGATGGCCATAGTAATAAATAATTTAAAGCACATGTCATCTCAATATATCATTTTACACAACAGAAACAAATAAAGTGAACAGAATCTATGTATGTTCGGCAGTTAAACTCAATAAGAACAATAATAGCAGACAACCGACAAACGAATCACAGTTATCGAATGACATTTACAAGATCACACACACACACACACACACACACACACACACAGAGAGAGAGATCCCTATATATGAAATATATATAGATAAACGTATATATATATATATATCTAAACATATATTTCCATATAAATACAAGTTTCGTTTGACAACGCTAAACATCAAGCATCTAAAGACTTTATGGCGTGTCACGACGAATGGACGAACAGGCGAACAGATAAATAGACAACCAATTGGATTGTCAAAAAAGTTATAACGTATGCTTACTACCCATATGATCATCCTAAATGCATGTGACTATGAATTCTTGATAGTAAAATGCAACCCGTCTCGGTCTCATTCTCGCAGAGAGACCGCAAACCCAACATCAGAGGACAGGGATTTCAAATTGTTGGGGCAAACCTTTGAAAACTAAAATTATTGTTAGTTAAAGCGACGACAAGATTATTTAGTATACAAGATTATCGTGAGAAAAGATGCACTTTTCGTTTGCTTACCCTTCTAAATCTATTTCGTTTTTGGGCACATGCATCCTAATTTCCTTGATCAATTTCAATGAGTAAACAAGATCATTACTTCAATCGAATTTAATTATATATAGCAAATGAAAATATCAAACTCCTCAAGAAAGCATACAACAACCATGTAAGGCATAAGTTACATAAAAGCTTGAGCCATAATCAAATTTCATCTCAGTTGTGAGAGTCATTAGGCAAACTTGGCCTCTCTTCACAGAAAATGTGCACAAGATCATATATGTAAGAGACAAGGCAACAAACACGAAATTGGAAAAGCCTCGAGGAGAGGCATTTTAATAGACCTAAGACCGAATTTCTCGTTGTTTTTTTTGTTAAACTAATTATTTGAAGTACATTTCCTCTCCTTATTGATTTTGTTTTTCATTTTAATCCTGCTTTTCACTTTTTTTCAGTATCTGGCGGCGCAACAAACTCAAACAAATAACTAAAAGTGTTATATAAAAAAAAAAAAAAAAAAAAAAAAAAAATTATAAAATTAATAAAATCTCAACGCAAAAACTAAATAATTTAAAGCGAATCTAAAAAAAAAAAAAAAATGAAAAAAAAAGCATGAAAGCATGTGTAAAATAGCTTTTCTGACAACCCAAGTACACACAAATTCAGTTAATCATTCTTCACTCAATACTTACAAAATATATGGTTTCATGATTCTAAACTGTTTTCTTAAAACCAGTAATTATTATACTACGATATTGTACAAATAACGTTTAGACGAAAAGGTGTTTAAGTGCTTGTCGCTCATTTACACCATTTTCATAAAAAAAAATTATATATATATATATATATATATATATATATTTATATATGTGTGTGTGTATATATAATAATAGCAACAACGACATCAATATTAATAATAATAATAATAATAATAATAGCAACAGTAATAATAATAATGGAAACAGTAACGTACACAAAGAAATTTCCCGCTTTTAGGAAATTTTTAATACAACATCGCTTAGAGATCGCTTAGAGAGATGATTTCTGTGCGATGTGCTTTAATCATTAGCATATCAACCGCTTCACTATATTATAAAAGGAATGATGATGAATTAACGAGTTAGTAAGATTTAGTTTTTGGCGGCTTTAGCGGTAAATTTTACCTTTTATTATAATTCTCTGATGTGTGCGTTAAATTGTTTTGATGTTTTTGCGAGTTTCATCACAATATGTTAAAGAGGATTTGTTTTTTTTTTTTTTTTTCATCTTTCTTAGTATCTGCAATTTGTTTGTTGTCGCATTTTATTATGTTATGTTTACGGTAAAATGACAACTTGTGCCACAAGCACATTAACCCAATTTTATGATGGAGCCTTCACAGTCTATAGTTTCTTTTTTATTTTCATTCAATTTTCTTCAAGTATTCTTTTCTTTCTATTTTCTAAAAAATATATATCTCTCTTCCTCTCCCTCTCTCTCTTTCTCTCTCTCTCTTTCTTTCTCTCCACATTTCTGTTTCGATGTGCATCTCTCGAAATAGCATCAATCATCTTTCAGCGGTGTTTCAATGTTATATTCTTTGCTTAATGTTACTAATCGATTAATGTAAAAGCTTGATATATGTCAATTGTATGGCAAATTGCTTAAAGTCGCTTAAAATTTGTTATTCCAGAGACGGGAGAGAGAAGAAAACATTGAATATGAACTGTCGTTCAATTATTACTCTTTAACGAAACATTCCGCAATGAGTTGAATATCTATTAAACCAAAATTATGCTTGCTTGGTTGCTTGCTTACTTTCTCTCGCCCGCAGCATCGACTTATTCGATTTTTCTTCTTACGACAGTTAATTTGGGCATCGGTTTTTCATCCATTTATTTGTATTATCGATGGTTTGATTTAAAGTAAATGCATAAAACAGACATCATAAGAAGAGAGCAGTTATAAGCATTCATTTACCAAATTGTTTGCAGACGCCCAGAAGGAATCTTCAAAGACCCTGTAAAATATACATATATCTTTTCCATCGATATCAATTTATGAATCGATTTGGCCATGTCTTTCTGCCCGTATGTCTAATTTCTATGATAAACCTTCTCATTGTTAAAAATATTAAGACGTCAGTTTCAGTTATCGGAAAGGGGCCAAGTCCGTGAAAAGACTCCCGCCTATAGTACTTACCATATCAACATAAGTTGAAGAGATAATTGCTTTCTGCAGTCAGTCTGTTATTAAATTAACATTTAGATTGACGTTACGTCGCTGAGTGGCGAAAATGAAACGTAGTATTGATTCGAAACAGGCAAAGTGATTAAAATCGCTAAGAAGAAAAATTTGAAACAAGCAAAGTCATTAAA
>NW_023998414.1:30554717-30566093 GCF_014805625.2 Glossina fuscipes
CGCTGAGAAGGAAATTTGAAACAAGTAAAGTTATTAAAATCGCTAAGCAGGAAAATTTGAACCAGGCAAAGTGCTTAAAATCGCTAAGAAGGAAATTACGATATTAATTTTTAGTGATATGAAAGATTAGTTTATGTTACTTTTCGGTTACTGAAATTTTGACGACAAACACAATTGGAATTATATTTTTCGAATCAATTTGCATAGATAATATACCGACTTTGAGAGATGTGTTTCATCACATCAAGAATGAGTCGATATCAGATTTGATATATACCGGATTCTAAGGAGTAATAGATATCTTGATAAAGTATTGATTCAAAGATTTTTTATTTTAGAGATCGAAATGTGTCAGATGTAAACGAACGTAATTTTTTTCCAAATTTTGTACACATATTCAAAGCTGGAATCACTTTTAACGCACTTTCGAATCGCTCTACTAATACACGAAGAGTTTGCAGAAGGTCTTCTTTCCTTTGCCTTTTCAAATAAAAATATTTATAGAAATTTCTTATTTATTTCATCTATAAATCTGTATCGTGTGTCATATCTATTTTCCCAGTCTTCATGCTGTCGTTGGGGTGTACACAACCAACTTCAGCGTGTTACTCAATTGAAATAAAAAAATAAAAAAAAGATTCAAACATAACCTAAAAAGCAAAAAATTGAAAAAATCTTAGTAAAAAGGCATCAATATTTCATCATCACGTGAAATTTTGAATATCATCAATGGATTTCTATAAAGTTACTAGATCATGGATATAAATTTGAGTTAACAGCACGTTACTCAATTTAACGTAACCAATTTCATCACCAATGAGTTAAACATAACCTAGAAAGCAAAAAATCAAAAAATTTAGTAAAAAAGCATCATTATTTCATCATCACGTGAAATTATGAATATCAGCAATGGATTTCTATATAGTTACTGGATTATGGATCTAAATTTAAGTTAAAAGGTCCAATCCATATCAAATACAAACAAAAAAAAAAATATATATATATATATCTATTTTCCAAACTTTTCAATTTACATTGAAAATATTATATTTTTCAGATATTTTTTGAACGCAATTAAACTTTAACACTGCATACCAGTCAACATGAATTAATTTATCAAAAACGTGATGTTGTTTTACATTAATGAATGTTTTCAAAGCGTTTTCATTTCAGTTCCATAGTTAAAGGAGAAGCTATGAAGCAAAAAAAAAAACGAATCCAAGATTTTGATTAATGATTTATTAAGCTTAAGAACAATGACGAGAATGACGAGAATTATGGTAAAACGTTTGGTCATAAGTTAAATTAGCAAATATTCTTATGATATTTATTATCTATAAGTTATTAATGGCGCGCAAAATATTTATATTCGTTCAACT
This sequence comes from Glossina fuscipes, assembly GCF_014805625.2. Classification (NCBI taxonomy): domain Eukaryota; kingdom Metazoa; phylum Arthropoda; class Insecta; order Diptera; family Glossinidae; genus Glossina; species Glossina fuscipes. The sequence continues at coordinate 30,556,097 of NW_023998414.1, forward strand.
TGTGACAACACAACATATACATAATAAATATTGTAATTATTATTACGATCAATTTTGTTGCTTTTCTTAGCAAGCGATCGAGAGAGCGAGAGAGTTTCCTCTTTTTCTCAAATAATAATGAAAACAAAGAATTCTTAACATTTACGTAGTGTACTTACTACGTAGTTGTGAACATCGCTTGCATGACTTATATGCATGCATGTCATGCATGACATGCACTTAACAAACATTTGCCCATTTACATACAATAAGGAAGCGGTATCAAATATTTGCTATTCTCTGATTATTTTATCCATTCTCGGCGAGACAGGCATGCATATACATGTACTTAAGAAACAGATGAAAAAAAAAAAAAAATTTAAATAGATATGTAGGAAAAACAAGAAGAAGAAGAAGACGAAGAAAAACACATGTTATATACAATGATTACATAATTAATCAAATTATGACAGCAGATACCGTCAAAAAGTAAACTTTTTTAAAGAGAAAAGAACAAATTAATCTCACATTCATAAGATCTGAATAAATGCATAATTAAACTACCGTTTGTGTTTGCTCCGGTGTGCTTCTCTTCTTCTTTTTCTTCTTCTCATCTCTTTTTATTTATTTATTTATTTTTTTTCTTTTTACATACAGTTTACTGTTTAAATGCCTTTAATTATACCGTGTTGCACTACATTACACGAAAACGCTTTGTTGTTGTGTGCGTTTACTGCACATAAAAATTGATGTGAAGTTTATGTGTAAGTTCAAGTTTATGTGAATTCTTTTACATGCACCTCTTAAATGGCAAAATCACACACAGTAACGGTGTCGTTATGTTTGCATGCTTGGGTATGTATATATATATTATGTGTGTGTATATATATGAATATATTAATATTGCTAACAATGTTGGGTATTCTTATAAATGTACTCTTCTTCTTCAATTTGTTTTGCTTTAAGTTTTCGTAATCGTGTTCCCATAACAATTAACAATGAAACAACAACAAATTGAGGAGTGCGTCTTACGCAACAATAAAATGTTTTCTTGTGATTGAAATTTGTTCATTCTTTTATACATTGATCACGAAAGGTTTGTTAATATATGTACATACACTGTATGCAAATAGATCACTTAAACAAAGATAATTATTCTCTTTAGCAAGTCCAACGGTCTATTTGCTTACTGAAACTACGATTACGATATCGGAGCTGATTTCAATTTAACAAATTTGAAAAATCAACTGTAACACCTCAATATATCATTCATAACTGGGGAATATTTAAAAATTGAAGCGTTAGGGCTTACTATCTTTGCTTTTATATTGTTGCGAATATATTCTTCGAGTGTATTATATTAAAAACGCTCGCCAGATATTCGTTCTTTTACTATGCCTTCATTCGCCTTCGCCTTGAAAATATATGATCAACGTGAGATTTGAAGTCAAATAAGCTACATCCTTATGTCCATCCGGACATCTGCTTATTTAATTACTCGTAGTCTGTTATTGCAAAGCTCATCATCATCAATATAGATTAGAGGGTGGTGAGGGTGCGGTGTTGTCGAAAAGTGCTGCAGCTTATCCGCTTATATCGAGCAGACTTCAGTAAATTAATAAATTTTTTCTCTCGAGCTGCCAACACTGTAACATCAAATTTCTTACCAATATTTCGCATAGTTAATAGGACGCGTTTTCTCTTTAAATTCGTCAAAAAAAAAAAAAAAAAACAGAAAAGTTGTTACTTCGTCTCTGCCTCATTATTCATTATGCATACCGGTTTTTTTTCAATTTCGGATATAAGCAGAAGTCAGACTGAATTAAATCAAACGAACAGTGTAATTGCGCGGATAAGTTAAATTGCGGGTGAAAATGTCTCGCAGATCCAATACGTTATCGTGATACAATAACCAAGATCTGTCTACGCATAATTCGAATGATTAGCAACATATCCGGATCGTTCAAATAATACTATTTGTTGACATTTTAGCCTACCGTATGGGAATTAAAGAAAACTTAATACGTCGACCTTGAAAGAGTAGAAGTGATTATCCCATAGTATACTCTGATCCTTTGTAGTCGTTAAAAAATCGCAGTCAGAATTATTATTTTAATACAGGAATGAATGGACGGGAATGAGAACGGATATCGTATTGTCTTGCACGTCTGTCTGTAGGTTAGCACTTTAGCACTTAGCAAATTACGTGCAATAAGGATAAACAACTGAGAAATTTACATATATTTACTCTGGGAAATGGGAGAGTTTTTTTTATTTTCAGATAAAGATGGATGTGTCCTCCCGTTTGTTATTGCAATTCTGCAAATCAACAACTACCCGCCTATGGTGACCAGTGATATGCAACTCTACGAGTTATTACCTAAAATATGTCTTTCACAAAAACACGTCGGATTTTTGCCAAGATTTTTTACTTGTATAATCAGATAGTGACACAATGATGTAATAAATTAGCAAAGTGTAATTAAAAGGAAAAAATTATGCGACAAAGAAAGCGAAAGCACCTCTCATGAAAATAGCTTACGTTTTACCAAAAAGCTAATACTAATCTTCTCTTCTTTTTTTTTTACCATTTTTATTTTTAATACGTTTTTGAAAAAAAAAAAAAAAAAGCATGTATTTCCTCGAATCCGTTGAGGAGCATTTAATTGTAGCATGAGAGATAAAAGTGCAGCTAAAGTATACTAAACATGTTACATAGCAAGCGCAATTAATGTGAACGGGGAAGCAGTGATATGTTTAACAGTTAATTATACACCTATACACATTTAATTTGTAAAGCTTACATGCACTAGTTACTTAGCTATTACCCTACCAAGACCAATCACTTTTCATATTCACCAACGAAAGTGTTATCAAATTTGTTAAACGTTTGTAACCCATACAAAATGGAATAAGTAACGGATCTTCGTTGATCTTTCTGGTTGGCTATGATCTTTTTGATGAAATCAAATTTTCTTCTAGAAAAACAAAATTGATCTGAAACTTTGTCTAAATATTTTGTTCACTTAAAGTCCAAAAATCCATTAAATTCCCTCAGAGGAATTATCAAAAAATTCAATAGTTTTCTCTTCAAATGATCTAAAGCAAACAAACAACCAAAAAAAGTTCGATATCAAAACCTGAAAATCGGTTCAATCAGAATACTTTATAAATGTAACGTAATGTATGCGTGTATATCATGAAAATGGGTGTTCACTCTATCATGCAATCAAACTTTGTACACTAGCTAATGGCGGAAAGCCAATGGTGTAAAGAAAAGTGACGTCAAAGCCGAATAAAATTTTGTTCTTTTCATTTTCTTATACTTAATATCCATAATATAATGATTGGGTTAAATATATAATGGATTTGCTTTGGTAAACGATTGAACTTAATTCAAAATTGATGTCTGCTTTAGTTTTCAAAGCCGATATTTTACCTTCTTAGACTTTGGAACTTGTAACAGCAAACGATAGATACGGCATATATGGCGAAATTGTTTCACGTTTCCGTGTCTTATGGGTTCTCTGAGCCATATTTTCGCATGGCCTTGTAAATAACAATTCATGTATAACAATTTATTCTCTCGCGAAAACTACAACTATTTCAAAGTCCTTATCTAAATCTTCAAGGGGTTAATTAGGATTTTCATAAATACTTGGATGAAAACTAAGTTATTATCAGTTTGCAAACTGAATATTTGTAACTATGGGAATTTAAACTGTAAATGACACATTAACCCGCGGATTATAAGTCTCACGGACAGACAAACGCAACAAATCGATTTATATTATTTTGGCGGATCTCTAGTTTGTGCTTACGGTTGTATATAACCAAATTGACTTATCTATTATATCTCGATTTTTTAGCGATGGATATAAAAGGAGTTTACAATTTCACTATTAAGGCCGCATATAAATAAAGTCTACGCGTTGCTGGTTAGTAATTTACCTGTGCGTACATAAAGAGTTTCTTTGAATTCTTTTTATGTTAGCAATTTAATACAGTTTTCTTCTTCTTCTTCTTTTTTTTTTATTTTATATATTTTTGTATGTATGTAAATCCCCCTTAAAGAATGAAGTTTGCCGATTAACAACATAAGAAATAATATTATTAATCAAAAAATGTAAAAAAATCTGGTTATAAAGAAAGTTTAATGGGTATTTTAAAATTTATGACGAATAAACAATTTTATTGCAGTTGTACTTATTTTCTTTCTTATTTTCTTATTCTTATTATTTTTTTTATTTCAAATTTTTTTTTATTTATTTACTATTTTATTTGCCACATTTGTTTGTAAAGTAAAATAAATACAATGTTGCATAACTAACATCAGAAGCAATAAGTTTGTGCATTGGCTAACATATTCAGCTTATCATGTTGTTATAATTAATGCAACTTGTTATTAGGATACGGTCTTAGAATGCAAATCTAGATAACATGTTATTGCCGTCAGAATTATTGTACACGGAATGATTTAATGCCTGGAAATGGTTATATGTTAGGATTTACACAACAAAAACATGAATAAATAGATGCAACTGCTGTTATATCCTTAACAACATTCTCAATACTAAGTATTTGTTTTAAAAGAATGTAAAATGGATAACCATCTGCGTTACGGTACAGTTTCTTTAAAAAATTGTAAATCTCAATTAATCTCAATAATAGAACTGCAAAATAATTAGCTGGAACATGTATCATACTAGCAAAAGATGATCAGAAAAAAAAAGAGTCAGTTAACACCGTAGTATTTCTGTTTTTTATTTTATTTTTTTTTCGAAAATTTCATCACAAGTTTAAGTTAAAGTTAACTAAGCTTAAAATTAATCTCAAGATTCTCGATATTTGTTCATTAAAGAGAGCTGAGAATTTATACTTATTTATACAATACCGAAATCAAGTCTACAAACTGTACAAAAACTTAAGGTTTCTCTTATTAAAAGCTGCACTTATGGGTGGAGGATCAGAAAATATAATCCTTAAAAAACAAAAACTTGTATTAAGTAACAATATACCATTAACCATGGTTATACCATGTACCTAAAATTATACAAAGTGAAATATTGAAAACCCTACACCACATTGCTTACTATAGTTATTCATATAACGACTATTATAGTGTTGTATGGGAAGTGGTCGAAAAAGTGATTCGATCCGAACCATTTTCAATTCGATTCACCCTCGCACCAAAGCCTATCGTCAGAAAGTAACGACTTTTTCATAATAAGGCACTATATGGGTAGTGATCGTGAACATGGAGCGGTCGTGAATGGAAATCGTCCGATTCCATTCATTCATTTCCTCAAGAGCAAATTTCGTTAAATATCTCGAAAAATCCGACTTGTAAGTTACACACACAAGTAAATGGACAGACATCGAACAGACGGAGAAACATTCCTAAGTATTAAATCATAAAATGATTGCAAATCGATTGACATAACAAAAGCTGGTCTCAACTTAAGTTCTTTCGGATGTTGCTAGCATTCGCACTGACGATATTTCCGTCAACCAATTCTCTTCGTAGAGTTATTTGAAAACGATGTCGTTACTCACTGCTTGTCACTTATCATACCCCGCACCACCTATTGTACAAGTGTGTATTAAGTTTATATCGACGCATACAACTCTCAGATAAAAGAGATAAAGCAGGCTTTTATAATAACGATCGATTCGTGGAATGATCCGGAGTGAACTTGTTTGTCTGCCTGTCCGACGTACCGGTCGTAATTATTGGAGACATTTTGATAAAATTTGATACAACAATGCATTTCGGCCCAAGAAGAAATGCCACTGAGAATGATGCGAATCGGAACAATTCCCATAAAACGCCTTCTTTTAAAAAAGCTTTATATGAATAACTATATTAAGCGAAGTGGTGTACTGTAGTTAATGGGGAATCATAGGCCAATGCAATATTTTTTTTTTCTCTCTTTTTTTTTTGTAAAAAAAAACTCTGAAAAAAAGTAGATCACGAAAGCTGTTAGTCATTCAATAATAATAATAAATGCACTACGACCAGTTAAACACTTTTACAGATTTATATTTAGGGTGGAACTAACAACGGAGACTATAAAAAAAGACAAAAACAAATAATAACGTGACAGTCGAAAAACTCGATCGCTAAAATTTTATACTCCTACGCCTAATACAATTCTTGATATATTATTAGATTGAAAGTCTACCATGCGTGAACATATTTTTCATGCGAGCCCTTATATTGGATGGGCTGCGGAGAATAAATCTACTTGATCCACATTTGGTACACTTCATTTGCATATAAAATTACTATTACGCAAAAAATTGTCGTCATAAAATTAAACCTTCACGTCATAGAAGAACTTCCTTGCCATAGAATTGGTTATATGGGTAAGGGGCTCAAATACTTGGCTCATTGAATCACATTTTTCACATTGAATTAGCAAAACCTCAATTGGTAGTCCTTAGAAATTTTTCTCGTTGAAATTTCGAATTTTTTTCCTACGTAACGGCTTTTCAAAACACATGGTTATATGGAGAGTGGTTGCAAAAGTGATGTATCTTTGGACCAAAATGCCTCATTGTACCAATTTATGAAAGATCTCAAAAGTTTTCATCAATAGAATGAATATGAAAATGCATAGCCAGTTACTGAGGCAAATAATGATTCGTAAACGGTGAGTAATCTATCTCAACCTTTTGTCGGTATTACATGCATTCGCACAACAAACTTAATACGGCAGGTTGAGCTGAGTCTAATAATAAAATCTTTGTTATCTCGGATATGCCATCGGAGTTATGCAAATTCTCTGCTCCCCTATATAGTTGACTTGTAATCGGACCCGAGATGATCATTCCCAAACAAATTGCATTTTTATATTTATTATATTATTTAAGAACAGTGCTTTACTTTATATAGTCTGCAAATTTAATGATGCTAAAGTCCAGTACAAAAATCAATTACTATTTAATATGTGTGGAATAAACTAATGGTTTATTAAATTTTTTACGCTTATGTCCTTAAGAGATTGCAAATGATTTTCTCTTTAAATGATTTTCTTTCTCTTCAGATGAGAGGCGTAGATGGCTCTAATCTCTAAAATTTTGTTAAATTTGTTGCGTTTGAAAAGCTATTAAATAATAATGGTAGAGTATTTATTTATATATATATATATATATATATATATATATAGTACCGACATCAGTTTAGATCATTTCCATTTAAGATACGTGTTCACACTCGCCAAGTAACGCCAAAGTACGGATATAAACTCGAAACAATATTAATCATTCGTTTCGCTACAACCTTTAATAATGACGGAGTAAGAATGCAGTGTATCTAAGTTTATTATTACGTTTGCATCAAAGTTCTACCCATGTACACACTTATACATTTTTGTAATCAATTTGTGTGTCTTACCTAACGTTCGTTTATCTCTTGATTACTGATGCGTGTTAAGGTCGTAAATGTTTTGAATAGAAATCTATTACTTGACTTAAAGGTTTATTAGTTCAAATTTACAAATTGCAAATAAAATTTGCTTTGATCTACTAAAGAAGAAGAAGAAGCCGCCCACAATACTGAGTAAACAACAATAATCTCATAAAATATTCAATGTGTTTTGTAATATTTTCTTCAACGGACCAACAATTGCAGAAATATTCTTGATGCGTAACTATTCTTAGTCATGAACACTGTCATGCCCAATCGCTTTAACAAATTTCTTATTCGATATGCGACATTTAATTTAAAATAAACATATTTCTTCTATTCGCTATCATTCATTCATAAGCAGATATTTTGTAAACATTTCTGCGCTATTCGTTCCATAAATCATAGCTTAATTAGCAATTTTACTTACAGACAATGAATGAAATTATGAAAGGAAAAAAATTGCATTATATCAGAAATGAAGTTTCAAATATTCAAAGATAAATTAGATTTTCTTCTAAATTATCATCGAAGAAGATATTTTGACATGGCCCTGCTAAGTACAAGCAATGCTATATATGAGAAGACAACTGACCGGATGATTTCTAGTCCTAGAATCTGTGGCGCATGCTTCATCAGTATAACTCCCCCTTCCTTCTCCTCCTATGGCCTATTTTAACATGTATATAAAAATTAATTCAACTTACACTTAAATAAGTGCAAGTATAAAGAGCTAAATCGACGTTGCAATGTATTATTACAAACGTTGCACTTTTCGTTACCTCCAAAGACTGTCTGGGTTGTCTTTCTCCACTAAGGAAGAAAATCATTTTAATTTTAAACGAAAAACGAATCGAATTAAATTTACACAGTGCATCAGTTTACTTTACCTCGAGTAAACACTTGTTATTACACTGCTACAATAGATTAACTTATTTTGTAATTAGGAAAGAAAATCTGTTCCTAGAAAAAGCGTAAAGGAAACCGTGTACGGTCACTCAACGCCCTATTCGACTACGAATGTTGCATTTTTCGTTACACTGATATACATCAATTTACATTATCCGAGCCCGAATTTGATTTACTAAATTTTACTAATAACACGAAATTCCACTCACACAAGTGGTTGCGATATTCCAGTTGTCTATACGTACATTCTCTTTTATATTTTATAACTAAGGTAAGGTAAGGTAAGGTAAGGTAAGGTATTACATCTTTCTCTCACAATTTTTGTAAGCATTGAAAAAAAAAACAAAGAAAAAAGAACGGGGACTGAAATTTCGTCTTATGCCTAGTAAAACCTCTCCCTTATATATCTTTTTGTTCCTACTTTTTGTTGTTACAATAGCAGCATAAGTTTTGCACACATTTTCCCACGCTTGCATATCCGTACTTTGCACTTTAAGGTCTATTTTTTATTTGTTATTGTATTTGTGTATGAGTAAACGAATGACTAAACCCTCTCCGAATACAAACAAGCACATACACACACACATATATATATATATATATCGAACACAGTATATTTCCAAATGCGAACGTTACATGTTAAGGTTTGTTTTGCTATATAGAATTTCTTTGGATTTTCAAAAACCAGCCGGCGGGCTGGCTTAACTGGCCGTTTGGACGATTGGCTTTTTAGTTGCTTGGTTGTTTAGTTGATTGGGCTATAAAGTGTTTTCTAGATATCAGTAAATGCCGAACATATGTTACTCGCTTTATGCAATACGTATACGTATTATAGGCATTGAGGAGTTATTGATTTGTTTCCATTATATGGCGAACAATAACAATAACGTTTAAAAAATATAAATTTAAATTAAAGTAAAGTGAAGTAAGGAATATATATGCATATATATATATATATATATATATATATATATATATATTGTTTTTATATATACATATAGAAATAAAGAAAATATATGTATATATATATATATATATACATAATGTAATAATAACAAGACATAACGTGAGTAACTCTGTATTGAGATTCATTTGGAGAGGCAGCCTTAAATGTTAATGATGACGATGCAACTCATTAAGGAAAACTATTTAACTATTCATGGCCTTTGTGTTAGAGGCAGTAAGTACCGTTGCAAATGACTTGTATATATATATTAATATATATATATATAGATATATATATTTTTTTTTTTTTTTTAGTTTTTATTTTTCATATCTTTTTAGCATAAATACGTCGATAAATTATGGTTATAATAATATTAGCCAATTATTTATAAACAATAATTTACTTTGACCTATTTTTTATGCCACCAGTTAAGAGATTATTATAGTCATCGTTTATTTTTAGATAAATAATGTACTAAATGTGTATGTGTAAATATGTATGTGTTTCTTTACATGCGTACGCCTTCGAAGACTTGTTGTCTTTCCCGTATACTAATATTGTATTCAAATTGACTTATGCTTAAGCATATGAACTCGCATTTATGATAATTCATGTTTAAGTTTCATGTTAAATCAATAAATAAATACTTAGTTATTAGAAAGTAAAAATAATAATAATAAAGACATCTATCTTAAAAAAAAATATCATCTGTAATTAAATATACTAAATATATATATATATATATATATATA
>NW_023998414.1:30566193-30572797 GCF_014805625.2 Glossina fuscipes
TATATATATATATATATATTTATAAATATATATATATATATATATATTTATTTTTTTATTTTTTTTTTTTTTTTTTTTTTTTGAAAGCAACCGCTCATTTAAAAGTCATACGTTGGCAAAGTGATACGAGGATGAAAAAGGAAATAGTTAACCTTGAAAATATTTGTATTTTAATCCTATTCCTAATGAATATTGATAAGTAATCGAAATATCGTTTATCCTAATAAACTGAGAGTCATATGCTTGCCTTCCCATCTTTGTCATCCGGATAATGAGCTAGCAGAGCTCACAGCTAAGGAAATCTATAACTGACAGCTATTGATATTTCCTGACTATAATAAGAAAGACTTGAGATTTTTTATGCGAAAGAATTGCCTTGTTGTGGATATGCCAGATAGTTATTCATACACACAGCGCTATAACAAAGTTAAGCGAACTATCCAAAAGATTTTTAATTTTAGAAATAAAAATTTGAAACTTTTTACGTAAGACTCCTATCGGGTCATACCAATCTTACGCGTACTCATCTATTAGATAAGAATAAAGATGTCGTCTTTGCGGCAATTTAATCTCGGCCGTGGTCCATCAACTAACTGACTATAGTGTCTTGCTCGTTTTGAGCCCGAACCAATTACAACGCTTCTTAAATCGCTAACCAAAAATGTTAAAAAATTATAAATTTTTATATGACTGCATTATCGCAAACGTAATATAATTCTCGCACCTATACGCTTCCAGATAATAATACATATTAATGTATATAACACACACACACACACACACACACACACAAATGTATACTTTTGTAAAGTATATTTATATATTAAAACACATAAATATTGCTTTAGATGAGCCGACGACGTTTGTTGTTAGTGCTCCTTTTCGTGAATTGCATAAAACTTAGACTTTGTGTAATGCTATTAAAATAAATGAAATAAGTAAATAAACAAGTAATCACTTACTGGGTGTTTTCAAGGCATAGTACATAGGATGCATTAATTGCATCCTTTGGGATTGAAAGACCATTATTATTAGATATCAAATACCAATGATACATTAATTGAACAGTTTTAGTGCGCGAAACAATTAATTAGGTACACCGAGGCTGCGTATTTTACATCACACCTTGATTCCGGTCGTACTCTTTTTTTTTTGTGCATTTTTTCTGACAACCATATAGTTGCATACGAAATAAGTTAACCTTTAAGGTTGGCTTCTCGTAAGGTATCTAATGGTTTTTAGTGCGATTATTCAGTTACGTGAATTTTGAGAAGTGCACAGCTTTTACGCGGACAAGTGCGGCAGGCCATACTTTGATCAATTGATGCGATTTATTTTTTTGAGCAATTCTCCAGTAATGTGAGAGTCAACTGAAGAGTGTAAGTGTTTGCCCAGTCTGCTCATTTATTAGAATCTGAAAAGGTCTAGTCATGCCTAAGATTGCGATCACTGCTCAAATAAACTTTTCATTGGCAAAAGTCCGGGGAAGTGGCATATATAGCACATATTTTTTTTGTGTTTTTATAGTTACATGTACAGTGTACAGTATATGTGTTTTTTGCGTGACAGTTACGATAGGCAACTCTTGACATTGCACGATATTGGTATTGGACAGAAACAGTTTCTCTATTCGTTAAAGTAACGTAAAGTTGTGATCATGGGAGCATCGAATGCAAAAATTGATAAAACCTTTGATTGTACACTTCATTAAACAAAAGTTATTTATTAAATAAAAATTAACTAATACTTTCGTAATTGTTCATAAAACTAGTAAGGCATTTACATTGATTTCGAAATTTCAAAAAAGTTTTGTTTCAATTTTTGATTTTATCTCAAAAATATTTTTTCAGAATAACAAGTCAGTCAGACTAACACTCAAAGAGCGTGCGAATAAGAGAGAGAGAGAGAATGCTTGAGTGCGTGAGAGTGGAGAAGGGAGAGTGACAGAATCCTTGAGTGCGTGAGAGTGGAGAAGGGAGAGAAAGAGAGAGAGAGAAAGAGAGAGAGAGAGAGAGAGAGAGAGAGAGAGAGAGAGAGAGAGAAGGAAAGAGTATTCATTTCACATGGATTGTGATGGAATTTGGTTGGGTAACGTATTTTAGCCTGACGAACCTTCAACTATAACTCGTTGTTTTGATACGCCCTGCTATGAAAAAATATTGTCATTTTTAAATTTCGCGATAAGAATCGTTAAGCAATACTATCTCGGTCTATGGATGACAAAGATTCATTTTTTTGGGGGGCACGCACTTCTATAGTGGACAAAGCCCAATTTGCAGTTTTTTACGACAGAAGCGCGGGCAATTGGACTACATTAGTGGACGTTTTGAGCATCCGCCAACATAAGGACTTCGATGAAAAATATACGCTTACATACAACTAATATATAATTTTTTGGTTTATTATCATGAAAATGAATGAATTGTTAGTTTAGGCAAACTGCTGTAGGATATCCAATGGTTAGCGTTGCCCGACTTTATATTGTATTTAATTAGATTTGAATTATGTTTTAATTCTAATTTTTATTATACTTAATTTTATATAGTAAAGTTATTGTGATATAAAAATAAATAAATTATTTCTATATGCTATAGATATGCACGCAAAGTTGTAGTATCTTTTTATATTATATTTATGTACGTATATTACAAATAATATTATTTTTTAGTATTCAAAGAGACTAAAGTAATGCTAGTTTATTTCGAATCGCTTTTTATTCAAAAATCTGAATAAGAGAATTTCATGAACTGTACACTAACTGCAGATTGAACTTTACGATATATCATCGGATGATTTTGTGTTTTCCCTCAACGCAAGCAATCAAAATCAATGATCCAAATTCTTCCAATGAAATGCATTAAGGCAAAATTGTAATCTGTCTGTGTTGGCGGCTCGGTCATCACATTTGAATGCAACCAGAATTAAGTTTTCATCGTAAGCATTCGTAAAGATCGACGCGCCAAAATGTTTTTACAAATTAATATTGTCTTGTGGAAGGTGACGAAATTTTCATATCATCAACATTAAAACGGCTGTTATTGTGAACAATATATCCATTATTATGAATAATTCAAGGATGTTGCTGCACTGGAAATATTTTAATCTCTAGATTGGAAAGATCGTAATTTTTTAGCGCTAGAATTGCGCTATAAGCGCAATATGAGTCGAGTGACCCTCGTGAAAATGAAACACTAATAATAACAATAGCTGCGCAAGCGTAAATATTATAAAAATTTTTAAGTACATTTCAGAAAATCACAAAATTATGCTTTATTTGTGAGCGCGAGTGAGTATATTATACATATAGATGCACACATGTATATATTAGATACCTACTCTACTCGATTATTGACTTAAAAAGTATCGGTGTTTGAGAGTCAGTCATGTCTGTTGAAACCTTCAAGTCATAACATAAACCAGTTTTGACTGAATCGATAGCAAGTTAAAATCAATTTTGCTATTGTAATTGGCAAAAACCATAAGCAACAACACCACCACCAACAACAACAATTATAATAACAACCACAACAAAACATAATCTACATAAATGAATACTTTTTCAAGAACACACCACCACCACATAATGTGATCGATGTGATCAGCGGTCACCATAACAACGTTAACGAACTTTAAGCATGTTATGGAAACTAAAAAAAAAAAAAAAAAAAAAAAAAAAAATAAAACAAAACAAAAAAAATTAATAATAATAATAATAATGATAATAATTCGAGAAAAAGAATCATTGCTTTTTTGCCGAAATTATTTAAGAAAGAATTGAAAAGAAAATAAGAAAGAAATTGCACTCAGTTTAAGTCGAATATTTTGTTACTTAATTGTTATAGTATTGTTCAGCTGACTGCCTAGGTTACATAAACAATATATATCTATCTTTAAGGGAAGCCGTAAAGCCATTTCCTGATCGGAATCGTTAGGGTTGGGAAATATTGCCAAAACGCTAGCGTCGCTGCTATATTTAGTGTTGTAGTCACAACCAGCGCATGGCAACGTAATTAGATTGTTATTCCGCTGGCCCAAACGTGAAGACCGCATAAACCCTTCTTGAGCAATATAGGACTATTAGCCATCATCAAGAGCGTAGTCTCGGCTCCCGGCCACTCTAACCAGAAAACTAAATCAACATTTACTATTGATTTAATTTCCCAATTAATTTTGTTGAAATGGTGTTGGCCTACTCGCAAATATTAAATTTTTCAATACAATTATATTTTAAATAGCGAGAAAGGAAAAATCGATATCGAGGTCGATGTCTGCGCCTAACGTATGCTAACGATTAGCGGCTCAAAACCTTAGACATCAAGCTTGCTTTGGGGCGTAAATTCGCTTAAAATAAGAGAGAAAGGTATATAAATAAATTTATATATATATATTTAAATACATATATACGAACAGGAATCTTTCCGATATATTATTAAGTGTACGTATGTAGGCTACCTTTGATTGTCTAGGCATTTGTTCTATACTTTATGCCGGCTATATTATGCAGGTATGTGTGGATTTTAGATTTATAATAAACAATTATATCATATATCCCTACCATAAAAGAAAAGGATATCAAGGGGTCTATTACGATTTACGATAATAGACAATATTCGGGCTAACAGTGCTTGGTTTTCTTATTATGATTAAAAATTAATTTTAATTACCCTGAAGTATTATTATCACGGTTACAATACGATTATTTAGACAATTGTCAAGACAGTTGATTTGAGTAAATTCGCTTGTAGGCTCGAAACTTTCTCATCGAATGAATTTTAAAAACTCACTGGATTTTTCAAATTATGAATCCACGCTTTAAAAGTGCTCGTGCACCTATGCGTTCATTACATGTCGCGTATGTTGCATTGCGGGAATGGCTCGCATGGACCGCCACGTCCCATTATGAGCGGTAGTGCCATATATGTCAAGTATGCATATACGCAAAGTATCTATAATAAACAAAAACAACAACAACAACAACAACAAGAACAAGAGCTTTTCTTTAGATGAAAGTAGTTTGTTCAAGTTCAAAACAGTTGCTAGTGTATCCGGGTCCTTCTCATAGCCGAGCTATGGGGCACAACTGATAATGTGACAATGTGTGGAAAATTTCATTTGTTTTTTTTTTTTTTTTTTAGTAAAAAAGGTCTACGTCCAACTAGAGCAATTAGGTGAAGGTCTATGCAATTGTAATTAAGAGCGACGAGTTTTGAAATCATTGATCTATGGCAGAGCATTCGATTTTTTCAAATTATATGTAAATAATCAAAATAATCCTTACGAACCTGCTTGTCTGTGGCGATGAGTAAAGCCTTCAATTTTCGCGTAACTTATAATAATCTAAGGCGCTCTATAGATCTACAATATTTGGGGAGATGTGCGACTGATTGTGAAGGTAAGCTAAAAAATATCGCCTTGAAATCATTTCCCTATTCCGAGTATATTATATATATATATGACATATAAGAACGCGGCTTACTTGGTATTTCAAGATTTTGCGAATGAAACGGCAAAATCAAAAATTTAATTCCAACCATCGATGGATGATAAGTACAAGAAAAAAAAACACCAAAAAGAATTTCAGAGAAACATAAAACATATTATCATGTATAGAAGAAACATTTGTAAGCACATAGCTAGTAAGTGAAGTAAAATATTCTAAATATATATATGTATGCAAAAAAAAAAAAAAAAAAAACAAAAAAACAAAAGGTGTACTTATATACACAATTCTTTAGCATAACTAAGCGTATGATTCATGCCGAATTCTTATAAACTCTCTTGTATGTACAACTGTATGTCTATATAAACGTAAAGACAGACCCGTATCATATCTGAGTACATACATGCCATCGTGTGCGCCTGTAGTACATAGTATTGTGAAAGTCTGAGGCATACCAACAAAATAATGCTTCAAAGGAAGCGGTAAATGCCAATATGCTTAGCTTTAAAATTTTTTATGATTTTTACATTTACGGAGAAATACATACACAATGACTATATAAACGCGTTTAATTGAATGCAAATTTAACAGCAGTCCCGTGAATGAAGTGAATGCAACAATTAATTAACGCATTAGAGATGACATTTTTTTCACATCATCTATCCATCCATCTCGACAAATCTCGACGTATATTTTACAAGAATCTCTTTCAAAAAAAAAAAATTTCATTTTATGTAAACTTAGCGTGTTCGTCTTTTCGAAAAGTAAAAATGTTATTTCCACTTCAAAAATGTTTTATTGGATAAATATCGAAATCGCCAGTGCAAATCCATTTAGAATGCATTTCTACGCATCTATGTAATAGATATGCAATAAAATAGATAGATAGATTTCGTTAACGACATCTCGCACTAATTTATTTCTTCTATCAATCACAGTTCACAGTGATACAGTAAATCTTCTTGTGAAAGATGATATTTTCAATTAACTGATAATAAAATTCGTTGCAAATTTAATGAAAAGTTAAGCGCACATCTACTTTAATATCCTGATCAACGATTCCGTTTAATGCAATTTTAATCTACAGTTTGTTATAGTTACCTTTAAGTAATGAAAATTGGTTAATGATACCACTTACCATTAATTGTGCTTAGAAATATGCCT
>NW_023998414.1:30572897-30597033 GCF_014805625.2 Glossina fuscipes
ACCGAACATCAATTCCAATAAATCAGGTATTTTGCTAGTTTTGTAGTATAATAACTTATCCTACACCATTTTTGAATTTATCCTAAAACTATTTAATAGTTACAGCATATCACTTAATTCAAGTCTCATCTAAGTGGCACGCCTCAAATGCCAAATTGTTGTTTTGAAAAAAACAATAAAAATTATTTTTTATCTAACGCAATAAGAAAGTTAATAAGCATATTATGCTAATTGAAATTTAATAACCGAGAAAACCTATTTCTATAAAAAACTTAATCCATAAACAGTAAAAAAACAGTAACACTGTACAAAAAATTCCTAATAATGATGTGAAAAATAATTCATGATTGATTTGTGATCGATGACTTTCTTCCTATCAATCTGCGATAAGCTCATGTTACAGTAATAGTGATAATTAATAAAATTATGGTCTTCACAGTTATGGAAATTGAAATGATTTAAAAGGAAAGATTTTAGGAAAAGCTCACACACACACGCACAGTAGCTTACTTTTCATTAGAATCCGGGAGTCACCGGAAGGAAATCCGAAATAAATGGACCGATTTCATCCCATATGATGATGAATTTTTGTCGTAAAATACTCAAAGGTAGACTTTTGCTGCCTTATATATCTTATAAAGGCTTGCAACAGTAAAAGCACAACAACAAGTGTGCCACTGATAAATACGATGAAGTTTTATCACAAACTACGAAACGATATTGCCGTAATGCCTTAGTCAAAGTGATACGATAAGGTATAGAGATTTTTTTCAGAACATTAGCTCATTTCCAAAGTCAAACTACTTTCAATTGAATTACGAAACGTGGCAACATTTTTTTAAAAATTATTTACAGACTGTCTCTTTACGCATACGCTGCTCTACAGCTCGATAGGCTATCAAAGTAAAACCGTATACGGAGAGAATCACCATAAAGTTTTTCTTATGCACTAATTGCATTGTCTCTGAAGTGTCGATGCCACTTGTGGTTCAGTTGTATATCAAGTTTGCGCAGATTGAAGTAAGATCCGGTAGTACTTAAGATAGATGCAGCATTTGTTACATTTCTGTCTGTATTATGCCTGCCCACGCAAGTTCATCTTGAAGATACAGATAGGAATTTTTTAGAGATATGCTATATCGATGGTAGTTTGACGTATCGCCCATAGACGAATCCTATTCAAAATGGATTGGATCGCAAAAGTTTTGAGACAAGTGGCCATAAACATAAGCGAACATAAATGAAGACTTGAATTAGGCCAAGTCTTACGGAATATGTAACGTTTTTAGTTACAAACAAGAATATATTAACAACAAAAAATAAATCGATGGACAGATCAACTGTAAATCATTGTGTTAGATTTCCAATTCGAGTAATGGATATAAAATAAAGTTCAGCGATCGGTGGAGGCATTCGTCTTTTAACATATCTACCTATTCAGTTTATTGTAAATGTCAGTCAGTCAGCCAGCCTTTCCTTTAAGTTTTTTTTCATTCAATGAATTATAACAAAAAATCCAAGTTTACGATATTGTTAGTAAATCATTATATATATATATATGTCATTTTGTTGCGGATTGATTCAAGCTATAGTAAACAATATGTTTGATTGTAATCGTAAGTGTAAGTGTGGATTTACGTTTGAAAGATATTAACCTTAAAGACAGCTGACACACTAAACTGAAATCGTTAGTCTCTAACTGGTTTTTGCTGCTATTATGACTGTTATACGTTGTGCACTTTTAAAGATAAAAAAAAGCAACAACAACAACAACAACAATAACAACAACGTAAGACAACATATATGTGTTTGGAAAAGAGATTTGTTAGAATTACTTTTGGAAATTCTCCGCATGCGTAAGCTAATATCTAAAAGAGAAATTTTCTATTTCGTTTTCAATTAATCAATATTCAGGAAAGAGAAAAAAAGCAAGAAATTAAAATTAATGTTGTCATTAAGAAAAGAGGTCGACAGTAATTTCTTCCGTAACTAAATAAAACACGCTCCGCATCATTCGCTTAACCAGCTACCAGCTCTTCATTGGCCAAACTGGTCCGAACATATATATATATATATATATTTCTAAACGAAAACTTAACAGCAACCATATCCTGAATTTGCAAATTGAAATAAATGGAATCTGTGACAATTTGCAGCAGTTAAATTAATAATAAAAAAGCAAAAGAGAAGAAAATACAAAAAATATAAAAAAAAAAAAAAATACAAATAAAAAAATAAATAAATAAATAAAACAAAAAAATAGTATGCAACTACAGAAAATTCATGTGCATGCATGTGATTGCACGCGATTGCATACGTTTAATGGTTAACTGTTGCAGAGAGGCAGGGGGAGGAGTCATATATCACAACGATGACAATTAAAGTAAATTACTTTCATGTTAACAGTGCGCTAGTGCCACAAATACCATTAACAGCATCAGTTACTGAAAGCCATAAAGTTAAACAGCAACACAACGTGCATCTAAACAAAAAACAAGAAGAACAAGCAGAAGAAGAAGAAGAAGAAAAAAAAATAAAACTGCAATCAATTAAATTCACATTGGGAGCGTTAAGAAAGCATGTGCAGCAAGAAAAGGAGAAGAAAAAAAAAAAAAAAAAAAACGTGAAATTTATTATAAAAGATGTAAATATATGCAAAAATATTTCCATTTAATGCCCGATGCTGAAAGCGGAAAGCAAAGGAAAGGAATTATATATGAAGGCAAGTGCATGTAAACATTAAATAGCTTGCAGCACAACATGTAGAAACGCTTTCACTTTTTTGTTTTCGGGATTAAATTGCTACATACGCTGCTTTATAGATATCCACGTATCCGTACATATACGTATACATACATATATACATATATGCACTCAATCTTGTAAACCCATAAGCACTTGTTTACGGAATGAATGAATATAAAGAAAAAATACAAATCCCAAAAAAAAAAAAAAAAAAAAAAAGATATGAAAGAACTCGTCTTTAATTTTAGGTTAAAATGAAAATAAAGACACAAAACATATACATGTACGCACGCGAGCAAAAGCACACCAAATTACACATATATACGGAACGAATAAAGCGAAATATATATCAAAATTTGAAACTAATTGAATACCGGAGCAGTGAAAACACATCGCATTCAGCATGCAGTCCGCAGTCCCATATGAGTTAAGGTACAAACAAATACTACAAATGTATTATTGCACCCATATGTGTATCCACGTATAAAAAACATATACGCATTTAACTACCCCGACTACTACCTACTATCCCGAAAAATAGGAGTTATACTCAGTTTGTTTTGCCATTTGTTTGTAGCTAGTATCGCTATAAACATTCAAAATTCATAATGAATTTTTTATTATATCTTTTTGCTTGAAATACACGCTTTAGTATACATAAACGGATCGGTTTCCGAATCTTTTTATTCTAACACATTTTTGTTCGAATTTATCAGTTCTATTCGAACAATTAACCAAGACCCTCGAAAAGGTTGCAAAGGATTTGTGTTACAAGAGAGTGAAGAAGTTTTTAGAAAATTCCAAATATAAAACCGCAATTGACAGATCTATAAATGTGCTTTAAAATTAGGAAAACGCCATATCATATATTTTTTATACAATTGTCATATATTTCTAATTCGTTGCAAGCCCGATCAAGTCATTTGTTCGTCTATTGCTGAATTGTCTATAAGAATACAAATTAAAGTTAAAAAATTGAAGTTAGTCGTACCACAATATCTTAGCTTAGTTTTTAAAAGTGAGCGTAATTTGTTCACACACGCACCCATAATATTAAAGATAGTTAAGAACTGTGAAAAAAGTCCCAATCATTTTCAAACTTTTCCCATCGTTTTTTATATATACGAACCAGTCCTCTTAGTAAGCATTTATGCTAGAAATATCATAATAAAAATAAAGGAAAAATAGAGACTGGGGGACTTTGGGACTTTGCTTAAGTTTTTTTTTTTTTTTTGCAAGAAACGGTCCTGTTTCATCCACACATATAAAAATATTCAACAACAACGATTTCGCCTGAGAAATTCAAACGACAAGTTATAGCGCAAGCATGCATAGCGAAATTTTGCAAGAAAATTCCATCATAATTAACATTAATTTTTTGCAAAGGGAAGGAATAGACAATTCCCGGTACTTTCATGACAGGATGCATTCATTTTATTTATTGAATTCATGGTCGCAGACGCGGATATTTGATATTAGTTAAGTATAGCTATCTCTGGCATTAGTTTAAATATATTTTCGGCAAACTAGTATTTATTTAAGATAACCAGCATCCACATTTCGCCTTAAGACCAATGTGGCTTTTTATCTAGTGAAGTGAAAAAAACAAAAAAAACAAAGACTCTATAAGCATTCTGTTGTCTTAGCAAGTACTTGACGTTTTCAATTAATTACTAATCCATTCGAAAATATTCTGCTAGTGGTATATATATATATATATATATACGTATTTTTATTAATTCTTTTTCTTCAAAGACTCCATAAGGTATATATATTCTTGACCACACTCTATGATAAACATACGCTTGGTTGCATAAATTAGGATAGTTTGACTGTAAATATGACAAAACCTTGAAAGTCGGCCGGCAAAATGGGTCAAAAAGAACATAACTGGGAACACCTTTACTTTCGAATTGACTTTTGGCTTATTAGCGAAAAACAACGAAACAATATGATGATGAAAATTTTCACGTACATTTTGCGGATGCTTCCAATGTAATTCGGCTCGGCTCATTCAATGCATGTAGAGTACCCGAACTTAGTTCTTCTTTATTTTGTTTTCCTTTTTTTTTGTTGTTTTTTTCAAGTTAAAGCTAATGGGTATAGATGTTTCGCTAAAAGCCGAATTAAATTTTTTACTTGTTTTTTTCTTTCCTTTCTGATTGATTTCTTTTCATTGAAACTCAGTAAACTTCTTATAAAAATGTTGTCTGCTATATAGCATGTATCATGTAGAATAACTTGCACACTTTACTATAGATAGATTGTCATAATTAATGACAATTCGATGCAATGGTACGCTATGTAAAAATAGCTGCTGAAAAGACTTGAACAACAAACTTAATAATTATAAAATATAATTAACTATACACGTGAGATTTAATTGAAAGACTTAAGAAACAAACGTGACATACATAACAATATGATATGATAAAGAATTTTTTTTTTTTGTTTTTTTTTTTTTTACAACATTCAAACATTAATTAAAAAGAGAGATCAGCCATGTGAAACGATCTCATTTTCAGTTACTAAACGATATTTTATTGAAAAACAACGAGCCAAGCAAACGAGTCGACGAGTATAGGAAATTTTATAATCAATTATTTCGATATCGAATATAAAAAAAAGGAATTTTAATGAAATCATATTTTTTTTTTTTTTTTTTGCAAACATCGAGAAATATTCTTACATTAAATTTTTTATATCATTTATCAAAGTGAAAAGTAGGCTCTATAGGCTTCGTATACTGCTCGTTACCTTGAGATTTTCGGTCAATTTAGTCAAAAACTCTTTTCTATCCACTGGTCGTGGTAGAGCAAACTGGACTTTCACAAAGCTGAACTACAAGGTAAAATTATGTGGGCCCAGCAATGGCAAAGACGTATGGCAAAGACGAAGAAGATGGGAATCTACTTAAATATCGTTTGCCAAATTCTTCCTGGATACTTGCTAGGACAATAGAAATCTGCATGACAAGAATTATTTTTGCAATTTCCAAGAACTCATGGTTCGCTATGTCTGCCAAAGGAATAGATTTATGGTTCGCGGTAGACATTTGCTTTGATACCTCTTACGGTATTTCTTATCATAAAGAACGTAATATGTATTTCTCAACTTACCGGAAGTAACTTTAATGCGAATTACTTGCCTAGATTTCGGATTGATCTCAATGCTTAGATGCTATGACGCCTAACAGTTTCCTCTATATTCCTTGCATATCTAATCTCAGATTAAAATTTTACTGCAAATTTAACATTTTTACAATCAAAGTTAAGCAATTATGCCCTTAGACTCTCGCCAACTATTAGGGAATTCGGACCAGCCAAATCTTTTAACCAACACTGATAACTGAATATATATCAACAACCATCGAATTTTTTTTTAAATCAAAGGATTTTTCCACCTTAGAAAATGCTGCGCATGTAAATAATGTTAATAAAATTGTTGTAACACTTTAAAATAAATACGGATTGATGAACAATTACTCATCCGTTTTATTTTTCCTAATTTCTTCTTGTTACAATGACAGTTAATGATAGAGTTCCTTTTCTTGCATTTTGTAATGCCTTTAACACCTTAATATGGACAATGCCATCATAGAGTAGCCATAATCTCTTTAAATTTGATTTTAGTGCAGTCGACATGCGGTGCTTGCAACAGTCATATGCAAACTAAATTTCGAGTCTATGGTGGTTGCGTGAAGACTCAACACTCGTCAACAATTCAACAATTCGATTATACGATTAATCATCCCGTTTCGCGAATGAATATTATCAATCATCTTTACTTATTTTGCTCATCGCAGAGCAAATTACGAATTCGCTTTATTCACTGTTCAATGGGATGCAAGGGTCAAATTGCAAAACTCCTGCACAAAAAAACCCGTAATAGACAACCACCAAGTATTAGATTTTTAGTTGGTGCAAATTTTGATCCTGTAGGCGCTTGATATCATCTTTAAATATCGGCTAACGTAAAATAATGCACTTTTTCGAATGAAGAGTTTACTCATTCCAAGATCTTGTACAGAAAGCTTCGCCTGAACGTACTTGAAAAGATTTTTCTTTTAGACTTATTATCGATATTATTCTTAGAAATAATACTCTACAAGTCTTGACTAGTGGAGCCTTGCTCACTTCTTTTTTAAGTCCAAGTCTTATGAATATAAAAAAAAAAAGAAAAAATAACAAACAGAACTGTAATCTGTGAGAAATACCACATCGGAGATAATCGCTGATGTCTTTGTCCAGTCATTAAACCTTTTATTGGCAATTCCTTAAGCCGATTTTGCCTTTAATTTAAGAATTTACACTCATCTGCCTATGACTGCTATTTACAAGAGCCGTAAGCTTTCAAATTCTGATAACTACGCTTTATTTAAATTAAGTTTCGTTTCTGAAGGAACTTGGAATCAAAATGTAAAAAATGGAAGCAAAAACTTTTTAATATTACATTAGAGAAACTAATTACAAATTCTCTATTAAAATTTTTACCTAAAGCAACAAATCCTAAAAAAAAACAAAGCGAGAAAAAAAAAAAAAAACCAGTCAATAAACTGAAAGCAAATGCAGCTTTTCCCAGCCCAACTCCATACTTTTCAGTAATTCAAATATTACTTATCTCAATGCCAGTGCATGAAATGTATACAGAAACGTACAATTTGCAAAAAAAAAAAAAAAAAAAAAAAATTTTTCTGATTTAATCATTTAAAAATGCAGGAGGGTATCAAATGGCGCCTGACCAAGCTCAGCATTCTATAATGCTTGTACATCGGTGCTATTAATAATCAGCCACATTGAAAAATTTATTGTTATTGTTATTATTATTTTGTTCAAAATAAGGAGGTCATGAGCTTGTATAGAGATGATGGTATGAAAAGATTATAAAGAAAATTTATAAGTTACTGCAAAAATCATGGAGCGTATTAAAAAAAAAAAAAACATCCTATGTTTAACGATAAAAGAAAAAGCAAAAAAAAAAAAAAAAAAACAAACGAGAGAAGAAAATAAGAAAAGCTCTAAGCCTCATAACCACTAAACCGGATGCCATAGAGAAATTTGTTGAAATTGCATTAGAAAAAAATAAAAAGCAAAAAAAAAAAACAAAAACAAAAATGTATGCATTAACAACCTTGCCATATAAAACAGATTTGATTTAAGCTTCCGTTGATCAATCTATCTATCTCCTTCTCTCTCATTAATTTCATTGTCCATGCGCTCACTTGCTTTACCTAACATCTAAATAGCAATGTTTACGTGTATAAGGCAAACTTGCAGTTAAATGCTTAAACATTTCTTTATACAAATTCAACTTATATACCGTAACGTGTTGTGTTGTGACTTACGGCAGTCGGTAAAGTTTGTAAATTATATACCAACAACATACAACAATACTCAGGTCGACAGCCAGTTAATATTTATACACTTTTATGCACTATTAAGTCAAGACAGTTTTAATTAGACTTTGAATAAATCACAAGCGTAGAAAGTAGAAATAGTACTAATAGTACCATAGTATATACATTGACATGATTCTTATGTATATAGTATATTATTATATGTTTTTATTTTTTTTTTATATATTTTTTTTTGTTTTTCCTTTCACAATAACAATACTCCTGATGGCATAAAAAAAGAAAAAAAAAAAAACAATAAAAAATATGTCACTTTTACTCACAAACTCTCATCAATTAATTATGATTTATTTTCATTTCGTGTTCGAACATTATTATAAAATGCATTAAATAAATGCAAAACCTATCTGGTTTTCTTATAATTTTTTTTTTTTTTTTTTTTTTTTTTTTTTTTTTTTTTTTTGATTTTTGAAAGTATTAAATTTCCGCCTCAAAACTTCAACGGCACGTGATAAAATGGAATTTTTTGAAATAAACTTAACCGCGGTACACTAAACTTGCAACATCTTGCTTGCAAAGTCTGAAACTATATATATATATATATATATATATATATATATATTGTTTGTTTATTCAGCCTTTACACAATCATGACATTTAATTTATGCGCCTCGTCATTTATTTAAAATACTTATAATTTAGTCGCATCCACTCGTGTATCGTTTTATTATTATTACAATTCTGATGATGTGGTAAAAACGTGGCAAATTTTTACTTATATCTTATATCTTGAATTGCTCATCCAAGTATCAAGATGTGGTCTAATTTATTCACAAATACACATTTTTTAATAGTTAAAATAATGGAGTAAATTAAAAAAATCATTCACATAAGTACAAGTTAGAACTAGTAGGCTACAAAGTGAAATCCATATCCAAGAGTTATAAACGGAGTAGAGAGCCATTAAAACAAAGAAGAGAACGAGTCCTTCATTGCAAGAACTTATTGCACCTTCTAAATACGATCGATTCCTTGATTGTTGTTTATAACGACACAGGACGTATGGATAGAAAATTTTAAATATACATATATATGTAGCGTCCTTGATCACTTCCTGAAGAAACGATATCTTCGCAAGTTTTTCGGAGAAACTACATTGGCTTGCGACATACTATGAATCTTTTAGAATCTATAAAAAAAACACAACCATTGCCCGGAAAAGTTTTTTGCTTTAAAATATCGGACAATTTTCCCGAAACGCTCCGACAATGTCATTTTTGTCAAATGAATGTCTGTTTGATAGTTAGATATTAATGTTTTCTTTGTCGATTTCTAACTTCCCTAAGCGAATGCAAAATTACTAAAATGCGGCTTCATCGGGACTGGGAGAGCATTCAAAGTTCTTCTGCCAACAAATCGAAAATCGCCTATTACAACACAACTTGGTCCTTTCGCAACACATCACTTATCACCGACGAATGCACCAAAAACAGCACTTTCAAGCATGGATCGCGATGGTTGCCAAGCTCGCGTTCGCGAACTAAAATCTCAAGTGCGGCAAACTTTAGTTTGATCGTAGTAGCTACAGTGATTACTGAGTCTGTAAAAGCACCTCCTCTATGTATTTCTCTTTCTTCGCTTCTTTCTCACATTCATTCTAATACACGAAGAGAGGAGGACTGTACTGTCATGCTAAAAAAAAAATTTGAAATTGAAAAAAATTGCAAAAAAAGATGGAAACTTGGAGGAAAGAGAGTGTGGAAGAATTGTGGATATAATAAAAAACGTGCCGATAAGACATTACGCAAACGATCTGCAACGTAATTCGATTTTTTTTTGCAATATCTGTAAAATAACATTCTCTAGAGCAGGACGGAAGAGATAAGCAATTTCGTTAAGTAATTTCATATATTATATATTAAAAGAAAATTTCCTTTTTTAGTCGTAACTTTCGTTCGACTACTCGCCAATCACACAAAAAAAAAAACAAAAAAAAAAACCTTTCTATAGACATATACATATAACCCTTGTTTAGACATATATGTAAAGAAGCTCTAGACATTACATATTCGTCCTTAATTATATTAAGGAAGATGAAGACAAAAGCATTTTGAAACAAATGACTTTAGCTCAATAACTATATGTTAACCAGCAAAATTTCTGAATTGAACATAGCTCCGCTATTTTTGAAATATTAATTCCCTACCTAATAAAAAGGGTCGAGTAATTGCAAGCAAAGAGTGTTGAATAATGATTTTTTTCGTAAAAAACTATTATATATATTCAGTCGGTAAAATACCCGATATATATATATATATATCTATTCCTGTCGAGCTATCTCTCCATCTGTGTGTGTACCCCTAAATAAAGTAAGGATAAACCGGTGGTGTTCACGGTGTTATGATATATCAAGAACAGGAACGCACACAATCGAACCGGTAAATGACACAGTTTGTGTGTCAAGCTTTTGTAACTGCAACTGCAATCTGTACACATTATGTACACGAAAAAAAGTCATTCAAACTCTTAGGACGAAAGATGAAAAGTCTTTTTGTTTTCCTTATCCCTGGTGTACTAATGTCCGCTTTCTAGTATGTTTCAGAAACCACGTTAGACTAAATTATTGACAATTATTGTTTATATTCAACATCACTCGTAGTGCAGGCTATATTAAGCTTGGGTAAGTAACACCCAGAAGAGAGAGAAACCCTTACTTTATTATATCGAATGTTTCAGAATCACAGTCTGATTGAAGCTTTTGTGTCCACTGATTTCATATCGCTCCATATATTTTTGTATTAAACCTGGACATCAAAATTTTCGCAATATATTGATGAAATTTTGTATACTGACTATCTTTGATTAAACACAGGCCCTTGCATTGAAAACGCACTGAATCGCATAGCTTTTATGACCACTCGTCCTGTAACCAATCTATTTAGAAATATGTTTCGAATTTTCATAAAATGCGTTCATAAAATGTTTTCAACATCGTCTCATATAATCGTTCTTATAAAAAATAAAAAAGTCTTTATTTGGCAACAAGGTCTTGTTTTTGCACTTTTTCGAATACATTGGACCAAAATAATAATATGACATACATATATATGTACAATGGTAAATTTAGATCATATTATCTTGTTTTTAAAAACTTCTGCTTTATAAGACCACCCGCGAGTTTATAAAGAAGAAATTCGTTAAAAAAAAAATTTCATTATGTAAAACTTGAACCCACGTCGGTTTATGTTTTAAATCGTCTCAGCTATAAGACTTTTGCAAAAAGTCATTTTCACATAATTCCTGTTAACTTTTTTGTTACCGTAGGCTATGCAATGTAGGGCATAGCTTACACGATTTCGAATCGGTATAAAATTTATTTCTCTATTAAAATAAAAATATAATTTTTGTCCTCACTATCGTTGGTTTCATGGTTCACGATTCATTGCAGTCTAAACCTTTTCATAGAAATACTAAACCACAATTTTTTCTTGACTTAACATCATTTTGCATATGAAAACTTTTCATAATACGAACTTATATTAGAAGTAATCGAAAAAATGTCTCGATCACGCATTCGTGCTTGGGCCAAGACATATCAGTGTAAAAAATTTCATCAAAATATCTCGAGAATTGCGATCTAAAGGTTGAATACGAGAAACCAAGATGAACAGACCGATAGACGAACGGACAAGGTTAGCATAATAAAGAGTGAGTCTATCTCAACTGCCACTTGGGTACATCCTTGCGTACATCATTGCGCACAAACTTAATATGCCCTTGTATCACGAGTGCTGGTATTGTATAATTAGGGGAAGAACGTTAGCTTGTACTATGAACTATTTAGTACTGCCGTCCATATGTTTAAATATGATTATGTTATGATTTTATATATAGTTAATAATGAGGAATTGTTGTACTTTTTGTTTTTTTTTTTTTTTTTTTTTTTGTAATTAAAATATATTTCATCTATCTATGAATTATAAAATATCGTTTCTTAAAAATTTTCCTCTAATCGATATAAGCTAGTAGTAGATTTTAAAAGTGTAGACCGGTTTCAGTCATATATACATAATTTTACTCTTTTTGCTGAATATATTTATATATATGAGTTTATTCAGTTAGAGTTTGTTCGCGTAAACCGAAAATTTTGTCACATGAAAATAATCAAGAAATTTCACTTTTTTTTTTTTTTTTTTGTCATAAAGAAATTTTCGACTCAATGAAGTTAAAAAACGTTCGATGTAATAAATAAAATACAATGTCGAAAAGTCAAATCATATCTAGCAACATGAGCCAGCCATATCTTTATATCTATCGAGCAATTCGTATAAAAAAAAAAAACAAAAAAAAGTTGGAGAAAATTCACAAATATTTTCTTTATAACGATATGTATATATATATATATATATATATATATATATATTAACTATATGCAAACAACTAGCTTGACTAGCTTCTTATATACTTTGGAGAAATCATCTTTATGTATATATATATATATATATATATATATATATATGTTTTTATATTAAAAATTAATTATAAATCATTTCCATACTTAAATGTTTTTGTTTTATTTATTTATGTATTTTTTGTTTTTTGTTTTTTTTTTTCTTTTGCTTTTCATTTTATATTAATTGCAAATATTTTGTATATATTACACGTACTTGCATTTATTTATTTATAATAAATCTCCAATTGACGTGGAATTTTCCTTTTATGGTTATGCATACAAACGCATACATGCGCACATTTGTCACTGACCTTCTTCAATAAAATCCTTATGCGTCAAGGCTGTTTGTTTTATTCAATGGCTGCCTGATATTCTAAAATATTTCTTTTCTTTTTCGTTCTTCTTCTTCTTCTGCTTTTTTCGAACCAAAGTAACCAAATTTAGTGAAATATATATATATAACGATGTGTGCGCGAGTGTATATATATTTGCGGGCTTTTATGTGTGTGTGTGTGTGTGTGTGTGTGTGTGTGTGTGTGCGTGCGTGCTTTAGTGTATGAATGTGTGAACACAATACATCTCTCTACCTCTAAATATACAATACACACGCAGAACTCTAGAAGGCTATTGCATACGGTAACCAACAAACACTGGTGGCATAAGAACTTCCTGAACACCAAAAGAAGAAAAAAGCAAAAAAAAAAAAAAAAATAAAAAACAGAACAGTCGAGAAGACTAAACCAAAACCAAGTCAACAACAAATCTTTTATGAAAAGGCCGTTTCTTTTGTTTCTCTTTTTTTAACTGGTAACATGTTATTTTATGTTATATGCGTGCTCATATAAGTCTTTGGGCCTAAAAGAGTTTATTATTTTTACCAATAAACCTAGATTTTCACACAAGCGTTGACACTTGTCTCAAAACATATCTTTTCATTTCTTTTCTTTTTTTTTTTTTTTTTTGTTTTTGCGTCTCCCTAACACTTGATGATAATGGTCGTGTGTGGTTTTGTTTTTTTTTTTTTTGTTTGTCCGATAAACTTGTATTGCACTGTATTGGTCTATTGGCCTATTAGGAAGAATTCACTGGTTTTCTTTAGCGGTGTGCTCGTTATCTCGTTAAAGTTTCTTATAGTTGTTCACAGTTTTACTTATGGTCATGTGATGCGTATATATATATATATATATATATGCACTTATGTATAAATGTTTATGTGATTGCATGCATACGTGTTCGCTTATGTATGCGCATAAATAAATAATAATGGTATTCTACAAGTTCTCAAGCGGCCTTCAAGTGTCGCTTAAAATGTGCTTTTCTTAAAAATAAACACAGAAAAGAGAATACACAAAGCATCCGCTTATCTTAAAATATCCTCAATGCAACCTCATTTTGTTTTTTTTTTTTTGTTTTTTTTTTATTGTTTTTTCTCTTTTCTTTTTTTTTTCCTTTTTTTCTTATAGATTTTATTATCTGCTGAAAGTAAGAAAAATGTGTTATACGCATTTTGTTTATACAAAAATAATGCAAAATATGGTTATACAGCTTACACATCAACGCTAGCCAATGTAAGAGCAATTTGCCCAAAGCAATAATTAATTGAGTTCTGTTTTGTTTTAATCGATGCTCGAAAACAATTATAGGAATTTTCTGATTAATTCATACTCTTCGCATAATAATAATAATAATAATAACAAAATTAGAAATATTTCCGATTCTTATTCGCTTCTTTTTTACTCATCAACGAAGAGTAATGACATCATGCAGGCATAATAGATCATCTTGTAAATAAAGTTCTTATGTTTGTTAAATTTCGAATGAATATTTCAAGTTTGAGTTTTAGATCGTGAAAATGAATTGAAATTGATGAATTGTTTCTTTAACATGTGCGTGTGTGTGTGTGTGTGTGTGTGTGTGTGGGGCAATCCTTCTAGTTTGCCTGTCTACTACAAAGATTTTATTAACATTATAACATATGGACGCAATTGCGTCGAAACCTATATAAATACATAGATCAAATCTACCTAGATTTCTAGACAATTTTAACTCTGGAACAGTGTTCAGCTTTCGTAGAAATTTTTACATGAGAATAGGTGCCCCATCCGATCCAAACTTACTTCGAATGCCGATTTACTATTACTTAGCAATTTTTGTTTTGAAAATTGCAATCTGGTCCGATTCAATCTATTTCCAATAGAGTTCGTCCTCAGGCCAAACCACGACAATTTCGTGAAAATTGCTATAAATGCCTGTAGCTGGAACATAAAAACGCCCAAGTAGAGATCGGATAAATAAGCAGTCAGAACAGATAGACAAAGCAAATAGACAGACTGTCAAACAGACAGACATATCGTCCATTTCTTTTTTTTTTCAGGTCCCCATCCAAATTGTCACTTGTACTCAGTATTTTTCGTCCAGTCATCATGGCGAGGCACATAGCTCATATACAGCGTATGAAAATTATCAAAACTTATTGCATACATAATGTACTACCCGCCTACCTCGCCTGCGTTTTTTTTTGCATATGATATAAAGCCAATGCTTGCTCAAAAGCTTGCCATAAGTAAGACATATTGTCCTTTTGCTTCCATCATTTGTTTTTTTGTTTCAAACTTTAACACGAAAGCTCGTATTTGATCACTTTAAAGATCGTCCATTCATACAATACAAATATGAATAAATTTCTACCGATAGCTTTACTAAAATACGCGGAAACGTTTATTATAAAAAAAAGAGAAAAGGCATAAGTTATTTATTTATTTTTTTTTTTTTGTTAAATATTGTCAACCGCTGGTTGCTGATTCCGGGCAGGACAATGAGAGTTCTGAGCACTTGAGCAATTGAGTAAAGCTTGCTTTCGACAACCGAAACCGGCAAAAGAAACGCTTTCGCCAATGTGATGCTTTCTGGTCATTATTCACGACTTCAAATAACACACCGCTGGAATAACTAATACTGTTACATAAAGCTCAAGGATAATATAATACTTTCGGATGAAGAATTATCCTATTAGTAGTTTTCATGCTTTCTCTTCAAAGACGACGATAGTGGATTTTGCATTCCAAGAAACGTGCAAACTTTTGCGATCCTTTCCATGTCACTTGCATGAAAAGAGTATAAATATAAGCGATTGCGTGAACTAAGAGAGAAAATTAAAATTAAACGTAAACACTATTCCACGCAAATGCATGCCGGGAATGGACACACATGAGTAAATTTCAAAAAAGTCCGTATTTTACATACTGAAGTTAGACATCGTGCTGAAGTTTTATATTTAAAAATACGATATCGAAAATTTTTACTTGCGAAACGATTCCAAATGGCCAACCGATACGTCCACACTTTACATATAAGTTTTATGATTGTTGTGGTGGAACGTTGGCCAAGATTTTTGATGATTTTTAACCAAATTCACGAAAATCATTAAAAAAAAATTTACGGCTCACGAGAACAAATTTATGCATCAATATGTTTATAACTTTTTACAAAAATAGTTCAACTGATTTAAATTTTATTTTCTAAACAATTTCCAATTGTATTAAAAAAAAAAAAAAAAAAAAAAAATTTGACAATAAAATGTAGAATCTATTAGAAGTGGACATACGAAATTGTATTTTATTTATTATAGACTGGGTTCGGTTCAACAACAATCAATGCAAAGTTGTGTTAAGAAAAAATGTGGTAGAATTTATGGTCTTTGCATGTTTAATGAATGTTTGGCTCGTGAAACTTTTGTGTTTTCTGTCGTTTGATTTTTTATATATATATATATATATATATATTTTTTTTTTTTTTTTCTGCATCTTTAATATGATTATCGCTGTTGG
Organism: Glossina fuscipes; assembly: GCF_014805625.2. NCBI lineage: Eukaryota > Metazoa > Arthropoda > Insecta > Diptera > Glossinidae > Glossina > Glossina fuscipes. Next base: position 30,589,276 of record NW_023998414.1, read on the forward strand.
AATCATGTTCATGGAATTGTTAATGGAGAGATAATTGTTCGACCTTTTTAAATAAAAAAAACTTGAGCCATAATAATAGCAATAACAAGTGTTTGATAATCACAATCGATTTCAAGCATTCCTTCTTTGCTCATTCTTTTTGGTTTATTTTACTGTAATGTTATAGAAAACAATAATGATTAACTCTTGGCCACCTTGCACATAATAAATATGCATTAAAATCGACTTAATAAAAACTTGGATTTTAAAAATCGAATCGTTAACACTTTTAGAAGGTTTCGCATGCGAAGACAAGTCGAAAAAAAAAAAATTTTCATAATAAAACACTTTCTAAAGTATTTGAAAGACTGAATGAATATCTTGACGAAGACAATTCCCATGTTGGGAACAAAAACTTATTATTTCGCACTACTCGTTCCTTAATGTCAATTCAAAAAAAAAAAAATAAAACATTGTATCATTGAACAAGGACTCATTGAAAGTAAATAATATTACTGCTGCGGTATATTTCTAGAGGTGAAAAAGTCCTTCGATAAAGTCTGCCATGATGGGCTGGCGATGACTGATCGATTCAATATATATATATATATATATATAAAATTGAAAGTGGAAGGCACGAGGCATATATTTTAAATACTCAATACTCTATGCAATTGTCGCATTACATATTACTATCGATGATAAAGTAAAGACAACGCAGTAATCCTATTTTCATCTAATGATTCCACGAATAAATCAACTTTCGCTTTGGCTGAACAAACGGTAAATGAAAATAGATTGCTGAAAGATCTGCACACATAACGTTGACGTTACATTGTTTTTGAATAGCAGTGACATCCCTATCAACAAGTGTGTCAACATATTGACCAACGGTTAACGTGGAAGTATATAATAAAAGTTTAACGCTAACAACTTGACTTAAAAACTAAATAATTCTGTTACCGAATTGGTTGCAGAATCTCAAGGAATAAATGCATTTTATACAAAACTTATTATGTGAGGAACAGCCAGTAATACTACTATTGAAGTACTTCAAAAATATATATATTTTGGATTGCTACAATAATAATAAGAAAAACAGTTAAATGATTTTCTCATGATTATGAATCGAATCTTATGCTTATCAAGAATATAAGAACTTCACTATGCATCTAATCATCAATTCTGAGCCTTAATAATCGAATGACATAATTCGGAAATTATTAATATTAGATAGCAAGAGTAAAAGGAGAGTTTTCATGCACTACTAACACCATCGATAACAAATTACGTATTCGGCATATAAAAACAATTAATGCTCGACTGATTGCATACTGATTTCGATTTCTCTCGGACCAAAATGTTGAATATAGTATGCGCTTATATGCAACATAAAGAAGCATTTGCGATAGACATCCGTTTAATTAGACCAATTGATTAAGACTAACTTTTCGAATCAAATGGGATCAATCTATTCGATGTCTGTCTATGCCTAGATCTACTTTTCAGAACTCTTCCCATCTAAGAGTTCTCATGAAAATTAGGCAACGAGAGATCTAATTCTTAATATTTTATAGCAAAGATAAGTCAGAAATGGTATTAGGTGGTATTTAATAAACGTCCTTGACCGATTGTAGCGCATAATTTGATTTCAAATTTCATCTATTGTTAGCAATACTCATCCGTTTCTGATAAATATATAAAATCTTCTATTGTTTTCTTATATTTCTCATGTATGGGGAGTTGTATTATTAGCTTAGCTTACGATCTCCATAGCTCACACTTCCATGATTTCCATGAATTCTGTACTTCTGTTTCATATGGTTTCAGCTATTTTTCGAAGAACAACATTAAGATCGAGATATACTTTACAATAGCAAATACATTGTCGCGCAATCATTTACTTAAATTCAATACTTGCTTGTATCTATTATGTTCTCTATTATAGGTAGAGATCTATAATAAACCAGATAATAAAATTGAAAAATCTTATGTTTATATGCGTAGAGGGAATTAAGATATAAATTTTTATTTCTTTTTTATTTTTTTTTTTTTTGCAAAATAAAATTATATTCAATGAGAATAAAAGTTAAAGAACTTTTAAATCATATTAAAATGATAAATGATAAATGTAAACGTAATAACAAACTGTGCATGCCAATGCCAATATAAGATGAGAGATATAATAAAAACGACGGATATATGTCATTCAAAGATTTATGTATGTGTTTATAGCATCTAACAAAACATAACGTATTTCAATTTTTGTTACCACATACAAAACATGTAAACATGCCAATAAACAAGTATCGATGTTGTAAACAGTTATGCTGCTGGAGCTGTTACAACAGATAACTAGATTTGATAATTAACTAATTGCAAGTGAAGTAATTAAAATCAATTGGGACAACAACAGGAAAATAATTAAATGGGATTTAGATCGAATCATATGTTACCCGTCATTGACACGTAAGACGATATAATATTGATTTCCTTGATCCGAAAATACGGCTTACCTTTTATAAAAAAAAAAAAAAAAAAAAAAAAAAAAAAAAAAAAAACATCATTTTCATGAAATACTAAACTAAATCATCGACACATATAGAAAGTATAATATTGTAAAGCGAAACATTTTGCTGGATGATAATCATAATCATAAACAAATCATGCATAATAATTTCCCGAATATGAAAAAGTAATTGACCGAAAAATCTTACACAACAGACATACACAATAATTGAATCTACGATTCGTACATAACGATAAATTTTGCATCAAAATTATATCAAGTCGCCGTTAAGGAGTTGTAAACGAGAGCAATTAACGTCGAATCTAAAAAAATGATTGCAACGTTAACGCGATGAGAGAACACAATAGTGCTAATAATGCGATTACTGCCGGCAAGAAGGGAACGTGAAATCACTTATAATATCGGGTATACGAAGTATGTGGGCAGATACATGTAACACCCAGAAGGACTTAAACAAAATCCTACGTTTTCTTAAACCTCTGTCGATTTAAGTTTGTCTTTACTTCATATTTATTTAACGTCGCAATTTTTGAGATATTCTAACGAAAGTTAATAAATTGACGTATTTTAGCCTAAGAATGAATTCTCATTCAAAATTAATTGAACTAAAGTGAAAAATTTGAACCGAATGGAAGGAACAATGTTTTGAATTCGTTCCTGTATAACTTTTTTTGCTTTAAGCCTTTATGTGACAAAAAGATTTAATTTTGCACTATATATAATGATAATGAAAAACGTTTCATAACACCAATACGACATAAAAATGAACAGTTACAAATTTGCATTACATAAGTCTACCTTTTAAAACCTCACCACACAAATAGAGAAATTCAATGAAAAGTAAGTTTTGTATGGGAACAAATTCTCATTTTTTTTTAATTTTAATTTCTCGACGTATTTATAACTGAAAAGGTAGTATATTTCACCAGGATTACACCAAACATAAACTATGCTATGAAAACGCAAGCATGACTACCAGAAAGCACTTTTGAAGGAATTATCTTTATTAAAACTGGGCCATCATATATAACTTATTGTTAGAAAGTAATATAGCGCATGTGCAACGAGTAATATTTTAAATACATAGAACAAAGTACACCACAAGGGAATAACTTTTAAGAGGATTTGAAGACTGAATTGTTAAATTAAACCAACGTAAGCGAAACAACGAATTTCAGATAGAGATTTTCATTTTTACCCTAACATTAGTTGCGGCAAGATTACACTAAAATTATGCGAATATCTGCAGCATCCAGAAAGTCTTGACAAAGATCTACCTTTTGTGGAAACAATTGATTCAGTACGATTTACTAAATTGTTGTTATACCTATTTGTACGTCCTTCGATGCCTGCCTGTAGATTTTTCGTCCAACTTCTGAGTCCCGATTTGCAAAACATATTGATATCATTTTGTACATTGACGTATTTTGACCCAAGAACGAGCATTTACATCAGCACTTACAAGCACATCTCGTCGCTATATGAAAACATGTAAAACAAGTAAAAAAATTGAATTCGGTCGGAATCGAATTTTCTCTACCCATCCTACCGTTATCCTAACAAATATAAAACAAGTAGAAGAACAAAATTTTCATGTTCTATAACATGGATTGGACACAGTTGATTTTTTCTATTTTCAAAATAACAGTTTTTACCGTATAGGCATGTGAGCATTGTGGGCGTATCGAAAAGTTCGAAAAGTTTAGGTGAATTCGAAATTCTTTTGGAAATTTTTACGCAATATCTTCTTCTTTTCGCTAACGGGAGAATCTTTACTACAAATACTACAAAGTTAACCAAAGAGATAGATGGACAGATGGACAGATAAGTAGGCGGACATGTTTAGATGAATTCAAGTGTTGTAACTGTATATTTTATGGGGTTGTTGAAGCTTGTTTTTGCTTTGCTTGGTAATAAATTTCATCCTGAAGTCATTTGTTTGCAACTGTGTGTAAAAACTTTAATCGGCGTTTCTTATACACGAAAATGTTGAGCGCTCAAGCCTCTCGCTCTAGTCACATAAGAATAGGCGAACTGAAATGATTTTATTTAAAACAATCTATTATGAAGAAAAAAGCTGACGAATATCAAGCCCTTTGGGAAAAACAAAACTGAGTAAAATAAATTTTAGATCATATTGTTTCATCGCTTATGTAAGACTTTATCAAAAAAAAACCCTTTTACACGACTAAAATTTAAAATTGTTACTAAATTCTTACATGATTATTCTGTATATAGGATATAGTCAAGGTGTTCGTAAACAAAGTCTTGAGCCTGCATTGATGACCTTCAGGTAAGCGATTCAGTCTTTCAATGCCTTAGAAATATTTCATTAATTAGCAATATCCTCCCTTATGACTGCAATAACTGACATATGTGCAGATATATAGATACGAAGATGTACATATATATATATATATATATATGGATGCTTCACTTGCCAAATTAGTTAACTCCATTTTTGGAATTTTATTAAATTTTAATAACAAAGCATTTCATTAACTCCTAACTGTACATATTGTACAACTGTACATATATAAAATGAATTTTTTCTAATAATAAGTAGTAAGACCACTAATTGACAAAATCGTTTTGACCACTGAATAATAAATCATTTATTTATAATATTTTAACATTTCACTCAAATTCTTGTTTTATGGAGTTAATCGATTTGGCAAGTGAAGCATCCATATAATGATAACAACTTCATCATTTTCCTAGAATTTAGCGCTATTCTAGCGAATAAAATCGCATATATATATTTAGAGTTTAAGGTCATTCGTTAGAGTCAACAAGAGTTTTCCCGCATTACATCAAGTTTTATATTAATTATCGTATGTAATGTAAAACAATATCACATATAATGATTGCTAAACTTATTGCATATATGCGACCAATTAAACATGTATGTATGTATGTATGTATGTATGTATAATAACATAAATAATGTTTTTTTTTTTTTTTTACTATATATACATACGTGGACAAGAATCAAGTAATTAGTTGTGCTTTCCTAAGCATAAGTTACTACTATTCAGTATAATGTTATGTACGTGCTAACAATAATTTTTTTTTTTTTTTTTTTAAGTAGTTAAGATCCTACAAGATCGTTTCATAAACTGAAAATAGAGATTAAAACTTAATAAAAAAAAAAAAAAATAATAATAATAATAATAATAATAATAATAACAATAATAAGAATTTTTATTTGAACAGGTTTTGTTGGCGTTGCTGGTAAAGCATTGTCTGTTAACAGAAACATGAAAAGCTGTGCTTAAATCATTCATAAAAGTCCACTTTTCAGTGTACTTTTTGTTTTTCTTATTCATTCAATTTTTATTGAAAAAAACAAAATGAAAAAGAAAAAAACTTTTATATACTTTTTTTTTGGCTTTTTTTTTTTTTTTTTTTTTTTTTTTCTTTGTCTAGACTTATATTCGATAACGTTAAGAGCTGAAAATTCGTATGCTCAATTCAATGCATTTTTCTTGCAGCTAGCGAGACGACATTTGAAAGTTTATCCCTTTAATCTGCCTTAAGACGGAAATATTAAGCGATTAAATCGTTTGTTCGGTTTAGGCTGAAACCTACAACACAAAACCCTTTTGCTGGTTCTCAATGGCTTAAACGCCATTGTAAATATGCCATGTAAGCGTAAGCGTTCTATTGTTTATGCCCAAAATAGTATTTACTCTGTAATAAAATTATTTAAGCAACATGTATTACATATAAAAATATAAAACAACCTAACCGAAGTACTAGCGTGTTTAATAAATACCCAAAGATATGTATGCTTGTGTATCGGCTTTATGTGTCGCAATTTTTTAAATATTTTGACGAGATTTGATACACTGACGTGCTACGATCCACGCCGAACGCTATTGATAATGATTGGGAGCTGCCAACTACTTTGGTTCTTTGAAACTTGCCGTGGCCGCCGTTCCCTCATCGATAAAAGTCATGAAGGCTGTTATGCCAGAAGAAATTGATGCTATCCGAAAGCGAACGATGCAAAATGCGCATATGTGTATTTTTAAGTTATAAAAAAGTCATGAAAGAAGAAAGAAATTGTCTTCACTGGAACCATAGTTAAACAAAATCTAAACGAGATGCTCGAAACGATTGATGAAAACCATGCTTAAGATGCTTAAGAAACACAATGCAGGTAATAGATGATAACCATAGATCTATGCGGATGAGACGAAATGTAGTCGACTGTTTGGGTGTTTCACATTGAATCAAATCTAAAAAATAGTTGTCCGCGCTCGAAACACTTTGGAAGTAATGGTCGGCTGCTTTTTCGCAAGAAAACAAGCTGATATAACAAGAGTGCCTTTAAGAATGATCAGTACGGAATGACACAATACCATGTGTTGTGTCGGAAGTCTTTCGTGAAATACGGAAAACAGACATCAGACATCTCTGCAAACAACCGAGCATTTAAACCAAAGTCCAAAAAATGACACATCTGCCGTACACTCTTGATTTCGCATCCAATCACTTCCGTTTGTGCCTGAAAGAAACCGTTGATGGAAGCAAAATGCATTATTAATTCAGCTGACTTGAGATTAAAGGCTATAACCAAATGTTTATAATTAAATATTAAAGAAAGGCGATCTTAACAGTAGAACTACCAACATTTTGCTTACACTTATTTCTACTAAAACGGATCAATTTGACCTGTGCTTAAGATAAACTCGACAAATATTGGTTTGATTTTTTTTAATATTTTCGTCTATAACTTAACCAAAAAAGCTACTTACTACCCCTCTGTGCATCAGAATCGGCTGCATGTAAATGTTTACCGTTATGAGTCTCCAATTTATTGCGTAATTATATGAAGAATATGCTTAAGTGCGAGAGGATAAAAGGGAAATAATTGACTAACAAGAAAGTCCTTAAAGAGGCAGAGTTTTAAGCTTAACCAGCCGGGCGAAGGGCTCACGGGTCAACAGTGCCCAATCTGAAGAATTCTGGAATTTACATTTAAATATCAATTAAAAATGAATGAACATGAATTATGAATTGCAATAAAAAATTTATAAAAAAAATTATTTAAATTAAATAATAATTTACTCTTTGAGCCGATAGCCTGTGTTGCTAGTGCTCAATGTCTTTTTTTAGTCTAAGAATTCATTTCATTAGTCTAAAATTAAAATAATAATAATAATAATAATAATAATACTCTTTGAAAATAAACATTTTAGTATTCATTAGTATAGAGTTTTTTTGAATATTATTAAAAATTA
>NW_023998414.1:30597133-30603657 GCF_014805625.2 Glossina fuscipes
TTTTTTTTTTTTTTTTTTTTTTTTTTTTTTTTTTTTTGCAATTCATATTGACTGAAATTATTATTATATTGAATTTTAAAAAATATTTAAAATTCCAATACACAAGCACACTAAGCGAATTCATTTAACATTTACAACGCAAACCACTCCTCATAGTGTCATATGTATAATAACCGGATCCTCAGACAGTTAGTCAGCTGGTAAGGCGATAATAATATTAACATGATAAAATCTGTCAAAACTGTTCTACATACCATAAGAATTTTAATAAAACAAAAAACAAAAGGAAATTTTTTCAACATGAAAATAAACTAATTAACTTATATATGTGTGTATATACATATATATATATATATATATTTATTTTTTTTTTTCAAAATTTTTAAGGTCACGAAAACGCATGCGCATACGATGTGATTCAATTAACGCCATAATTTACAATAATCGAGGATATCATAATGAATGAAAAGAATGTTGTAAGAGAAGTTATTTCTATTCATCTAAGGTTCAATCTTTTATTCGCATTGCCTGAAGTCAAATAACATAAATAAGATTTCTATATATGGGCTTGCCAGTTACGGTTTTAGATCAATATCTCGTTTAAGCTATTACTGGTAGGTAGTTTTTCGTTTCTTATGGACCTATGCACCTTCGCGGATCTCGTTCACATTCTTAATGTTTATATAGAGTTTTTTTTTTATTTAAAATTTGAATTTTTCGCCTATTGCGACGAACCGTTGTAACCGAAGCATTTTCCCTTTCAAATACGTTTCTACTGTGACCATTAACTAACACTAACAGCTTTATTTTGCGCACAATTCCCGTACCGTATGTTTTTGCCAAGCAACGGTAAAATTGGTCTTGTCATCTCTTAATTCCTATTATCTTGACATTCTAGGGTTTATGTATCATTTTTTAGATTACAAAAAAATTACATTTTTGCACTCTACTCTTAAACACTGTCACTCAGCATTTTTATTATAAGATCGAAGCAGAATAATTAATGTAATAAATGCTTGCATGTATTTTGATCAGTGTGATCTATTGATGAAAATACCTAAAATAATGCAAAATGTCAATGTACACAACAATGTAGGTTGAATTCGATTTTACCCTATTTAAAATTTCATTTTTTTTCATTTAGTATATTTGAGTTGTTCAGTATATATACAGATACTTATCATGGAAAGCATAAAATTGCATAGTTGCGACATTCATAACTTTTGTTATTTGATTTCAGGCATTTGATCTGCGCCGAAATTCATCAAACACTTCTACAAGCTTATGGTGATGCTGGTCCATCATGTCACAATTGTCGGCTTCTATTCCAACGGTTTAAAAGTGATGATTTTGATGCCACCGACAAAAAACGGCCTACCGGGGCAAAAAAATTTCGAACACAATGGATTGCCCAGTTCATACGCTCAAAGAAATTTCAAACAGCTTAGCCGTTGATGAGTCGACCGTTAACCGTTTGCATGCGATGAAATAGTTCCAGAAAGAAGGTAAATGGCTGGCATACGAATTGATTCAAAATGTCACTTCGAACCGTTTGAGCAACGCGTTTTGTTTCATTGCTTGCCAGGCAAGCTGGTATGGAAAAGTGGATCAAACTACGACTATTACAAGCACAAAAAATCATGGGTTACTCCAGTAGAGTAACATCCACATCGACACTGAAATTGAATATTCATAGCTATAAAGATTTACTGTGCCAATCAACATATGTGGAATGAAACGAACGTTACGGCGGATATACAAAACCAGAAACTTTCCTTCAAAAATATTACTTATTAGTATCGGAAATCTGAAGGAAAATTTGAACTAAAAGCTACGCTAAAATTATTTCCGCTTCGCAGTATAGCTGCTCATACACCTACACAACTATTTCAACTCAAATCTATTGAATATGATGTCATATCTTATATGATTATGTAGTCAGCAAAATTTTTTTATAATTAATTCTAAGAAATTCAAGAAATTCAGTTTAAATTACCACCAAATTGGTTCACTGTAAACGAAACCGGCGATTGTTCTACAAAAAAAAAAAAAAAATATGGTAATAATAATAATAATAATAATAATAATAAATAAAAGCCAAAACTATCGTTTTATGAAAATTTAAATAACAAAAAAAGAATGTAAGAAGAAAAAATTGTCAACGCAACAATTAACGTGGGAGGCTTAGCTCAAAACCAACGATTTTAAACAAATTAAATTTTAACAATTTGTAAAAAAAAAAAAAAAAAAAAACAAACAAACAAAGTAAGAAAATAAGAAAAAAAGCATAATCATTCACTTTATACAAAGAGTCAGTCAGTCAGTCAGTCAATCAAGCATAACGTCTCCCATTTTGTTTCTAATTGCGCTCGAATGTAAATGATAATTTGACAATAGTAACAACAACAACAACAATAATAATAATAACGGAAACAATGAAAAACCTATATTTGTATGGGCTGTGTTACCGCTCATATACCGCTCTGTTGTAAAAATCGAACAATTTGTTCATAAGATCGGCAGTTAGGGACATGTAAATGCCTTTTCCCCCTTCGCCTCATGAAAATCGATTTTTATTCATTTATCTATAAATAGGTTTTTTTCCTTTGTTTTTCTTTTCTTTTCTTAATTTTCATTAGCTAACATTCGGAGATATACAAGATTGTCATTTCGATTTTGTAACTTTTACTGTCTTGCAGGCTAAGTAACATGAACTTATCATATATCCGATATCCTGAAACAATTTTTTAACATTAATCACTTAATTCATCGATCTTCCACTTATTCCTAAAAGCTTAAAAGCATAAAAAGCTAGAGCTTCACGTGTATACCGTGATCAAAAAATAGGGTGAATGAAAAATCTTTATTTATTTATTACTTTCTAATCTCTCTCTCTCTATATGGCTTGATAGCACTTTGGCTCGCTGAAAGAAATTGAGATAGAATCGGGGAAGTGACTGATTGTTGAGTTTTGAGCGACTTTGACGCGATTTTTTTTTAGTCTTGATAACTTAAATTAACTTTTCGACAATATTCGCTCGACAGATCGGTCTCATTTGTCGTAATAATGCACGCAAATCATTGTTTCTTACTTACATAATAACAATCGCCAAACTCAGTTTGGATATGTCGACGGAGATATGGATAACTCTACAACAATCGTTGAAAACGTTGATATGAAATTCTACAGATGCCGATGTCAAAGATAGTGCTGTCAAATCATAAAAATAATAATTTCATTATTATTGTTTTTTTTTTTTTTTTTTTTTGTTTACAGTGTATTTCTTTTGAGTCGATACCGCAAATTAAGTTTAAAGTTTTTGTTTAATTCACTCACAAACACTCCCCAGAGCATAGCGAAAGCTCTTATCATTTTCAAAATGTATTTTCTTCATTAACTTATTTAGTATATAGAAAATGTCAATTTTTTTGCACGTTTTGTCTTTTAACATTAATCAAATCGATACATATTTTTTTTTTTTTTGTATATCCAAGATTCGCTTCCTACCGTATGAAAGATTTCATAATAGTTTTTCTTTGATCTCTTCCACGATATTGATGGCGGAAATTGATATTTTGCATAATTTGTTGTTATTATTATTACTATTCGAAGTTAATTCACAATTGAATGAATTAAAACAACAACATAATAAGTAAAATTATAATATTGTATAATTATATTTAAAATTTTATAGTTGATTAATTAAAAGTATATTTATTTAATTGCTATTGAAGAATAATAAATGACTGCAATTAATGAAATTGTTGTTCCACGCAATACAACAATATAATAACGTAATTAAAAACTCGATCATGAGTAAAAAAAAATTTCACTTCATAACCAAATGGGCGAAATCATCTAATTCGATGAGTTAAGTATATTCCTGTAAAGCGTATTTAGCTTACAGTGCTCAAAATCATTTTTTCAAAGATAGTTAAAAAAAAAAAAATTGTACACTCGATCCTTTTCACGATTTACTTATTTTACACGAATGATAGATACACAAAAGAAGTAAGTAATAAAAGTAAATAATAGAGGAAAATGATATATATAATTAATATAATTAAACGATCTAAATAATAAATTGTTAAAAAATGAAGCTTTCGGGAAATTTTCCCGAAAACTACATACAAAGTTTTCGTTATATAAATGTAAGATCTATCTGTATAGATATTCGAATTTATTCTCATTAGATATTCGACTTGTCATCGAGAACTAGTATCGTTATAGAATTTTTTTACTCTTGAACCGAAAATATATCATAAATTGAGCAAGAAAAAACACTGTAGGTGATCTATGGCCACTATTAAAGATCGCATTACACCGCATTTCATTTAGTGACATGACAACTTTTCAAAATAAGACCCTACTTGGAAGACAATCGAAAATATGATTCCATCCGAATCATGTGTCTTCATGTGTCTTCGAGCCGAAGCTAGTACACTGAGTACTAAATTTTAATCAAAATATCTTAAAAATTGCAGTATGCAGGCTGAAAACAAGAAACTGGACGGATGGACAGTCAATTTTGGATCGATTCAGAAAGTGATTCATTCAATTGGTATAAGAAAAAAATATGATAATAAAAGGGAGGCAGTCAGTCGTTCTAGGTGTTGCATACACCCAACGAAACTTAACATACGTTTTTATAGCAAGTTATGTGCGGTATGATAATGCAAAATAGAAACAATTGCACATAATTTTAATCGCTATGAACATGTGAATCGATCTAAATTAGTTTGTCTATAGCTATCGGTCTATGTGTCTGCCGATGATAAATATACTCCCAGTCGCAAATGCTAAGATATCGACTTGAATTTTGGTGAAATTATTCAAAGTTTTTGTACATTAATCGGTGTTGAGAGAAAATCGGGCAAAACAATCGAGCATTCCCGTTTTCGAAAACAAAAAAGATTCGGGATTCGGGATTTGTGCTCGTTACTTATAAACTGCAACAATTACAATAATGTCCGCTTGTGTTCTCCTTCTCTGTGGGAGGGAGATCTTATATTACTTATACAAAAATGGAAAAAAATCGCTCGCGTTCAGCTAATATTGTAAAGCATTGAAACTTCATCCTTCTTGCTTTTACGTATCATTTTTTTTTTTTTTTTTTTCTTATAGGGGTAGTAAGCATAAAAGATTCAGCTCACAGCCAGACATAATTTTCTTACTTTGTTGCAAATTCGCAAATTTTTTTCTGCTAAACTTGTATAGGACTATGTAAGATTTAACCTTACCTTTACGACATCTAGAAGTGATCGTGAAAGACTCTCTAATATATGTATATGTTTGATCGGGATGAAATCGTAAGACGATTTGATCATGATCGTCGGCTTTTTGTGTTTTACAGGCAGCTAGAACTAGGCACTTGAAAAAAGATTCATCAAAAACTTAATGCAACCATTCACTAAAACGGTTTCAATTTTCAATGAAAAAAAAAAAAAATAATAATAATAATAATAATGAGCGTAACTGACCAATAAATAGCATTGATTATAAACAAATGTTGACTTAAGTTTATTGTTTGTTTAAAGTTAATATAAATTATTTTATCGAATATATTTATTTCACCCAACAGCCCTGGTCTGAGTTATGTAGTAACATCAATTTACGTTTATTAAAGTACAGTTCATATTTATGATCATGATCATGATTCGATTATGTAAACGTTAAAATTGTGAGTTTCTAGAGCACACTATTCTATTAAATATTGGGTATATCTGTTTGAAAACTTTCGAAAAAAAAGAAAAAAAATTAAAAAGCTTTCATCTAATTTTCAAAACTGTTACACTTGTTATCCAATGCGGTATTTTTTGTTTGATACAAACAACTTTCTTTCTTTACGTTGAATGGTAAACTTAAAAGAAAACTCTCAACATAACCAAGAAAACAACAACAAGCGTTCAAGTACGAATCATTAAACTGACACATAATCAGCCTGGAGGCTATAAAATATAGCACAACGTGAACAACATAAATATCGCAGCTATGCCAAGTTTACAGAAATTTCTATAAGACTTAAGCTTGCAAGCAAAAATGGAAAGATGAAATCTCTTTCTCAGAAACGACCGAAAAAAAAAAAAAAAAAAAAAATGAAAAAATGAAAAAGTTAAAAAAAAATAATAAAAAATAAACAAACAAACAACTAATAAAAAAAAAAAAAACTGTGACAAATAGCAAATAGTTCGATATAAAAGGTTTAATTTTCACAGTACGATCAAAAATAAATAAATAAATAAATATAATGCAAGATTAAAAACGAAGAGAAATAAGATATTTAACTGTATAGATAGATATAGGCAAGGAGGAGAAAAAAAAAATAAAAAAAATAAACACAAAAATAAAAAAAATAAAAATAGAGATTACAAAAAAAAAAGAAACGAATGTACCCGCACAAGTAGCTATTTGAGATCATTCATTTGGAAAGGAACTTCAGGCCAGCTGAAAGAGTTTTTTTTTTTTTTTTGGTTTGTTTTTTTTTTTTTTTTATTTATTTTGTCTTTTCTTTTTTTGGTTTTGT
>NW_023998414.1:30604057-30619165 GCF_014805625.2 Glossina fuscipes
ACAAAACCAAAAAAAGAAAAGACAAAATAAATAAAAAAAAAAAAAAAGTAATCATAATAACAATATTATGCACATAACTAGTCATTTCAGACGGATTGTGTCAATTGGAATAGAAAACGTAACAACTACAGCAGCGTAGCACTTAAGCTACAAGCTTAACCAGCTTAACCGAAATGCTAAAAGTCCAGACTACAATATTTTCGCGCCCCCTTATGTAATGAAATAAAAAATAAGTTTTTTTTTTTCGTCCATGATCAGCCACTCGAAGGATGTCACGTATATGTGTTGGCGAATCAGGACGGCTTATTGGTAGGAAGAGAAAGAAGAACGAGTCGAGTCGCATTTGTTCGACTTGAAACTGGAAACGTCCGAAATGGGGAGCAAGATGATTGATTGATAGATTATTGCATAGGCGGGCAATGCGATTGATTTAAGTGATTTCTCAGTTCTGTAAAAGACCGATGAGGGAAGGGAAACGCAAAAGCGAATATGATCGAATTGAAGTCCAAACTGTTCCAAGTCAAATTTTATAAATTGCGTGCGGACTTGTAGTAACGCTATTTGTTGTCCCCGAACTAATTGGCTTTTCGTAATCCAAACGAAGCACACCTTGTAGAAAAGCTTTGCATCCCAGCAAGTATTCAGATCTATTTAATGTTTTTATCTCTTACTAGTCGAGCAATTAAATATAAAAAAAAAATTCCATATGGAGCAATTTGACTTGTACGAAACTTGCCGAATATATATTTCCAAGCGATAATAAAACGATAAACCCACTTAATGGTGCACATGGCTATACTATTACCAATCTAGCGGCTATCATGAGACATAATAATCAAGTCTGTAAAAAATAGAATCAACAAATTATATAATATATATACCATGTTCATAATAAATATATATATATATATATACCATTCTCATTGATCCGATGATCCGAGGCCTGTCACCATCTATCCGGGTTTTTGATATAAAATAGAATGCGAAATATTCTTAAATTTTTGCCCTCGAAGAGTCAACACAAGACAACGAATAGACAGAAAAGAAACCAAACAAGTTATCATATCGAACGACACATACAGCCAAACCTAATATATTATCTGTGATGAACATAATAAATCGTTATTGCAATTGTTGTTGTCGTTGTTAGTTTTTGCTGTTGTTACTGTTGCTGCTAGTATGTATTATTCAATAGGAAAAATAGAATTACAAAGGGTTAGTTAAAAGATTGACTTGGATTTATCAAACTTTATATTATCCAAGTGACAAGGTTAAGTTAATTTAGTAACTAAACTTTATTAACTAAAATTAAATATATATATATATATATATATATACAATCCAGTACCAGTTTCAGTAATCGGCAAGAATATATATATATATATATATATATATAGAGAACTTCGTCTTACACGGAAATTCATAAACCATTCTTAAATTCCTCTAACTGATGGTTACACGGACCATCACAGTTAAGGCTACTTAGCGTCTTACCACACCTTAATAAGTACATATATATATATATATATATATATATATATTTTGTAGAATTTACAAAATCTACTGAATAACATTTTCTTCCCTTCCGCCTTTCCTTCTTACTTTGCGCGCGGAATACGTCAAATTGTCGTTGTTTTATTTATGAATTTCTGGCATAATCAACCCCGTTCAAGAGTTAGAAAAGCATATTGTATTTATGATTTATTAATTAAAGTTATCGTGGCATTATAATATTTCTAAAGTTCATACATTCAAAAGCCTTATGTACAGTTTATATTAATTTGATGAAATCGAAAAAAAAAAAAAATCGCTTTACTTTTTAAATCTACTCATTAGTTATTTATATATATTTGTACCTTTTTGCACAACTTTTTTTCCACGATTTTTACGTAATTTCCCTTTTGAAAGATTATTTTTCAAGTGTTTTCCTTTAAGGATGATTTTCCCTATGCCAGGATTCAAGCATTGACAATAGAAACGAAAGGAAATCTCACTTTACTTACTTGAATCAATGCATGGAAAAGAAACTGAGGCGATTTCTTGCATTTTTTGTCGTATACACGCTGACGAGAGATTCTTTGGCGCAGCTTTTGTTGGACTTTATTCAATTTATAAAAAGCATAGTTCGATGTATTTAGGGAAAAATAACTTTAAAGATTGGCAAAATGAGCAAATATTACTTAAAAATTCTTTAACAGCACGACAAAGTCCTTCGCACATTACAACTTTTATCCTTAAAGAACCGTCAGAGACAATGTGCATATATATGTCGATGGGATTGCTTTGCAACCGAAAATTAAAAACATTAAGCAAAGTCTTTAATAAAAAAATACATATCATCGAAATTCTATGATCCCGATAATAGATATCATTATTATATTCCGCATAAAATATTTTCCAATGCTATGGAAAAGCGTAAAGTATGAGTCCCCTCGAGTAGACGGGGCATAATCAATATACAAATCGCTCGTTATAGTCCGTAATATGGACGTTGCCCTCTGAATAGATATATGAAATGAACGCAAAAGTGATGGAAGGGAAAGTCTCGTAGAGTTGTGAAATTCTTAGCAATTAGCAATTCTATGTCAAATCTTAAAAAAAAAAAAAAAATTTTTAATTTAAAAAAAAAAATTCATTTGTTCCATTATTAAAATGGGAAGAAAAAGCTGCAAGCATTCAGATTAAGGGAATACTTAAAACTACGCTAACCAAGTTAAAGCTAAGAGAAAACGCAAAAATTTGATTCACACATCTTGAGAGAAGTCTTATGGATTGCAAAATTTTCTATATACCGATCGTCTTTTACTTAAAGAAAGAAAGTGAAAAAATAAATTTTTAATGCTCTGTGTGATTATCATTACATTTGCAAAGGTTTTCTCGCATTCTATCTGCGACTGTAGGCGTAGCCGTCGACGACTTGACCCATTTTCAATACCGATCAGAATACAAAGACTTTCAATAGTTTTGCCAAATTTCAAGTCGATATCTTATCTTTTGCTCGCTACAAACAAATACATAGGTACAGAATAGTCGGAGAGACAGACGGAAAGACACGCGTAACTCAATTCAAAATCAAGAATGCATATGTGCCGTGTGGTTGTTGCAAATGTTTTAATATAGTGAACATGCCATAACAAAAAAAAAAAAAAAATGTAATCTGTTAAAAGGTACAACCTTTCCAGGTAAAAGTCTGCAACAACCTTGAAAAAGCGGCAACATTTTCGAAATGCTTTCACCAAACTAAACTTTAAACTTTACTAAGTAACTAACTATTTGAAGTGTATTCGTCATCGAATGATTTATGTAAAAATACACATAAATTTCTTACACTTTGAAAATGTGTCAGATATTGTTAAGCGTGTTTATATAAATGAAAGGCGGTTTTTATCAAAACTGTTTTTACATTAAACCTAAAAAAAAAAAATTGAAATTCATAAAACTCATTTTCCAATGAAAAATTATTCATTTGAATTTTTTTTTTTTTACTTACAATTTTATCGAAACGATTTCCTTTTAAAAGTTGGTTTTTAAATATCTTTCTTCTGTTTTTGTTTTTTTGTTTTTTTTTTCGTTTTGCGTTGTTGTTGTTGTTTGCTTAATAAGCAATGTTATTAAAAATATTTTACTCTTAAAATTTAGTTATTAAGATTAGGTTGACATACAATGCAATACGATATTGTGTGTAAAAAATTTTAATTGAGAATTTTATTTATTTTTTTTTTATAAATTTTTTACACTGTAAAAAACATTCGAACACTAAAATGTATAGAAAATGTTTATGTAATGTATGTATGTATGTTTGTTTATATATTTTTAATTTTATTTTTATTTATTATTTTTTTCATTATTTCTTATTTAAAAACTTTTCATATATATTATTAATTATTTTGACACACTTGTTTAATATCAATTATAAATGAAAAAAAAAAAAAAAAAAAAAAAAAAAAACAAAAAAGAAAAGAAACAAGATTGTATATATTTATGTATATAGATATATACATATATATATATATATGTATATCACAAAGAAATTTTTGTTTTAAAAAAAGATCATTTGCGACTTTATTGCACGACCGCCAACACTTGACTGTCGTTATACGATACAATAAAAATGCTGACAAAGTCAAGAGCTTTACTTTGCAGCCTTAGAGCCACAGCCTCAGCTTACACGCATATACCATGAGCACATCTATACACCTATTTGTATATGTGTCGAATGTGCACCAAACAAGAGTTTTGGGGAGAGGGACACCTAAGACTTTTAACAACATTTACTTTCGAGACTCATACAAACGCAATTTCATTCTTTATTATATGAAAGCTGAAGTTATACTCCAAGTTTTCTTGTAATGTGTATTCGCTTTACCTATAAGTTTTCTTATAATCAAAGTTAGTTGAATTTAGTGTGGCTGAGAGACAGATCTCCCAAGAAGTTCTATTATATCTTCGGTAGTCATGGAGAGTGAGTTATGATTTGCGTGCCTCTGTGTGTGTGTGTGTGTGTGTGTGTGTGTGTGTGTGTGTGTGTGTGTGTGTGTGTGTGTGTGTGTGTGTGTGTGTGTGTGTGTATGTGTGTGTGTGTATGTGTGTGTGTTTGTGTTTGTGTGTATATGTATATGTGTGTGTTTTGATTATTTCACTCTTTTTTTTTTTTATTTTCAATATTTAAGATTTGTTATTAGCGGTTTTTTTTTTTCTTTTCTTTAAACATAACATTTAAACAACTGAGCCAAATACATCCCCATTGCTGTGATATCCGAAAAAGTTTGTTTACAACGAAAGCTTTCATTTCAATATTTCTTGAATCTGTTTTGCTATAAATATTAGAAAATCATGATTAAACAATCAGTTAAGGCTTGAGAGAATCCAATAGATTCAGATCCATCCTATTGAAAACTAGGAACGGTGATTACAACTCTTCCATCGTTCAAGAATTATTATACAAGTCGTTTGCCACCTCATTCTGAACCCAACTCAAACATTATTTCGCTAATCGATAAATTTCTCATGTCCAATTTTCTGCATGACGGATGACGCGTTAGCATTCACTTAAAATAATAACAATGCATGATATCTTTTTGATCTCCAGGTAGCTGCTTAAACGATTCCATACATTTTGTTCACTACACAACAAAATTTTTTCATGGTCTTTATCTGTTTAAAAATTTAGAACAAGTAGTTGTCAAAAGGCATGGTTTTTATATAAGTTTTGCTAACATTTTTCGTAAGGCAATGATCGAGGGAGGATTAATGAAGTATGAAGCTGCATTCTACAAAATATATATATATATATATATATATATGTAATCGAAAATTCATGTTCCGACGGTGGCTCCCTACGACATTCTAAATAAATCGGGCAAGGTCGATTATTAGATACCCTACGGTACTTCGTCTAATATGGTCAGTCATTCATTCATTTATTTTTTTAATAATACAACAAAAATTATACATTATTCTTAAGTAAAGACATACCATGCCTTTCATATTAACGGACGATCAATACGTCAGCTATAGTGGCAAACTTAACTTTACTTTTCAAAGATTTTATTATATTTTTCAGGTACTTTTGTACATAAAAAACTACAAACTACACTTTGTTTGCCATAGAAGGGCTTACTTCTCACGAGAGTTCCTGTATATAGTGGGTTCATACAACGCTTCTCTACGCTTAATTTTTATGCTGCAATTTTTATGAAACATTAAAATTTAGAACTTTTTATCATATACAATTTAATATTTCATAACAAGTCTTGTAGGCAATGTTGTTCAAAAAATAGACCAAATTGACCCAAATTTGATACAGTTAGGTTTTATATCAAATTACTCTTACGAATCAATTTTCATCATAAAATATTTAAAATTGGATCTTGTTGTCATATAAAGACTTATTTCTCATTGTATCGGATAGAATCTAAAAAAGAGAGACGTACACGGTTCAAATTCGTTAAGGTTAATTTTGATGTCGTATTATTATTATTACGAAAAAATGTTTAGCAAGAAATATTGAAAATTCGCTCACATTCATTTTCTATAGGAAAGATTATTAGGCAGAGGTTGCAAAAGTTACTCCATTTTCATATCAAATTTCGGCCGGCCCCCCCCCCCCCCCCCCGCCAACTTTTTAAACTTGAAATTTCTGGTCAAAAATCGCAACTCTGCAACTCACGTAAACGTTCCTACGAAAGCTGAATCTTTATATAGTAAAAAGGTATAGTTTTTAACATTTTACGGTGAAAATTAATTCATAGCAGTGTAGTGACGTAGAAATAAACTTTGCTGAATTTGGAGCACGTAGGTATATTTTTCGGATACCATCGCACATAAGGATTCCTCCAACATGTAGACTTTCATCAATAATATGCCTTTGCATGAAAATAATGTGGAAATTTTGATTATATTTTAATGAAAAGAAGTGAAGGGACATTTAATAGTCGGTCTTGCCCGACTTGTAATATTCTTACTTGTTTGTTAATACGATCCGATCACTCAGGGGACGTCCCCTCTTCGTATGACGGTCAGAAAGAAAAACAAAAAGATGGTGGTCGCAACCTAGTGCATGCGTACCCAATCGAATATCAGATCATCGCCTGATTTGGAAGATCAGTTGTGAATACCATCCAATAAACAGTCAATATGTATTGTAAATCGTTCGGAAAGTATTTAATATAAAATGGCAAAGTTTCAGAAAATTAAATCATTCGATCCCTGATATGTGTTCGCCTGGGGATTTAAATCTTTTATTAACACCTTAACTTTGTTTTAATTGTAGATTGTGCTGATTAATAATTGTGCTATAAGTCGACAATGTTTTTTTTTTTTTTTTTTCATTTTAGTTGCTGCGGTTTATCAAGTTTTATTAACATTTTTATGAGTTAATGAAGTTATTTATTAAATTTTGCCTGTGCAACCGAATCGAGAAGATACGTACATACCAAGGTTTACTCGCTGTTGGTCACCCGACGAGTCTTATTACATTTGATTAGCAAGTGTAAGATCTTAGTGGCAAAGTATGGTTCCTCAATAATCTACTCGAAGAAGCTCGAAATGATTGAAGTATCCGAGACTTTGCCGGAGCATGTAGTAA
The DNA here is from genome assembly GCF_014805625.2 of Glossina fuscipes. Lineage (NCBI taxonomy): Eukaryota > Metazoa > Arthropoda > Insecta > Diptera > Glossinidae > Glossina > Glossina fuscipes. Next base: position 30,611,145 of record NW_023998414.1, read on the forward strand.
ATGCCTTTAAACAGCCGTCCAATGAAACCATAAACCATATATCTTCAAAGGACACTGTAATAACACATTATATATATGGTAGTAATTACTTCCAAGTAAATATGACGTATGATTTTCCAAAAAAAAAAAATTTTTATTATACAATTACAGATACTCGGGTTAATCGGGAATTTTTCACAATGAATTTGTCGAATTTGTCTCCTCATAATTGTCAATCACGCATTCGAAAAATCAATTTCAATGAGAGTAAGGATAAAGAAAAAACATGTAAAGCACAAGCTGGCCACAGCCCAGTTGTGCTTTGCTCATTTGTGAATGTTATGATAGACAAACGATTTAATTAAAAAAATTCTTATTGCCCCAAAAACCTTTTTTCGCACACCTAACAACATAACCAACCTACCAACCAAGCCGATAAATATCGCAAACGATAAAATAAAAATCCTTATTTTGAAAATCGCCTTCATTTGTGCTTACACAAACGCAGGCACACATTAATTTGAAACTGAAAGTAGTCGTTTTGCCATAAAAAAAGAAAAAAAAAAAACCCCCCTTTTTTTTATTTCTATCATTTCTTAAGCAGTTTTATTATTTAATGTACGAGACGGTATACATAAATGTTATAATATAATCACAATAAAAAGTAAAGGCCGCCACCGTATCTAATTATGTTTATTAGAGTAGAGGCAAGCGCGGCGGCGTACACAAACAAAAATAAAGTCAGAAAAAAAGAGAAGTCAACACACCCTAACAAGTGACAAGATGTTTCGTTTTTATAATCGAGCGTAGTTTATGCATATAATTGTCGATATGTGTACATTGCAAGCAACACAATCTAACTGTTGGTTTCTATTAGAAAACCAATTTGATGATTATTATGATGCTTGCTTGCATCGAAACAAAATAAAAGTATGTTAAGAATATCGTATCGTTTGAAGCATTCGTAAACGTTCAGTGTCGATGATCCTATCAATCAATTAAAGCATATCTCTTCATCCATTCATTTGCCGATTCATTCATCATTGTTGAACGAAAATTTAAAATTAAAGACACACATGTAGTTCGGAACTATGTTGAAATTCAGCGTAAAAATGGCTCCCATTTGGCTGATGTTACCGTTTAACGTAGTGGATATATAAAATGCCTTTCGAGACGTATATTGTTTTTCTTTTTCTCTCTCCCTCTCTTTCGTTAGCGATTAAAATTATTATTAGATAGATTAGTACTTTGATCGGCTATGCGACAGTTTAACAATCATTAGTGGTATTAATTGAAAATTAATTTTAACATCGTCTTGGACAACTTGCGTGCACGACTATTTTCACCTTACGAGAAATATTGTAAAACAATTGTTCAACTTAGGTGAGAGAAGTGTACGTTCGTTTAACACTTTCGATGTAGGGAAACTCCTTCAATTTTATGGGTACATTTTTTTAAATAGCAAAAATAACGACGGAAAGTTGATATTTGTCATAAGCATTTCTTGATCGATTATGAGTATGAGATTGAAAAATGGGGATGATCTATGTACAGACACGTACACAATGTAAAAGGAAGTATGACAATGTCGCAGAATGTCGGAACATTTTTCCATTATTTCTTTTATAACTTTCGGTACCGTGAAGTTATTTCTGAAAATTTATAGCCCAATTCAGTCCAAAAATAGTTCCAATATGGAAAAACAATATGGAAATAAGTTCGAATGATAATTTGGTCGTTGTGTGCATGCTAGTAAAGTGATAATAATAACATTTACAACGTCTCACGTAAGTAGTTTTGGCGAACGTCACGCATAGCAGTGCTTTAAAAATTATATTCATGGGAGCGAAAGTTTTAAACGCAAATAAAAAAAAAAAAACAGAAAGACGGTCAGACGAAGAACAGAAGGACAGTGTATTTTGTGACAGAATTTTGCGCATACGACTGCGTTTGACAAATGAAATGATGACAAACACCGCAACTTGCTCCCATGAGAATTGACAATTGTCACCTTCACATAGATTACGCTCTTGACAAAGTTTTTTTGCAATATTCTAAACAATTGCTAATGCTTATGCTAACTTTTCGATCCGACATGTCCGTCAATCAATTTTGTGAGTTTCGAATGTAGCCAAGAGTCAGATAGATTAGAAATTAAGTGAATGGCGCGATTAGAGAACGATATAAATTAAATTTCTGATGAAAACATTTCGAAGAACAGACGCAGTATGCGAAGCCATATTGGATGTTGAATAGCCAGTAAATAATATTTCTCATTAACAGTTTGTCAGCGACGAAATGAATTTCAAATTCTTTACACCGCGATACTGCTTTCACTTTTCGATCGCATTAGTATAATGGCTTTAGAAAAATCTTTGAAGCAAAAACCAAAACCAATTCACTTAACAATACATAATATATTTAATAATATTACAAAAATATATGCAACTATTTTTTAACTATTCTATCTTTTCTAAATAAGTTTCGGCTCTCATTAAAATAATTATCTTAAAAAACTTGGACAACGACAAAGGCGTAATATATAGAAAAGAAGTGTTCAGTCACTAACATAACTAACATAACGCAAGTAGGCTTTTGTAAGCAGCTAAAAGTATGCTCCAGTTATTTGGCTGTAGATGTAATCCCCTACTTTTTAATAAAATTTAATTTTAAATGACATAAAAGTTAATCAAGCAAATCTTAACTTGAAAGCTAATTAGACCAAAGAGTTCAACTGAGGACTTTAAAATACACTATCCACTATAAGAGTTCGATTTAATTAGTGAAACTACCGTAACATATATATATATATATATATATATATATATATATATTTATTGGACATTCTCCTTGACTTTTCTTTCTATCTATGTTAAAGTTCTTATTGAACTGAGGGAGAAGAGATGATGACAAATTTATGTCTCCATTGTACCCTACGTCACTTCTTGTGCAAGGGCTTTCGGGAATGTATGCAACACTTAGAAAGACTTGAGACTTACTTTCTTTTATAATAATCATATCAGGAGAGCTTTGTCAGTCCATCCGTCCGTTTTGTTTTTTTTTTTTCACTTTTTATATATCGTAATTTTTGCAATTGTCGCAAGGACGAACCCTATTGAAAATACTTCGGATCGCAAAACCATTTGGCTACTTGGAATATAACGTCCTATTTTAGAAAGTCACAATATGAATAACTGTGGTCCACAATAGTGTGCTTTTACTTGTTTTTAAGATATACTTTTATATATATACATGTATATATATAAAATATTATTATTATTATTATTATTATTATTAATTTCGCCAGAGAAATAAATTCCAAGACTAAGCCCTTAAAAACACTAGCATCTAAGGCTATCGGCTTTTATTAAAAACTCTACCGCGCTTGAGGAGATTCGAACCGACGACCATTGACTTGCTAGTCGAGATTCCTCGCCTTCGGCTACTCAGGCGGATATATATAAAATAAGATCGAATAATTATATATAAAGTATGTAGTTAGGTGTCAAACTTTTGCATTTTCCTTACTTAGAGGATGGGATGCGCCACAAATTAAATGATGAGTGTGCGCAGATATTAAACGATACAAAAATAATTGACATGACTTTGAGTGACTACTCAAGAGTTCACTTTAAAATCAAAGTATATAGCAATAGCAACAAGTTCGACGTCAAAGCCATTCTGTAAGACACTAATCATACTTGCAGCGTGTTCTAACAATAACTTTATTTTTAAATGAATTTAACATTTTGTTATTCATTCATTCGACCAGCGATCAATACGATCTAAGTCTTCCGTGATCCGATGAGCCAAGTCCTCTACAACCCAATACGGGAGCGAAAAGTAAATATGCGCATCATCAGCATAAAAATAATTATCAAAGTTGTGGCAATAAATAATCAAATCGTCGATAAAGACGCCAAACCAAATCTATTCTAATGCAGAGTTGTACGAAATCCTAAACAAGGCTTGGTTTAGATAGTTGAAGGAAACTGGACAGAAGTCGCCTGTTAAGCATTGAAGACGGTTTGCCGAGTAACACAAAATTGGAAGAAAAAAATTTCAAGGATTCGACTTTATTTAGCTTGCCAAACTTCATCCTTAGTGAAGGGTCTAAACGGAAGGATATCAATGGATCCGTGTATCTGCAATCACTGGCCGGATGTAAAGAACATTTATCTGATTTAAGGAAATATTCATTGAATACGCAAATTGGATAATCTCTTTTCCCGATTTCTTGATTGAAGAATTTCGGATAAGAGTTGAGAGTCCACTTTTTTATTCAAATAAAATCGTATGTTGCAACAAGTTATTCCAAGCACTATGTTTCTGCATTGAGAGATATCATTAGAACTACATTTGCGAGTTTTTCAGGCTCTGTTACGGGCTCTGATGTTTTATCTAACCGCACGCGGGTTGTAAAGGTACTAAGAAACTTTTGAACCTTTTGCAACAATTGGTAATCAGAGGTTAAAAAATCGAGCGAATAAAGCACTTTTACAAGCAGCGTCCAAATCCTGAGCTGAGTCCAATGATGTGCAAATATTTCGTGAACACAATCGTGATGTTAACTGAGAGACGCGTGATAAATGAATCGTAAAACATTGCAAAGTTAATTTACGTAAGCTCCAACACTTACATCTGCGTGTTATATACCTTTCCGGCAGTATACCCACGTTAGGTACGTATAAAAGGGAAAATTACATTACAATATACTTATCAGACAAATTAATATAAATGTAACGAAGTAATTTGCATATACCAAGTCTAGCAATTTAATAACAAATTTATATGCAAGTCAAAGGGAAGATCAACTTTGTTGTGTTGACCAAGCAAGCCATAAAATTTCATACGTCAAGTTTTTCAAAAAAACTTAATGCCAAAGTTGGTGTCAATCTAAGCCGAGACTACAAGAGAGATTTCTGTTTTCTTGCCTTATTTTAAAGACGCGATGAAACGTATAAAACGCTAATTGACATAACGATATTGACAAAACGAAGACACCGACAAGATGGTAGTCTCATAGCAAACTAAAATGATATCTTCAAAAGTTTGCGAGTGTAAATGGAAAACTCTTATGAACAAAAATATTTAAAAAAAATTCTATGATTAAAAGAAAAATATATGAATATATATTATATTAAAAAAAAATTGGGATAATTTTTAATCAAAATATGAATTTAAACTTAAGTATATGATAGAAATAAATTAAGGGGAATTAGACATGTTGCCTTAAAATTAATAAACCGTCATAAAGCATTTAGAGATAAATTGTTAGAATCGAAAAATTTCTACTTTATTCTTGGTTTCATCTCGCACTACAGGAATATCGGCTCGCCTATAAAAAAAATTAAAGCGATTAATTATTAACAATATTAGTAAAGAAATGTTCAAAGTTCACAAATAAACATAAAATATAGCCCATAGATAAGCTATGTAGGCCCGCAACCTAATGAAAACGTTTCAGAGCATAAAACACAAAGAAGTTTTTTTTTATTATTATTCGTCGGTTTTCTCCCCCTTTCCAAAAAAGGAAGTAAATGTAGAGAAAAGCCGATAAAAGTAAGAGTAAGTAAAATACATATAAAATAGAAGATATATAAAAGTATACGTTTAACAAATATATGACATATGTTATATGAAGAATGAATGGGTTCTTCAAGTTTTCATCTCAAATTTGCTTAAATCTTTTTTCTTTTTTTTTTTAATGTTTCGAATACTTATATAGTTATAAGATATATGATATTAGTAATACACATATAATTATATTTTGATTACATTTATATGTATGCACGTTATTGAAAAGCTTTTACACATATTACTGCTGCTTTGATACTTTAGGAGAGCTAGAAATGATTTACGTTCGGCAGATCGATATGGTATCCATTAGGAAAACAGCGCCATTGATTATCATAAGAGAGCCAGCAGCCAAGGCGTTACGTTTACGCTCTTTAAAGAGCAACTCTGAACTGTCATGCCATTCATCAATAACCAAAGCCCCAGATATAACAAACAGAATGCAACCAATTATTGAAATTAAAGCATTTAAACGTTTCTCGACAATCGAATTGATAACATGACCTGAAAAGAGAATTTAATTGCAATTATGTTCAGATGATTAATGACATTAATTAAATGGAAAACTCACCTATTAATAAAACTCCGCAAATAATGGTGTAACCACCAATGGCGGCACAAACCACTAAAGGATTTCTAGAAAAGTGACCAGTAGTTTCCCATAACACGATGCAAGCTATAGCAATACCCTAAAGCATGGAAAGTAAAAAAAATGTTACTAGAATTTGATCTTCACGCAACCAGATAAGTTTTATTTGTCTTTGGCCTGATTTTCGATACCGATCTTTAATTGGCGGATAAATGCATCAAATGTAATAAATGCCAAGTCTTACTTTCCTATTAGATCTCTCTCTTTCTTACTCTCTCTCTCTCTCTCTCTCTCTCTCTCTCTCTCTCTCTCTCTTTCTTTCTTTCTTTCTTTCTTTCTTTCTTTCTCTCTCTCTTTCTTTCTTTCTCTCTCTCTCTCTCTCTCTCTCTCTCTCTCGCTCTGTCTTACCCTTTTGCTAACTGCTGCAATTCCTTTGGCTACAAAATTACGGTAATACAAACTTGAAATTTGAGACAAACTTTTCCACCCCATGGTATTCTTGCCGCATTTGCCTTAGTTAGTGCATTGGTACGCAAAATTGTCCCATTTACCTCAGAAGCAAGGAAACTTTACATAAATATTTTAAGAAATTTTGTTAACTTCAGACGAATCCGTTGTTCTTTTCCTAAGTTTCGTGTTTGTTGGCGAATAATATTCACTTTAAATTTTACTTGTCTCGAGAAAATTGAACGTCTCCGGCATGTAGTTTCACAATGTTTGCACACAATCGCATTATTGAAACTGCTATTTGACGAACGAGGCCTACATATCACCGTCAGTTCTAACTTATAATTTTAATTTTTTCACAAAAAGCTTATCATCTGAATCATAGATGGATCTAGGCCTTGACATATAAACAAACTTTCCCAAACACTTATCAATGTTGACATAAAAAAGCAATTGTTTAAATTTCTAAATAATTTGTTTATCTATATATAAAATTATTGCAGTCTAAAAAAAAAATTTAATTAAGTCAAATCAAACAAACTCTTCTACATGTCAATGAAACAATTAGTCATCATAATTAAGACCATATATACATTCATAAAGAAAAGTATGATGAGAAAGTATTACATTTTTATACTCATCACCGAAGAATGAGGGGTATATTCATTTTCTCAAAACGTTGGCAACGTCCAAAACGAAGCTTCAAAGATCCCCTAATGTACGTATATTATTCATCAGAATCAAATTCTGCGTCGGTTGTCCGTCCGTCCATCTATATAATATCCGTTCTCCTAACCGCAAAAATAAAACTATCGATTTTAAACTGGACAAAACCATTGAAAGTTCTTGTACGGTGGATGGTATTAAAAATGCGACAAATCGGTCGAAGAACACGCCCACATTATTACGCAAACTGCGTAATAAAAAATGATGTATTGCTCATTACCTATGAACTACAGCAATTTGAATATATTGTCGGTAGATAGGCCTGTACAAAAATAAGAAAAATTGACCACGCCTACCCAATATTACACAGAATACTTTTTCAATGCCTTTATAAAGCGCACAGCCCTAGCAAGTATATAAGTTCTTGTTCAGTTTCATATACGGAACGCTGCTAAGCATGCTCGACCGTTCATCGTTCCATTTGTCCGTCTGCGCAGGTACGCAGTATCCGTGGTAAGCATTCTCCCTTACTCAAAAATGATGATATCGCTTGCGAAAGAATTTGTAAATACTCTAAACCAGTGAAAGGACGCGCCTACAACCCACGCGCCCATACATCTATATAATGAAAATTGTGAACATCTTTGCTTTCCGAGCTTATTGCTGCCTGTTCATAAAGTCATATTATTGTAAAAATGGGAAAAATTCGACCGCGCCCGTCCAATAGTATTGAGTAAGAAAATTCAATTCTTTTCCTTTTTTT
>NW_023998414.1:30619565-30658145 GCF_014805625.2 Glossina fuscipes
GGGGGGGGGGGGGTTACGGTGATGACGATAAGAGATGCGTTTACGACCGAATACAATTTTCTTCGTTGTTTTTAATTGCAAGTTGAATAAAAATATTAACATGCCCCCCGGCTCCAGGCATATAGACTCGGTGGCGTTAACGTCATTTCAAGCGTTCATATGATATTCGCACATATTGAAAATTGTTATTCATTGCGGATAGCTTTGCGATTTTATTGAATTTGTAATTGTTATAATTTGTTAATTGATTTGGTAAAGATTTCGGGGAGTATTTAATTTCGGCAATGCTGGATGAAGGAAACATGCAAATATATGTTAATAAATTATTTATACATTTATTAATATTTTATTAACATATTTTATTTATCAAGTGCGCATAATTTTTTACCTACATATCGCAATCTGTATGGATATGAGATTTCCCAATATATGCAACAAACAAACAATATTTAATTAAAATGACGAATCTTATGTACATGTTGCAAATATCTTCATACTTGACGGTCTTCCGCGTACACGCATCTCGTATCTCACCAAATGCATATATTCTTGGTCAGCGTGGGAATCAGTTTAAACGTATCTCTCTTGAATTCATTGGATAGCCTGAAATTCTTGGCTTTTTTTTCACCTCAGCTTGATTTAAATGTTAAATAAATCGTGAATTCCTTACGCGGATGTCTTTCCAGGAATGTACAATTGATGTATATTTGATACAATTTTTCTCTTTTCTTTTTTCATTTCTTTTTATTTATTTTTATTTTTTTTTTTTTTCTGAGAATAACAAGAAAAATTTTTATGAAATTTTATGCATATGCTCAGCTTGGAAAATAATCATTATTCATTAAATATTGGCTTAATTTTCATTGAATTGAGTAAATTGTGGAATTTTGGTTTTAATTTATATTCATTGCCACATACATACATAATACTATAGGCGACTCCGATGCGTGTGTATAATAAAACTATTATTGTTCTATTCATAGCTAAAGAAATTGTATTATAAAATGATATCATCAACTTTCGGACATAAGCTCATAAATATCTACAATGATGTATGCGTTCATCAGTCCGATACCTCTCGTATGCCATACAGTGCTGGATAGCTTTTCACTTTGCTATGCAAACATGTATAATAAGATTAGAGCAAACGTTTTATTTTTTTTTTTATTTTTTTTTAAAGTCGATCATGATGTATTTATTCATATTATTCATATTTCATAATAATATTGTGACGATAGATTCATTTTTTTTTTTTTTTTTTTCCTTTTGACATATTATAGGTTATATATCCTATTGTATATAGATTTCCTTTTTGTTACTTTTTTAGCTTCAAAAACTGTTGCAATATTATTTTAAAGCAAGTCTTTGATATATTGCTGGCATAATTTTCATGCAAATATATATACAAGTATTTAAACAGAGTTCTTGCTTATAAATAAAGAAAGAAAATTTACTCTAAATTAGTTCATTGACTATCAACACTCCTAGAAATTTTGCCTTCAATCATTTAATTAATGATAACTGCTAATCGCAATATATTTATTGTGACTTCATCTTACTAAACGAAAACAATACAAAAAAAAAAAAAAAAAAAAAAAAAAAAAAAAAAAAAAAAAAAAAAATGATTCATAATTGTTTACAGAAAGGAAGAAAATAAACATTTGGCATATTTTTCTTTACACGATAAGAAATTGAAAGTATTTTAACGAAAATTTCGCTATCGCGTATATATTTTTTCTACAATCTCGAAATCATCTTTACCGGTCCAGTGTTTAAAAGATTAACTTTCAGTATAAATCATCATTTTATCAATTCTGGCGATTATCAAGAAACAAATCTTAATTGTCAATGCTTTAGTAGATCAATTGAAATCATTTTTACCCAGAACAATCTATAAAAATCCTATATAATCTTTCTGCCGACTATTGATAAAAGAAATTTGTATTCTCTTATATTTGAAAGTAGGATCGTCATCCCATATTCATTAGAAGAAAAAAAATTTAAATATTTGATCGCTATATTTGGAAGTGATATAGATCTATATTTTTGTATTAAGTAATTCGAAGATATGATTGTTTTTTTTTTTTGTCATTTCCTTTAATAATAATAAGAAGAAGAAAAGATCAACAAATAAGAAAACTATATTCGGGTGTGACCAACTTTTTTACACTCTCTCGCCTCCATTCGAAGGAAGACTCAAGAATCGGAGACAAACTAGATGTTCGCACTTTATAATGTTGGGCCGTGGGACGTGGCTGATTTTTCTCTTTTCTATTTTTGTTAATTAAAATTGGAAGTTTTCATTGTGACTGTGCAGCAGATATCGTCATCTTTGTGACCACGAGTCCATTTACCATGTCAATCAACAATCATATGAATAGATGGGCTGAATGAAACATATTTAGAAAGACTCACATTTGATACCGATCAATATTATGTAGACTTTCTAAGGTCTCCGAATCATTTTTTTATTTTTGTTTTTTGAAAACAGATAGGTCGTCTCAGATTATGTTGTACTGTGGGCGTATCCTTTGACTAATTTAGCTCCTTCTCAATACCAACATCCATCTGAGGTCGTTAAATCTTTTCTTCAAATTTCAAGCCGATTGTTTCGTTTTTGCGAACAGAGAGAAAAAATTTACCACAGACAGACAAACGAACAAAACGACATGACTAATCGGTTGAGAAATTGATGCTTGCCAAGTATATGTATGTTTTATGGGATCTTTGGGGCTTCTTTCTTTTGGATGCTTTTAACATTTTGACAAAATGAATCTACCGCTCTATTGCACATTGGTGGGTATAATTATAAAGCATACTCCGTATGGAGTTTTGAAATTTAAAAAGGAATTAAAATCAAGTTTGCGGAACCCCGAGGGTTATATATGCTACGCTAGCTAGGATTTATATGTGCATTAAAATCCATATAATTCGCAGGAACGGGTAGAAGCCTTCTGTAAACCAAATGAAAACACAAAATATTTACTCAGGACCTTAAGGCGAAACTTTAGTTTTATTTTAAAGATTTTCTAAATTTTTCATTGTACGATTTCGAATAACTTAGCAGTTGATAAATCAATTGTTTCTAGATCTTTACATGCAATGGGGGAGATAAAAAAGATAGGTAAGATGGCTACCATACCAATTAGCTTGAACCGTTTCAACATCGAGGGTTCGTTGCTTGTCAGGCAAAAAAAAAAAAAAAATAGTTTTCTATGGCATACTGTAACTGACGATGAAAACTGGGTCAACTAAGACAATGCCAACGTCAAAAGGTAACGGGTTAGTCCAGACGAGACGTCAACATCAACACCGAAGCGAAATATTCATGGCCATGAAATTTTGGTATACACAATGGTGGGATCAGTAAGGTATAGCGTGTTACGAGTAGTCAAATGAAACTATTTCCGCAGTTATCTTTCGATGACAATTGAATAAATTGAACGATGAGTGGTTGCAAAAACAACAAATCAACAATAGCGGTTAACAGACACACAATCATACTGTAGGATGACAATGCCCTGCTACACATTGCCAGAGTAGCCAAAGGTACACTGTTACGGATCGAATAGAAAGTTCTGCCACGCCCAAAATGCACACCAGATCTGGCACTTTCTGAATACCAATTGTACAGATGGATGCGGCATGGCTTGACTGGCACACAGGTTCACAAAGTTGAAGAAGTGAAAAAATGTATCGATGATTGGATCACTACTAAAGCAATGTAAGTTTTTTTTGATAAGCCATCGCCATGTCGCCAGAGAGATGGGAAAATGTTGTAGAAATTGTACCTAATAAATGACTTTTTCAAAAGAAAACATGGCCGCAATATATGGAAACGTATAGGAGATGAAATTTATCTGTCAGTGACAGTGCCGACGTACACGGTTAGCCTATAAACTCGAGCATAAAAAAAAAAAGCTGTTTTTTACAACTTCCAACAGTTATCCATTAACTTAATCTGACTACATTATATTTGACAGGGCTATCTAGTGATACCCACCGATCAATTAATATGCCCACGAATAAAAATATTATGTTTTGATTGAGACACAAAATAATTCACGACAAGAGAGGTAAGTGTGGTATTTCTATTTGCTTTATGAATTTACTTTCAGTTATATGGATCAAAGCATGCCCTTAACGCGAATGCTAATCGGTGATATTTCCACTTGAAAGATGAGAACATACTTTCTGATAACGACTTTAATGACTAAAAGTAATCATCGAAGACTTTATAAAACATATGTATGTAAGTAATTTTGGCCATGAGAATTACATTCTGTGTTTAGTTCGTCCAACTTTGTCTCTCTTTATAAAAGCTAACATCTGTTCGTTTTTTCATCCGTCCTTTTCAACTGCATGTCTTCTTGGCCGTCTGCCCGATGGATAGGTTGTTTGTGTTTTATCGGCCTTCTGTTCTGTTATTGTCACTTTTGATCTTGAGAATATTATTCAATTATCTTAACTTGAAGTTGGATATGAATCGGCTAACATTCAAACTTTCTATTTGCTATAAAAATTTATTAAGAAAACAAGTAAACATATAGATGTGATTAAATTAGCTTAGAATATTATGTTTAACATATACTTTGTACATACAATAAAGGATCTAACAAATATATACTTTATATTTTAATGATGGATACACATGGAAATAGAAAAAAACCATTTAACAATGGAAAATTATATCATTTTAAATTTTATTCATAATTTAAAATTATAATAAAAAGAAAGAAATCCCACGCAACAAATTTTCAAAAATCGTACTCATTTTTCACGCATTTTACTTGTTTCATTTTGTGGAAGAGAAACAAAGTCTACAAACGTAAAACCGGTATTATGACATCATTTTATATGTATTTTAAGGAAGTGCAAACATGAATTTTGGGCCATAATGCCATTAATATTTAGACGCGAATGTCTACATAAAGAAGTAAGAAAATTATAATATGTACGCGTCAAGGTTTTCGTTAAATGTAGACTCTTAAGCAAAAGCGCAAACCTTAACGAATCCGATGTATAATAATAGTAATAATAATAATAATAATAATAATAACAATAATATAGGTTGTTAAAACCTTTTATTTTTATTATTTTTTTTATTAAATTGCTTTCAACTCTTTGAGTAATGGTAAGCAACCGTGTGAAAGAACTATGCCTGTCTTAAGATCTTTTTTGAGATCGAATTACATTAACACACTACGCATTATAATTTAATTTTCTAATCAAAAATTTACCACCTAAGGGATTTCAACGGGCGGATGAATGAACATAGCCCAATTTGATTTAGCAGCTCACGCCGAACAAGGACATGAAGATATGATGAGAGCATATATGTATATAAAAATAAACGTATTATCGTTGAATGATGTGTGTGTGTGTGTGTGTGTGTGTGTGTGTGTGTATAATAAAAATGAAAAAAAAAAAAGAAAAAATTGTTATTAAGTCATCCCTGCGTTACGCATTCACGATATTTCCTCATATGTATTACCACGAAATTAGTCAAGAAGGTTAAAGTCAAGGCGACTTTATAAATGACTTTACCGCGTACATCATTAATTTACATATAAGTGCTGTAAGTGCTTAATATTAATACTAAAGTACGTGTTTGGATTATAAAGTAAGCATCATCTAGTTAATCGCATTTACTTGCCAATCCTTAATTTTTAATTTACTTATTTAGCTTAATAGAGCGCAAGTTAATTATCGTTCATTTCTGAATTGAAAAACCACTGATTGAATAAATCAACTGCTCTAGACACAAACACTAAGCTAAAGTGAACTGAAATCGTTTCAAATAATTTCAGAAATATGCATATATATTTATTTTATAAGTTTAACTTACCAATTCGATAATTTTCAATAATAAGCGATTATTAAATTCCATATTTATGCTTGTTTAAGATGCAACTTGATTATATTTCAATTAATTTTTAAGGAATTTCTGAATTTTTACTTTTTTTTAATATTCAATATTCACACTTGTTTGATTTGTTTACTATTTTTTCACAGGGTGAATAGCTTGCGTATCGCACTTTACGTGTTACTTGAATCAATGTGAGTGAACAACTCTAAGTGAAAATATTATAAAGTAACGTATATTATTTATTAAATGTTAGATGCGATATTATATGCGATAAAAAATCCCCACACGTCACAATGAAATGAATTGAAATTCAAAAATAAAATTTACTTTACTGTCTTTGCTATACACTTGTTATGGATGCTTCGCAATAATGCTGAGAATAAAATTGTACTTCTCAGAGTAAAATTTACTTTGCTTCTCTTTGCTGTACATTTTTAATGAATGTCCCACAAAAATGCACAGAATAAATTAATTTCTCAGAGTAAAATTTACTTTCCTTTCTTTGCCATACATTTTTAATGGATGTCCCACAAAAATGCTGAGAATAAAAATCTATTTCTCAGAGTAAAATTTACTTTACTGTCTTTGCTGTACATTTTTTACCCGCAAAAATGCTGAGAATATTCTCCCGGCATGTTCAAGCGCATTGTTTATCAACATTGTTTCTTCTTTTTATAAACATGTTAAATATGCTATTTCTTAGCTACTTACTTACTAATTGATTTAATTTCCATCGTTTTAGATATTTTTACTAATTTTTTGGTTTTTTTTTTTTTTTTTTTTTTGTTCATAGATAAATTGAACTTGGAGTGTAATGAGGTATAAATGTAAAACGTGAAGGGGGATTGAATTCTTTTCCGGTTTTTTCAGTGAACTCACTACCCAACATAACTAAACTAGTTGCCCACAACTGAAACTTTAATTGCGCTTTTCGCGAAATTATATATTTCGCTCTCTCTCTCTCTCTCTCTCTCTCTCTCTCTCTCTCTCTCTCTCTCCCCCTCTCTCTCTCTCTCCCCCTCTCCAGCAGTTTCAATTCTAAATCAACTAATTTAAAACTTCAATTTAATTAACTTTATTTAACCGATTTTTAAAAGGTTTTTTTGCAAAACAGCACTTTTTTACTTTGAAACTGAAAACACTTTTTTTTTAAAACCATATTTTCAACAAGCCTAAACGCTTGACTAGAACTGACTGTTGCTTTCAATATTATTTTTATTAAAGTCCAAAAACTGCACCCTATGATGTCTTTGCAATAGTATTTCAGTCGCCACTAAACGATTTAAATTCTATTTGCTTCCTTTTAATATGACCAATAACTCAGGGGATATCTACTATAGCACGGATAGAGTAAAGAGATTGGAAAGCGGTGGTTGCGGCAGTGTGAATGTGCCATTAATCGGTATAAATGTTTTATGCCTTTATCGACAGTGTACACGGTATATAAGCTTTATAGCTCCTTTTTTGTTTTTAGTCCGACAGTATAGCCGTCATTAGCATCTGAAGGAAGTTTTTTGTCATTCGATTTGCTAGTAAACCGAAAAGTTTTTTAAGAACAGCCTGACACAGATCGCAACAAAAGCCTTGATATTATTCCCCATTAATTAGTTGACTCATTTCCCTTAATATTTTCATAGTACGTTGAATTAAATGCAGAAAATATGTTCACCGTAAGATTACTTTAACGATGGGCGTTGATAGCAAATTTGAAGTATTGCAATAACTTAACCGCATATGCAGCTTTAATGAATCGGAATAACCCGCAAAAACCATATACTAATTACGTGTCAATTATTTGTCAATTGCTTAATGCCAAAAGTCTGTCACCTCGACTCTAATATGCGTTCGTTGTGATTGTGAAAGAAGCGAAAGTAAATCATTAATTGAAAGAAGAAGCGAAATGTAAGAAAATTCGCCCCAAAACAATTTGCAAATTATTCTCATTTTATATTAAATAAATGTATATAAAAATAAAATATATGTAAAAGAATGATTGAATGAATGCTTTTGCTTTGAATTTCACATAAAGCATTAGTTTCTACAAACAGCTAATAACCAAACCAATACCTTCTATAAACCTCTTATATTCACACAAACACCGTCTACAAATCTCTTACATCCACACTTGCTTAGAGCACACTCGACTAACTGGCGTGGCTATATATGATTCCAAAACCTGGTTCTTTAAAAACTTAAATGCTAAATGATTCACATATAGGTATACGATTTATATATAGTTGCAATATTTATTCAAAAATTTACATTAATTAAATTGTTTTATAAATTGCCATATAATTTTCTGCATATCTATGCATTGATGACGATAACTGACACATCTATGCAAATATAAAAATATGTTTTTAAATTGTTTCCAGTAAATAGTTCGAGATAATCTTCTTCTGCTTCTAGGCATTGCTTTTCTTTCATGATTTAGCACATACAAAGTATTCGAGGTGTCTCGTTTTGAGGCCAATATCTAATAAAAGTTTTGACCTTCGAATACTTTCGATGGCAAATGTTCGCTTACATTTTCTCACACATAATATTTTAAATTGGAAAAGGCTTATGAAAATAATGACAGAAAAGCAATCTGGACCATTTGGTACGATGAGCGATTAAAGGTCCATGAAGGTACCTGAAAACAGACATGATTATCCAACTAAAGTAAATAATATGTAATTAGGAAACATCGGTCAATAATTCACGGTACTAAGTAGCAGAAGTAGACAGTACACTTTTTAAGACTGAGACGATCAATCCAAGACTTCTCTAGCATTGCAATGACTTTGTTGTGGTATAATTTGTTGTCTGCTCAAATGGAAACTGAGTGCCAGGATATGCTGAAGTCCACGGACAAATTTAAAAAACACAGTTAATTCCGAGCATGCAAATTTTGCGGTGCAGCAATTGGCTTTAATTTGACCGTGACGAAACGCGGTACCCGTTTAGAAAGAAACTTTCTCACGCCCAAATTTTCAGGCAAAATGGTGAATAAAGTGTCTTTTGATATGGCCTCGACACTGACCAGAGTGGGTTTATTGATCCATATGCAATAAACAATCTGGACTCTGGTGCTGTTTAGGCCCCTAGTTTATAGGGATTGCCTAACTCGCCAGGGAGCGTGGATTACGCTGAAATAATCCGCCCCCACGGTGGCCCAAGCCATCAAGGCAGGAACCCCCGTGAAACCCATGTGGCAATCTGTCTTTTTATATCTCTAGGACGTGAACTGCAAGAGATAGCTATTTCACTTTTCGATAGGAGAAACAAATTTTCGGGAATTTTTTATTGTTCTTGTTACGTCGTCGATTTGCCTTAAGCATCATTAGTGCTCGTACCATTGACAAATTATTATTGTTGCGACAACACTTTCTAAGCCAATGCTGAGTTTGAGCGACACTCTTTGTTTAATCAATCCACCACATTCCGTTCCATTTTATTATTCTAGAAGCAATCAAAATAGCGTGACTAAAATCATTGAAAATCGTAAATGTGAAGTAAATGAAACAAAAGAAACTCTGATGGCACTCTCCAAAAAATAATACGAATTTTTTATTCGCCAAAAAATCAACGCATCACGTTAATCGATTTACAAATAAGTTCTGATCGGTTTTTCCTTTAAAAAAACACACAATTATTTTAAGAGAGTGTTAACATACATTTAATTTCAAATCTTGTGCACCGCTGGCTACATGTTGTCCTAATTTCTCTGGAGAACAAAACGAAGGGTGTGTCAAAATGACATGTGATCTGTTGAGGCTGTCCACAAAACGATCGATACTTTGGAGATATCGTCATGAAAACGAATCGATTGTAGCAGATTATTTGTGAATACATGAATGAAGTACAGCAATGCATCCCAGTTCAGTGCTGCTAATATCTTCTGAAAAATCATCTTATAACACGTTTTTGGCAAATTGTAATGCGGATCTTATTATCTGCAATTATTGTTGAGAGTGTGTGGCGATGATCAACATTGAATGGAATTCAAATTCTTTAAATATTTTCGGCCCACCCGGATGATTATTATACTTCATATCGGAATGCAAATATTTTAACATTTAAAATATGTGAACGGTAAACTTCCAGAAAACTCAAACGACCCGCTTCTTTTCTCTTCTGATCAAATAAGAAACAGCATATATGCTTCAATAATTCATTATTAGAGAAAAGGACAGCAATTTTATGTTCAATAACAAAAATAGATTCGAGACCGCTACTTTCAAATTAGAGGATATAAACAATTTTCAAACTTGTTAACAAGTTTTAAACAAATTTTCAAAGCACTTAAATGCAAAAATAGTCATTTTTGACATGTACACATATATGTATATTGTGTATGGTTCGGTTACCTAAGCCCGTCTACTTCTTAAATATAGGTTTGAGCAATCTCAGAATATATTTACAAAAGAATTCAAACTCATGTCTACCTTGTCTACTGATAAGTGATTGAGCAATATGTCCAATTTGAAATTTCTAGCTTTTCAAGTTCTTTCTATTCCATTTAACTCGATCTATGCCTCTCAACCGCATACATATCAGGTCATATTAAAAAGTCTCCGCGTCTTTTTCCGCGATTTCGAGCTTCTTTTTGCAGCCTGCTCTTTTCAAATAATTCCAAACTGTCATGTGGTTGATATTTAGTACCTCTCTCTATTTCCTGACAATTTGCGTGCCGGTCTTGCTCCATCAGTTGCGAAAGCATCATCGACTTTTTTTAAGAAATGAAATTTCACATGAGACAATGAGATGAATGCCGCTCGACATACAGGCATCAACAACATCGCGCAGAAAAACCGCGGAGAATATTCAATATGACCTGATATAATATTCATTTTTGAAAAAGATTTTATATAGAAAAAAATTTATAAAACACACTAACATTTTTCTAAATATCATTTCTACTGAAAAATCAATGCAGATAATAAAACTATTTTGTTACACATTAAAGTGTAGGGACATCCATTTTGTGGTTCTGAAAAAGTGAACATAAATATAGTACTTTTCTGGTTGGGACATGGATCAACGTCTCTATCTCTATCGTTGGACCCTGCCATTATTCGCGGAAGATGATACAGCATAGTTGTTTAGTGTGCAGAAATTGTTAAAGCTTGCTCCAAAAAGGGGGAAGCCACAACTACGCTTCGTGCCCCTGGCCTCAAGTTCATATTTGTTTAAATGACTTGATAAATAAGGATTATAACCCTTTTAGGCCCGTTTACAAAAATAACTTTAAGGCGTGATTTGTTGACTTAAAATTGTCATTTTTGACCATGAAAATGGCATTGCAATAACGGTCAATGACGCACACAATAACAACTTAGACGATTTCAACTTAGACGATATGTGACTTCAACAGAGTGACAGCCAGCATGCCGTACATTGCGCAACAAAATCAATTCATTTGGGTGTTATGCTTTGGGGTTATGTTGGAGCATTGTCCTGCTACTATAAACCATGAGCCATCATTAATCTTACTCGCCAAGATTATCGTGCTATTGGTGAAATACGAGCAGATTTGTATGGAAAAGCCGCAAATGTTCTTGGAGTAAATTTTTACAGAAGTTCACAAGAAACCATTTAGGTAAATTAGTTTTTGAATAACAATGGCATGAACTAATATCTAAGAAAAAAAAAAACTAGTGTGAATACGCTTTACCGTTTACCTTTTATTACAAAAAAAAAAAAAAAAAAAAAAAAAAAAAAAAACGTTTATTTGATGACGTCATATAGATGTAGTACAATGTGCAGTCATATTCAATAGGTCAGCGGCTGACAAAAGTTGAAATTGTGCAATGTTCGCCAGCCGGCAAGGGCATCCGCATACCGCGAGGGCATTCATAAGTTACCCGGTAAATAGCAAAAGACCACAGATAATGGTGGTACATGTCTTGGTTATTAAGCGTTGTAACAAGTACGAAGGAATTTATTTATATACATTTTACATATATTTTCGTATACTTCGACGCCAAATGATTGGATGAACAGACATAGCCAGCTAGATCCCATATCTTTGAAAAACATCTACACCTAATGAATTTTTCAATGTTTCGTGCGCGAACATCGATCTTCTTAATCAGATGCGGATGTCTTTGACATTCAGCTTTGCTTATATTAGGAAGTATTTGTAACCGAGAAACTAATCCAACTGTTCGAAGAATTGGTTCACTAATCATATGCTAACAGACTTCATGTCCAATCCATAGAACCATTCGCCCATTCTTTAAATGTAGCCTTTTGTCTTTTGACTTCCACTTCCTTTCATAAGTAACGGAGATTGTGGCTAGGAATTGTTCTAAGGTTAGTAAAGAATTAAAGGCATTCCTATGTAAGTATTTTTCAGATCTTCCAACGCCACATTTCAAGAAAGGACTCCTTTGACTGAAGAACTGAAATTCAATGGTTTTGAAAGCGAAACAAGTCTTCATCTTTAACTATTAGAAAGTGAATTTTTCCTTTATCCCCATCGAACACAATCTTTGCGTTTATGAGAAAAAAAAATTTCGTTGCCCAATACTCTCTTGGAGTCTTTTTAAAAGAATTACGTGAAAATTTGTTTATTTTATATTCAACTCAATTGTAATCTTATTTGGATTTTATATAAATTTCATTAAAAATATTCTTAATTATGTAAAATCAGTATAATTTACTTATCGCGAAACGTAAATATTGCATCAAAGCCAAAAAGAACACCGTTTACTATCGCCAGTGAACCCTTAATTAACGCTAAATCTCTGGTGCGCGTACGAAACGAAAACTCCCAGGCTTCAATTATAAAAATTCCTGACGCCACGAACATTGTACAGCCGAAAACACTAAAAAATATATCGATTCGTTTATGTATAGGAGCACGCATTAAAACACCTAAAAACATAGCAAGACGTAAAATAGACGTAAATATTTTTTACCAAGCAATATTATAGAAACTCACCTGCGAATACGCCTATTACTACTATAATGAAACCGGTGAATGTCCCCGTAGCCAGAAAAGATGTAATAATATCCCGATCATTGAAACTGTAGAAATGCAACGTTAAACAAGCGATGGCAAAACCCTAAAATTCCAAAAAATAGACAGAATAAAATTAAATGAACTAATATATGTATGTAAAGAAATGCATGGCCATGCCAGTGGAACTAGAATATCAATCCGCGTAAATTGACAAATAAGTGCACTCGAAAGAAACATATTATAAAAAAGCGAGAGCGCTTAGTGCCCATTTAGTGTCAAATTATTTATCATATCTACAACTGCTCGTTATTCAAACGTAATAAGTCAATAATCCAATAGCGGGAACATGGGCTACTTTCAATCCTCTTTCAATCATGCCTTATGTGTTGGTCACAAGAGCTTAATAATAAACTATTTTTAACGAATCGCTAACTCGTACGAAAATCTTACTAAGCATCTAAAAAAATATACTTAAGATGTGATATACGCTAAAGAGTCGACAAGAGCTATACAATTTCTTCGTATTTGATCAAACATATCTCGTTCGTTTAAGCTAAATATAGCAGTCTACGTTCACTTAGACCCGTGAGGATTAGGAAAAATTCGATTTTTTGCAAAAATTTCCAACGAAATATTTTAGTGAAGTAAAAATCTCAGGCTATGTTATGTTGAATATTTGAAACCCTTACAAAGTACTGTGTTTTTACTGTGTGCTTGTATGAATGCATTTCACATGGATTTGTAGATGGCTACTAAAATATTTTACACCAATATTCGTTAATATTCTACGTTAGTGTTCTCACTATAGGTGAACTTATCGGTGAAAGGTCTACACCTCTATTTCGAAGTCAAATTTTCACCTTCTTTGCCAATTTCTGTGTACAATACACGTATAAGTAGAGTGTCGAATAGATGAATATGTATTATTTGAGGTGTATTTCTGGGCACAAAGAACGACGCATTTAACATACTCCCAATTTCAACAGTGAATATAAAAACAGATACCTTTACCCATTCCATATCCACACCAAGGGATTAAATTGTTGTAACTTATATGTGCTTATATATATGCTGTATATAATAATGAAATGTATGAGATGTATGTATGTTTTAATTTTTATATGCCTTCGCTTCGTTTCACTGCAAAGGAGCGATAGGAAATATAAGTAAATTCTCTGCAAGCCTTACTTAACTCTGCTCTTATCAATAAATATATTTTCAAGCTCAGAAAATATATTTAATTCATTACACGGTAATCGGAACATCTTGTATAAACATAAGCATCAGCATAACATATACCGCAAATATAACAACAATACAAACAATATAAATATACATCCATCTGTGCATGATGATGGTAAAATAACTCCGTGTTTTTCATCATAAGTTGCCAAAAAGTAGCTCTTCTTATATTATAAAGATTTCCTTTTAATGAGAGTCCGTATGCCGTGAGTCAGTAAGTAAGCAGCAAAATATACCAAGTAATGCAAACTTACAATAGCAAATTTATATATTAAGTTACTATTCTGGATCGTTATCATCGATCGCATAATCTCAACAATTTTCCGAAACAAAAAAAGGAAAAAATTTTAAAGTCAGTGAATACCTAATTTCGTAAGTATACACCCGACCGAAAAAAGCTAAATTAACTCCCAATCTATATATCAGACCTTTACCTAAAAAAAAAAAAAAAAAAAAAAAAAAAAAACGGTTAATATTAACGAGCGACATTCGAAATTGGTATCAACAATTCCTTTCGCCTGAGGCAGCTTTTTAGAGCCTCCTCCCATATAATCGTTTCTACGAAAACTGAATCTTTTTATGGCAAAACGATCTAATTTTTAATATTTTGCAATGAAAATTGACTCATAATAGTAACTTGATAAAAACTTCAAGCCTACAGTATTTAGATCACGTATGTCTTATGATTATTTGGATATCATCGCATATAAGGATTCTCGGAATATGTAATATATGTCAAAGAGTTCCAATTGCTAATGTATAGTAATTTGGCACAAATTTTTACTACATACTTCTATTGCTTAGATACCACTCCATAAAAGATTTTTCATGAGTAGTAAGCCCTTTAGAAAATTGTTCGATTCTTAACATTTTATGGTGAATATTGATCCATAGTAGCAATTTTGGAAAAAAATTAACTGTAGAGTATTGGGATGAGATAGGTCTACTTTGACGACCCTAGCATATGTAGGGCTTATTAGGACGAGCAAGCCGTTATCTAGAACGAAAGGCTAATTTAGTCAATTTTGGTTCACGCCCTATACTGTTTTGAGCATCCTCCAATAGGCGGGCTTTCATGACAAGCATGCCTTTGCATGAATATAATGTACATTATTTGAATGAACAACTGTACTGTCGTCGAAGTGGCATAGGGTATCTAATCGTCGGCCTTGCCCGACTACAACATTCTTACTTGTTTTGCATTTGCAAGCGAGAACACAGATCGCATTTATTAGGAATTTATGTAAGGAAATCTTTGATATCATTGTTAAGATTGAAGAAGAAAGTCTCGAGGATGCTCAATAGCTGCAGAGCTTAAAGCACTTCTCAGCCTTTTGCTAACCATGATGAGCACATCTAAGAACAAATTTCGCTAACGCAGACATATGTTTTCATACCGATGCAAAACATTTTCCATATATTACGAATATTAGATAAATGTAATAAACCAGCTGTGGTAGCCGAGAAAACATAACACATTTTTGCTCCCGAACTATGAGAAATAATAAATTTGCACTGACTTTGTCAATCTGAGTAATGTTTTTATTGTTAACTCTTAAAAATAATTGTGAAAATCAATAGCAACAATAAAAGATAAAAAGTGTCTCAAAATGAGATTTGAAATTCGACTTTTTTTTTTTTCTCTTTTTTTTGTTTAGAGGATTATAACAAAAAGGGGGGAAAGTGAACTTTAGACTGTATATGTTTACTTAAATATATGAAATTTTGAATTTGAGATTGTGTAAATGATCAATTACCAGTTCCAGAAATTTCACCACACTTAGACGTCCTTTACGTTCACCATGTGACATTTTTGGAAAGTTTTTTTTGTTTTTAGTTTTTATTCTTTTTAATAAAGATTATTTGAAATGATATTGAATTGACGTGGAACTGGAATCAATATTCTATATTTTGAGATTAACTATTTTGCCGCGAACATTTGGAATGACATAAACAACTAACTGCTTTAATAAATGCACACGAATAGATATAAAATAATGCACATGACCGCTGCAAAAAGACAACTGCAACAATCGCAAACAGAATAACTATCTGAACGACATAAATACGCAAGAATGCCAACTAAAGAGAATAATTATGTTTAAAAAAAAAAATATATATATATATATATATGTACGCATAGAAAAAATCCACAAGAATCATAATTAATTAATGACATACTGTGAGGGAAAAAGGAAATACTTGAGCACTTGTACACTTTTCAATTTAAAACTGAAAAGGCTTTTTAAGCAAAGATAAGACCATAAAGATTTCAACTATATATGTTAGGAAACGAAATGAAAATATAGAGATTTCGTAGAGAGGACCCGTCGACAATATATATATATATATATATATATATATATATATATATAAATAAGTGGAATCATAACTAAACGACTCTCGAGATATGTATATGACATCGTTAGAGTTGCTTCCCAAAGAATTTATGTTAATATTTTCAGTGTATACACACAACATACACGCGCTCCCATATAATAAACATACACAACATTTCACAGTAATCTCCTTCCAATGGAAAGAGGGTGGACTGGGTTTTGATTAATAGCTCTTTATTATGTACGATGATTGCTTTTGAAAAAAAAAAAAAAAAAAAAAAAACTTATATGCAACTATGATGCAAAAGTGTGGCTTTTTTGTTAACCTTATCTTTACGCATGTATTAGTATTCGAGCATTCGTAAATGTGTGGGTGTGTGCGCGTATGTTTTTGTGCATATAAATACGGAAAAGCAGGTTATGGGAATTTAAAAATTAGAACTAGAATTAGCAATTTTCAGGCCGCAATATTTGCGTCCTACTCTAATGTAAACATTATCTATGTCTTCTTTGGCGGCAAAATTGTGAAAAATATTAAAAGCTTTCAAAATTACTTTGTAATTACTTCTTTTTGCTTATGTTGCGATAATTTTCCAATTTTTCACTAAAACGTCATTAATTCGAAATAATATAAATTAAAGAAAAAATTTATAAAAATTTCACTCTTGCATGGCCGCCACATGTTCGCAGTCCGCTACACCATTTGTAATCCGAGATGTGTTAAATTTGTGTGAAACCATCCGATCAATTCAGGATCGTTTTCCATATTGATTTAATGTTATACGTCCGTCTCTCCATCGAATGTCGTTCCATGCCGGTATACTTTTGTATTCAGCA
The DNA here is from genome assembly GCF_014805625.2 of Glossina fuscipes. Taxonomy (NCBI): domain Eukaryota; kingdom Metazoa; phylum Arthropoda; class Insecta; order Diptera; family Glossinidae; genus Glossina; species Glossina fuscipes. The sequence goes on from NW_023998414.1 coordinate 30,636,805, forward strand.
CACAAATCGCTATTTTTCAGACGTTTCTTGTGGTTTGCCCCAAGGATAAAACCCATCCAAAACGGATTGATTCGAAACACTGTTTCAACCATTCCTCATATGACGGCCTACCCAGTCCATGTAAGCGTTCTCGTAAAAAAAGAAAAACCCTTTATATGGTAAATATATCCAATTTTTTATATATGTTATGACGAGAGATTCATTTGCTATAAACCTTGACGAAATTTGGGTCGCAAAGGTCTATTTTTTCGTACTCGATTCCGTGTAAAAGTTTTCACGAATAGTGTACCCTAGTTTATGATGAACGTTGGCTCATAGTAGCAATGGGGAATAAAAATTATTTCTAGGAAATTTTTGATCACGTAAATCTATTTCTTATGCATTCTATGCATAGAGGCTCTCATTAAAAGTAAGTCTTTATAGGTCGACAAAATCTAATTTGTAGTTTTTTATGACGAGAACAGGTGAAAAATCGTAAAATCTTTAACTAGTAAATTAAATAAATTAAATAAGTTAACGTTAGTTTATGTGTTAGACACGCTTCCATGAGAAGACTTTCTTAACAGATATGTATTTGCATGAAAATTACGTTTAACTTTTTGTCCATTAAGCAAAGTAGTGTAGGGTATAGAGTATAGGTAGTCCTTATTCGACAAAAATATTTCTTCTTGTTTCGTTAAATAAATGCTTCAATAAATTAGTAAACAAATTATTGAACTCTTTCCATCGTTTCTTTTCTTTCTTTTCTTTTCTTCTAATTTTTAAAACCTATTTCCTCAGTTCAATCGACATATAAACCGATATTATTATGATTTTGATATTGCTATTCACGTTGATCGGTGTTGTATATAAAATGTATCTTTGGATGTTTATTTGTAAGCGTTGCAAGCATTTCATAGACAGACGTAACAGATGTTTCAATCCTTGTATCTTCTTACATATATTTCGCTTAAATAAAATGGAAAAAATTGTAAAGACAAAGATCGGCGTATGCTTATCTGTTACTTATGTTTCTAAGCAGAAACCCATTATTAGCTTAATTTTTTCGGAAATCATATCATTTTTCCATCCACTATTAACATCGTTATGCTTAGGCCACACGTACAAAATGTAAAGAGCACATCTTACTCGCAAACTAATACCTAGCTATAGTTCGCCGGTATATTTTATTTATATATATATATTTTATTTCTTATCCGCAAGTATTCCCAAATAACTCACAATGAATGACCATGTTGTGGCTTCTCCTAGAAGTTATTGACAATACTTGATTGAGGATCAACTTAATTAGCAATTATTTACTAATGTAGCATAATCTTAAACTATACCAGCTTATTACGTCATTTTCTTTTGTTTCATTATCTGTAAATTCAAGGTACAGTGAATTAACCCTGTATTACGACCTCTATGCTTGTTTCCTTTTAATAGGCAAAAGACTAAGATCTCTACGAATATTTCCACCACCAAAGGATAGGGATATACTCATTTCGTTTTTTTCATAAAGTACATAACACTTAAACGGGAGCTTCAGAGACTCTGAAATTCTGAATTGATTAAGCAATGTCTGCCCGTCTATGGGCCTGCGTATCCTTGCGGTGTTTGTGACTGGCACTCTGCTGGTCCAAAAAACAAAGATATCGGCTCAAAGTTTGGTAGAAACATTGGAAGTTTTTGGCACACAGGTTGGTATTGCAAATGGACCAAATTGGTCAGAGCAGAAGCACGCAGTCGAGCATAAACTGAACGCAGATCCGTTTTTCTTAACAAAAATTGATGGATTTTTGTTCATCATTCCGAAATTATAAAAGTTAAAATGTTGAAATTGTCCGCATTTACTTTACGAAAGACTCTACACTTTACGTGCGAAAATGGAAAAAATCGTCCATGGCCACATAAAGTTACAAGTGATTAAAATGAAGATTTATTATCGGCCTAAAAATGGGTTAATTCTAAAATGAATATGATCGACACCGCGTCCATCAGTCAGCCAAGTGGGTTTCTAAGAATTTATACGATTAGGGTATTCCTTCCAGACTGGGAGTTTATAAGATAGGGATGCTGGCGCGCGCTGACCCTCTAAGGCTCCCGTTCCCCAAGGAGAAGATTCTTAAAATGCTGACTATAGGTCTATAGGGCTGAGATTTTCTATCGAGCCAGCACGCACTATTATCATAAGAAACCTCTTTCGAACGTATAAAGCGAAAGGTGCTGACAAACTGAAAGTGCATACGGCTGGAGTTTCCTTTCGGGAATTTGTAAAGTAAGGATGCCAGCGCACATTTAAGCGCTCCGTTCCGGGCGGACAAAGTCAAGATTACTAGCGAACTAAATGAGTAAAGAACAAGAGTTTTGTTCGACCTGCGCGTTTTGCTAGTGCTAAACAACTAACGAAAGATCGTTGTTGATACGCTGCTTATATACCTGTTGATTGTAACGCTACCATGCAGTCATAGAGCTTTCACCACCATGTGTATGATACCCATGCAACTAAGAGAGCAATGCAGTACTTAGATATTTACCTATGTGTACACGTAGTAAAGCTTTTGACTAGAATAATAGCCTTTACCAAGACTGGATGTAATACACAACGATATAATATCTCTATGCACTATATCTTAAAATATATATGCAGGCATATTATAAATACACAAAATATTAAGGCAGATAAGGCAGTAAGAACGCAAATGCAACTAAATCGAAAGAAAGGAACAACTCTCTCAAGGAAGACCAATGCTTTATAACGTTCCGCTTCAATTTGTAGCAAAGACATTCGGAGCCTTTCTACTAAGTGAATGTGATCGTTTGATGCATAAATCGGTATTAACGAAATTCTCATAGAGTGAAAGGAGCTTTCATTTTAAAATGCGAGCTCTTCAAACATCAATGTGAACTGTTTTTATATTGAGAGAACTATCGTTAACAATAAACTGAGATTTCATGTCATTTTCCATTAACTGAGGCATCGTTTATATGTGTTAGAAACTGTTGTACAGCCACGAAAAAATTAAGTTCTGTCACCCATAAACCCTTGTGATTTGAATCATTGAATGGAGTTCCACTTTCAAAAGCAGCTTTAGAAACATTTACATGGTCTTTACTATTTACTCGACGATTACTGTAATAGATCCTTGATTTTATCGATATTTTTATCAATTTGATGATCCTCCCGGACATGGTCCATCTCAAAAGAGTTTTTTTCTTTTTACATTTGATCAACAGCGTAGGGGGGATCTCGCCGTAAGCACCGTCGGATTGTAAGTAAACAAGGGGAGTAAGAAGAAATCGGGTTTGGGTATGCTCGATGCAAAAGATGTTGTGCGATGCTGGTTGTTAATATAATGTACAAAGTAGGGGTAACTTGAAAATGAATGAATGAGAACACGGAGAAGACTGAATAATCCAATGGAGACACTTGATTGGTGGAAAAGACACTTTCGTCTAAACATAGCACAGCCGAAGTTACGATCATTACCAAGAGTATTGTCTAATGTGTTGCATACACTCTCATCACGCATAGATGTATGAATCTTTCGCTTGCTTGATGTTGTGGGCCTACAAGATTTGAAAGCTCCCGCCCAAATATAAAACAATACGATTTACTTATTCTTTTCCACCCTTGACAAAGTGAGCAATAATTAATTCATGAAAAATAAAAGTTTCGCTTCAAATTTTACTTCTCGCAGGCATCTTTGTGTTTGTGAGGCCTTTCAAGTTTCCCGTTCAGGCCTTCTTTAAACACCCTTTTTCCTTTTCAAACTTGAAAACGTCTATTCATTTCTTAATGGTCAGCTTTAATAGCAGGCTCTCATATCATATTCTTGCAAATTTTTCCTTGTGAGATGAAAACCTTGCAACGGAAGATACACGTACGTCTGAAAATATTTCAAAATAAGAAAAATTAACTAATAGGTTGTGAAATATAAACGAATGAGAAAATTTCTATCCTATATTAGCGCTTAGAATAACAAAAATAAAAAAAAAAAAAAAGGAAGAACAAATAGTTGCGCTGAAAACAGAATAAAGTACAGCTTGCAACACAGCGTGCACTCATAAGCAAAGCAAAACTATTCATAACGTCATCGTTAAAGAGCATAGAAATTAAAAAGTGCCTTACAAAAACAATCTATTTTAGTTAATACACATGTGTACACATACACAGACAGATAATTGTAGCGTAGCTATAAAGCAATCGCGTACGTAGAGGCATGGTCATTATATTGTTGAGAGCGAAGAACTAAGCTACGCATACAAGTTGAATTTATTTTTTTCTGAGAAAAAAGCAAGAAAGCTATTAGTGAAAATGTATAAAAGAATAAAGAAAATACAAATTACACTAAGGGATATAAAGTGATTATTATTATTATTATTAATTTCGCCAGAGAAATAAATTCTAAGACTAAACTCATAAAAGCACTAGCATCTAAGGCTATCGGCTTAAAGTGATTATTATAATTCTTTTTTGGGGAAATAAAACGAGAGAAGTAGAAATAAAGGTACGATGTTATAGAAAAAAATAAGAGAGATTGCGTGCCAAAGTGAGCAAGTCGTTGAATGAACAACGAAGCAAATTAATTAGAAAGGCGCCACATGAAAAAACACAGTATAATAGTTCGTGACAGTTTAGTACAACACATCGTTCAAATATTATATCGTAAAATTTGTTTTTTTCAGATTTCCGCCAAAAATTAACATTTGTGTTCAGTACTATTTGACAAATGTCCATGGAAAAATACAGAGTTGCACAGGGTCTAGCAATTGTTAGAAGCTATGTTTCATGAAAAATTTATCTCTAGCGAAGAAACTCATTTCTCATTTAAAGGGCTTCGGGAATAAACTCATATGGTATTAACGGAACATGTCTGCATCGACAAAGAATTACATTTTGTAATGGTTTACGGCCTGCAGCTGTAATCTGATTGCAATTTTTTTTGCACTATAGAAACACGATCACTGATCATCACTTGACTTCGATTTGATGATTTCGCTTTGGACTATATGTGATTGCCGCAAAATGTTGCAACACTCCATACATCTCGTGACACAACCAATGTATTGAAGAAGATAAACGTTCATTGAGCGCGTAATTACCACAAATGTCAATCTGAATTGACCATCAAGACCATGCGATATAACTCCATTAAATCTTTTTTCGTTAAGATTATATTAACTGATTGACTCAATAAAATACAAGCCCTCAACGACATTATAATCAAGATTTTTAGTGTTATTGAAATGGAATGAAAATGTCATGCGGAACAATGGTTAAAAATTCAAATGTTAACAAAAGTCTCTCATAGGCAATCATTTTTAACTAAATCGCTTCTAAACAACAATGTCACGAAATGGTAGCTGAACTAAACTAAAAATCGTATTAAAATTTAAACCTTTTTTTTTTTATTTTTGCTATTTCGTCATCCGTTTTTTTCACGTTATTATCGTATTCGGATGAACCGAATTATTAAACTATTTAAGGAAAGGAAAGCATACTAGACAATGAAAAAAAAGAAGGTAAATATGAATTGATTAACGAGCAATTTAGTCAGCGTCACCATCAATACACCCCTGCACTGCCGGCGATGGATCCTAATTTCTTAATTTCTAATAACAATAAAAAATGCCTTCATTAATCGAATTACGTCACGTAAACTTAACATATTTAGGTTCGCACCCTGTATTATCGTGTTATAGTAAAATGCATGAAGAAACCTCTGCTTATAACTAAGAGATTGAAAACGCATCATTTCTCACATATAGAAAGGGGTAAATTGAATATAAATACCCCTAGATAAGGCATAGTGAAGTTACAATAAACACTATATCCTTTCTCCTTCAAAAATAAGAAATTATATCGTTACAAGTGAACTGAATTTTCATCTCGCAGGTATATCAGGCTGTCTAACTCGCTCAAAAATAAAAGAAAAACATAATAGTACTAAGTGATTTGAATAATTTGCACAAAAAACGATGAATGAGTTTTATATATTTATTTCCATCGCTAGGAAAGCGTGAACATTGAAAGACTGATTAGTTACCGATTTGATTTGAAAAGCAATGGACAAGAATCGTTTTGTTAATCTATATATAGCGTTTGGGAAACTCACCTAAGATGACCAATATTATTCGCTAAATCTGGGCCTGTATCTTACAACAACGGGAACTTCGTTAAACTTAATTGTGGACGGTAAAAGAACGTGCATCCGGGGCAATCATAAACGCGCCAGATATTCATTTGCGCCGCAAGAAGTGAAAAGGGCAAGGACAGCACTATCAACGACTAGTCGAGAAACAATTGACGAGCGACAATGCGCTGGCGACACACATCCTGTCCGTAAGCAGCCTACAATACGAAAGGGCGGAAAACCCATCTGTAAGAAAATAGTGCCATGAAATGACTGAAGAAACGGTGGGTTAGTAAGCCAATCGAAACCATTTTGGACTGAACACGGAGGTAATCCTTACAAATAAATGGGTAACTACTCTTCGGAGATATCTTCATGGAATCAAAAGTTATCGACGAAAATATAAAAAAAATCATCGATGCATTGTCGGGGTTGCTTCATTTTCTTCTTCATCGTGGAGGCCAGGGTGTATTCGTAGATTTCTAATCAATCAAGAGATTTGATGATGATCCCGGTAGTTAGGCTGAAGAAAGAGGTTTGTGACATTCTTGCATTTAAAGAAAAAAGATTCGAAATAGATTCATTGATTAGAACTTATATTGAACTGAATTCTTATCAAATGCATTTAGCTCGGAGACATTACGCTATGCTCTGTCGAATGCCTTTGAGATATTTAGGGCTATCATCTAACTTTCGCTGAAGTGACGCATAACTCGATTGCACTTTTCTATGAGGCAAGCGAATAGGTTTTCAGTGGACTGATTTTCTCAAAAATCGCTTTGCGAATCACACAAGCGCTAACTGATCATGGTTTCCATGGTTTTGACGTGGAGCATATTTGCATCGAATGATAATTTGCAGTGTTGGCAGTGTAACACTTCCACGATGCTGGGTAAATATTGACAAACTTCTAGAGAGCTAGAAAAATACATGCGGTAGTGCAGCTGCTGAATAGACTGGCCAATTCAGTCTTGGCGAGTGTGACAACACGCATCTTAAGTACCGCTTCAGAAATGCCATCTGTCCGCGAAACTTTTCCGACATTGAAAAATTCCAACACAATTTTAATTTCTCCCGATCGAAAGAACGCAATAGATATCGAGCGCGCTACTCCAAGCAGGAGTTCGAAGCAAATAGATCAACCAAGATACCATCAGCAACACCAGCCGTATTAAATGTTATTCAATAATTTTTGGTGAATATCGGAATCGATGTGATAGAAGGATTTCCAATTCTCTCCACCAACGATCGGGAGTCATTCTATTAATATTTTTAATATCTTGCTGCTCTATCGCGTGAAAAATATTTCGTTCTTTTCGTTTTCAGTTACATCTTTTAAACAGAGTTTAATACAAACTGCTCTTAAACGAATATGTTCATTTTGAAAGTCCACTATCGCTCTAATTTAAAAATTAAAAAAAAAAAAAATAACACCCGAGTTAATGCCATCCTAACAATAACTGAATCCCCGATATTCTTTAAACACGGTAGTATCTATATATGTATATATATAGTGGATCATAATTGAAAACAAAAGTAATGTAAGGAAACATCCATCAAATAATGAAACTATTTATTTTTTTTAAATTATAAAATTTTTTTTAACGTTTTGCATGTCGTCATTATTCGAATTGCTAAAGATTTTCCACACGATTGGATAATAACGATAATTTAGCTTATTAAAGCCAAATGCAACCATGAAAAAAACCAAAACAACATTATTATATATTGGGTGGAAATCAGCAGCTTCTGCTACCCATGTGCACTTGTGTCGTTCTATAAATTATCAAGTATTACAAAACATAGAAGAAAATGTATTTCATTTTAAAGCCAAGACAGGCATACGAATAAAATGAACAAAGTTATATTTTTATAACCTACACTACTTGTGGCGCAAGGGTAGATTAAATTTGTGTGGATGTATGCGATATTCATTCATCTATCCATCTCGTATTATTATGTTCAACATAGACATTGCAATTTTTGAGATATTTGGATGAAATTGGATACACTGTAGTATTTTGAGTCAATCAAGAAAAGTCAAAATATGGATACGTGTATGGCGGTGAAGTGTATTTAGGGGTTTAATATTTTTAATGCACAGCTTGACTGCGTACGCTGACCGTCTCACTCGATATATGTTGTACATTATATATATATATATATATGAAAACATATCATTTAGTTTTAGCCTTTGGCTGTTTAACAACTACATTTGTGGGCTGAAGGATGATTATGGTTCCGCTTGCATCTCGTTTAACTTACAATCTGTAACTGTATACCATAATCTAGTTTTAATTAAACATAAATTAAATTGAATGCATAAACGTAATCTCAATAAATGAAATCTCAAATCAAACATAACCACGAAATTGTATCAAAATCTTATATCATATATAGATAGATAGATAGTAATTTCATCTGATTGCCTCTCCATTTTATGAAGAAAACTTATCGCTATTATCTGCGTCCTCCTTCTGCTTCATTTTTCATGATCCAATTAGTTTGACTAGAAATATAAATTACCTATCTAAAGCACGCTTGAATTGCTGGTGAACTTCATTAGCACTAAAAGGTCCGTCTTTCAATTGCATTCAATTTGGAACGTTTTTTAAACTGACTTTTAAACTTCACACTAAAATTTATTTCAAAAAAGATATGCAAATACTAGATTATAACGTGATACGACGAGGGATAGGTATATCATCAACCCTTTGCCAATTAACAACGCACCTGTCCAGCAATGATAATAAATATTCTATTTTTCAGCAGACGAGCGCGTGAGCATGATTTACTGCATTCCACTTTTCACATTGATCAAGGAAATCGATATACTTTATAGAATATTTAGTGCTTAATTGTTGCTGCCAGAAGCGAAAAGAAATACCTATATATATATACTATTGTTTAATAAATTAAAATTTTATATAATAAATGGAGAAAACCTATAGCGAAACAATCATTTTCGACAACTTGTCTGTGTACTAAGCAATGATAAGCTAGCTTTTCCAAGACTTTACAATTAAACCGATGTGAAGATCGCTTACATTTCTCAAGGATTATGTCTTTGCTACAAATTACAATTTTGCGTCTTTGCTAACTTATGAATTGCGGCGACATAAAAAAAAACAAAGATCAATAAAATTGTATACAACACATAAGTAATTGCAGAAAACACTAACATATGTCAAAAAGTTAAGTCTTATTATCAGAAAACTCAAAACTAAACTACTGCTACTAATTATGATGTAGTGCGTGTGTGTATACCTATTGAAATGGTGCAATGTGCAAAACTCGTTATGACAAAGTTTAAAGAAATAAATGTAAGCACACTTCAGGTTTTTGATAAAGCGTCTTAACGGACGCTAAAATGGAGTCCAAAAGATAAGAGAAAGAGTAAATTCACAGACTAAAGTCTTAAAGCAATAGCATCTAAGATCAACGGCTTTCTTGAAAACTCTACCCGCCTTGAGTTTTGAACCCGCGACCGCCGAATTGTTAGTCGAAACCCTTTGTCTACTCGGTAACTCAGACGGATACGAGAAATAAAGTCGCTTCAGGTATGCGCAATGATATTGGATTTTACCTATCATTAAAATTTTTACATTAAAATTTTTCATTCATATTTCATTTATTAATATTTCTTCATTTTATTACAAATTTTTAGATAGTTTTACTTTTAATTGCATTGATATGATTTTGTTGATGATTGTATCGTTTTGATTGCTTGCAAGCGAACGAACATCAAACTTGCCCTTTATTTTGGGCCTATTTATTGCCGAAGTGAATATTGAAAGACATGAAGAACGTCATACGTAATGCAGCACAGCTAGATGACTTTCGAGTTTCATCGTCAAGTCAAAAACTAGTTAACCGAGAGATACATAATCAGTACCCGGTAAGTAATTTCGTTTATTTTAATTTCTCGCTCTCCTATCTCTCTTTCATAGCTTTTGCATATATCGAATGCCGGGGTTTAATATTAATAAATATGATTGCGTGAACGTTGCTCGCGACACATTCCATCATAGTTTTAGTTTATAATAAAGCCTTCATTAATACACGCGACTTATATTAGATTTGTGTTTTTTCATTTTCTACTTTCAATCACAGAAATGGCGATTGCTCAGTTAGCAGATATATTAACGTTACGGAATGACGTATTTAAAGCGTATTTATTTTGGTCAGCGGTATTAGTTTTAAAAATGCTGGCCATGTCATGGCTAACAGCTGTACAACGTGTCGCCACAAACGTAAGTAATAGTAGAAAACAATTGAGTTGCGATCAGCACCTTAGACTTTCGAGAAGTATGGGCTTAGGATGTACTAAGGCAACTAACTATAAATTCCCGCAATAAAATATTAAAAAGTAATTCAACGTATCAGTAGTCGGAACTGAGTAAATTAAATAAGCGATAGAAAGAGACAAAGCTACGAACTTCCTTATAAGCACATATGTTTAATCAGGATGTAAACCGGAATTGATTTAGTTTTGCATAGTTTTTCATACAAAATTTTTTTAAAATTTTTAAATTCTTCTTTTATCGTCCCATCAAATAAGCCCCAAAAAGCAATTATGAATGCTACGCTAGCCACATCTTTCATTATAAGGATGGGCGGGCGTACATGCTATTGAAATATTATATTATATATATGTACTAAAATGCTTACTCTTACATAGGGCAATGGGCCACTTTATCTGTTGGACTTTTGCATGCATTAAAAATATGATAACCTTCAAGTTACGAAATAATCCAATATATTTCATTGTATATTACGAACGTCATTCACTCTACATGTGATCTGGTTAGGTAAAGTGAACTTTGCCCCCTCGCAATACAAATCTTTCGCTATGGAAAAGAAACATCACAGCCAAAATCATTGAACCGAACCAAGCAATTCTTTCCATCTTTTATTGATTTTGTTTTTATAAATATGTATGCAAAGTTTCAAGCGATCACAAATTTAATAAAATACTATTACTAATATCTATAATACATTTCCTAGTGGCGAACAAAAAAAAAAAAAAATAAAACCAATAAAATCAAAAAGCTCTTAATATTTCATTTAATTTTGTTTATTACAAATATATTCAATTTTTATTGCAAATTCGATATTGTTGAAAAAAAAAAAAAACAACTACTCGTGTCAAATAAGTAAACAGCACCTTGGTATTTATCATTATAAATTCCATATAATATATACGTAAATAAAATTCTGGCTTCATGAGCTACGATTGGAATATTTAACAAAATTTTAGCAAGAATACAAAAATATATTTTTATCATCGAATAAACTTTAAAAGATAGTAAATAAAAATTAATGAAAAAAAAATTTTTTTTTCATTTATAGACTTTTGCTAATGCCGAGGATTGTTTTAGACGCAAGGACAAAGTTAAATATGATGAGGCCAGAGTGGAACGTGTACGACGGTAAGTTTTACATAGTATATGGTATATAGATATGTACTTTTTTCAAATAAGAATCTATTCGCTAATTATATAGGGCTCATCGGAATGACATGGAAAATATATTACCTTTCTTCATAATTGGCTTTTTATATGTGTTAACGGATCCGTCTAAATTTTTGGCTATTAATTTGTTTCGCATCGTAGCTTTCGGACGCTTAATTCATACACTGGTCTATGCCGTCGTTTGTGTCCCGCAGCCAGCACGCGCTCTCTCATTTGCTGTAGCTCACCTATCAACAGCATATATGGCCTATCACGTATTACTTTACGCATCTTAAAAGTACTTAATTGAACAAATGACAATCTGAAGGATAATATTCGTCAGACGAAACTGGATTGTGACTTTATCTTTCGCTGACATTTCTTTAAAATTTACTCATCAATATTAAGTGGAAATATGTAATTTAAACTGTATTTGCATAATGTATAATGTATCTCCCTCACACCATCTTACCGTCATTTAAAGACGAAAAAAATTCTCTCTTCATAAAAAGTAAGTTTTTTTTTTCATTAACATAGCAAACGCTTTAAGATATATTTTGTGACCGGACTGAGGAGAGATATCGAATTCACGTAAGAGATCCATAAATCCACTAATATAATCGAGACACTGGCTAAACAGTTATTCGTTTAGAAAATTTTTACTGATTTTCCCTATTATAATATTCCTATATATGTTATAAGGCAAAAAGATATTATGCTTTCAAACTTTATTTTTACTTTATTGTAATAGAAGAACCAAGTACAAGGTCTCCTAACACTTTTGTAAACAAAAACTAACAAATCATCCAACACATTCTGACAATTACGATTACTCTGAACAATGTGGCTTATCTTCATCGGTTTTGGTTCATAAATAACCTAAACTGTCGCGTCTGAAGCTCCAACAACCTAAGAGAAAGAGAAAGAATTTCAGGCAACACAATCAATGACATTTAGGTACGATTTTACAGATAAAGAAAGAGCGGGATTAAGAATGAAAAAAATCACTCGGCACTAGTTTTACTTTCGCGCGGAAAATATCTAATTGCCTCGAATGGGGATATTTCAGGCAACTCCTATATGCCAACTCTACGCCTCCGGCTTCCCTTTGTAGATGACGAAATCTTATCTCTTATCTGCAGAACAGATCATTCAGAGTTCTGTTTAACTTGATCATCTTGAGCGAATTCCCGGTGACGTCTGGCGTCCCTAAAGGCAGTGACTTAAGAACCGTTTTATTTAATCTATACATTAATGATCTTCCCTTGACCATTGACTTAATAATTTAGTTACATGTTACTGCTTAAATTTTATGAAATTAAATCCAAAAAATGTAAGCCGCTTTCTCTCTCAAGGAGGAAATCATTCAATAGTGAATATTTCATCCATTCACTCAAGTTGGAAAACATAGATTCGTTCATCGATTTAGAGCCTCTGTTGTATGGTCTCCTTTCTATAGATGTTGTATTGATTCAATAGAATCCGTTCGAAAGCAATTTTTGCTGTTTGCACTTAGGAATTTGGGTTGGGACCCGCTTGTCTCTCTGCTTCGTAAATAATAATAGATTGGTTCTGTTATTCTTGCCATAATTTGGTGCTTGCAAAGCTTTTGCCTGTTTGCAATGACTTAGGCGTCCACTTGCAACTTGGACCTGGACCGTTTGTAGGTGTGCCTCTGTGGTAGAGTATCGAATAGTCTATCTTGCCGACTATAACGTCATTGCCTGTTTTTTCTTTAAGAAATTTTTTTCCGCAAAATTGCTTTCAAACCAGATATCTGACAGTAAAGTCTTGCTTGGTCAAAGATTTTTCATAGTGTACAGCCTTCAAGACGCCTGTATTTGTTGTAGGTCATAAGAAATACATCTGTGTCTGTTCTTCCGCCTGCTTATTTATACAAATATCCGATGTATCTAATGTGTCTGCTTAATCATCCTAATCAACATAAACACTATGAAAAATATTTGGCTTTCACGACCTGGATAGCAGACTGTAGAAAATTCTCGGCTACGAAAAAGTGATATCTGGTAATACTGTGCAAAATGTCGAATGTAAAAAAAAAAAAAAAAAAGAAAAGAATCAAACATAATTATAAGGAGCACATAACGATGAAAAAAATGTAAAAACAAATAGAAAAAGTGAATAAAGAAAACAAAAAGGCCTTTTGAACATAACTTCCAAAGAACAAGTAGAAATCAAAATCACACCAAAAAAGCCTAACAAAAAAAGAAAAAAAAGTTACAAATAATTTTTATACGTTTCGAAGCACAAAATACCAAAATATTGGAGAACTTGCGACGCGAGTACAATAATAACTTGTGGCATGTCTCCCTCATCTTTTAAATCGAGACGGACAAAACCTACGTATGCCAGAAGAATGGAGAAATGCAACTATGCGATGAAAGTTACAAAATTAATATATAAAGTTGATTTCTCAAGGCAGCGAAGAACTGAGGGTAATACGTAAAGCGTGAATATAGGAAAACAAAAAAAAATTTTCAAAACACATAAGTGGAGACTTTTGTACAAAGCTCTTTCGTCATTTCATATGAGAACTCTATAGCTAAATAGCAAGATTGCCATAGAGGGCAATAACGAGATGTTGGACTTTGGCCTTTAAAGTAATAGTAGAGTAGGACTCGAGCTAATTATGAAAAAAAAGAGTACGACCTTTGAAATTTGAATTCCCGTGAGTAACGTTTTCAAAGCTCTATGATAATATAGTAGTTAAAGGATTTTTTGTTTTGGCACCAATAAAACGCAAATTAGATGACACTTAACTTAATCTAAGTTAAATAAAGCTGTAAAGCTGTAAAGCTACTGAAATATCTTCAAATTTCTTTTCAACATGGCCATTCCTATACTTGAAATTATTCCTTATTTAAGTTCCATCATTACATTGCTTGACCTTACTGATTCACCTTCCATCCCAATTGCGAGCTTTGGGTCAATATGCACCAACAAAATTGCAAAGGATACCATAAACTACAATTAAATTATTGCTACTGTTTTACAACATGTGACGTAATCATGCTTTAACGAGAACCTTCACACTACACTTTCTAATTCAAATCTTGTCTTTACAAAACTTCTAATGATGCTCCTCTTGAATTACTGAGCTTAGAACTGATTCATTAGCTGAGGCTACAAGGGGTGATTATCGTCTTCAATTAATCAAATAGTTTTTGTCGATAATTAGTTATTAAATCATCTCTAATAGGAGGAACCACTGAACTAACATTGTCATGGAAGCTACCAGATTTTCGAAAATTTGATTAGATACAAGTGATTTTTATGTTAACAATTTGAAAGAGCAATTTTTGGAAGTTGAAATTGAAAATAGCGACTCTGTATGCTGCAGAAACTGTTTCCATTTCCATATTGATTGTAATCATTGTGGGCTCACTCAGCTCTGGCTGAAAAATAAAAAAGAAGAAGATGCCTCTTTAATCTCTTTTCAAAGAAATTGATAATGAATATTAAATAACTTTCCTGACTTACTCGATAGTTGTGCGTCACAGCTAAATAATATTCGATAAATCTATCTATTTACCTGAAAATGGAATTTTGTTCTTACGTCATATGAAGATCATTGATAATCATGATAATTTATTCAACCCCATCAACCCGAATTGTTACTACAAGGTAAACTGAAGAATAAGCATAAATTGAATAGCTCATATTATCTTATCCGAAATAATTAAATGCCACAATGGTCCAACATTTTGTGTTGTTGTTTTCATTTTGTTTCTGTTTCTGCAGTAACGCTGTCAATAACGCAGCAAGTTGTTGTGATGGGCAAAGATTCTGCTAATTGTTTCTTAATACGATGTTCGATTCCCTCAAACACTTGCCGATTGGAAGCGTGCACAATTCTATGCTTCTATGCATATAACTGTTTATGCACGAAAGAAACGAAACAGTAGGTATGCACGTAGCAAGTATAAGTCGTTTTCTCTTCATCGTTTATTTCACATTGAAGAATTCAAAATTTTATTTTCGCCAAATTTCAATTAAAATTGTATTCGACATATTTTATACAATTTTCCATATTACACAATTAGTTATTCTATACAACCCCTATTTATATTACGTTATTATAATCCAAAATTATGCTACATAAATTCTTTAATAATTAAATAAATGCATACAACTTTAGAAAGTAAACTTTTTCAAATTTTATAATGTGTGGGCAACTTATGGATTAAAAAAAAAAAGAAGAAATTGTGTAGCTTTTTCATACTTGCACACTTATATATAACTGAAAATCTCTTAAATCCGAACTTATGAACTAGTTTATCCAAAAATGATATTTAATATAAAGTGATATTTAGTACAATAATAAAAAAAATAAAAATATCCGCCTGAGTGGCCGGTCGATTAGCAACTCAATCGTTATGGATTCGAAACTCAAATGAGGTTGAGTTTTTAATAAAAGCCGATAGCCTTAGATGCTAGTGCTTTAGAAGTTTAATTTTCGAATTTATTTCTCTGGCGAAATTAATAATAATAATTATAAAAAATAGTATAATAATCAAAGCGCTGAGTCTCCTGGATTTGTCACACCGACAATTCAGACATTAACTAGGAGTTTTTTATTGTGCTCCTATTAGCACGGTGTTGTTATTAGTGCTGCTATCAGCGTTCTGCTGCACAATATTAAATTATATACCATAGCGCATATTCACTTGAAAATGCAGTCTTATATATTTGTACTTTGCGAGTATTTGAAAGAATGCGAGATCATATCAAGAAACTACTCATGGAATTTTTGCACATACAAATAATGAAAATTGAAAAAGCAAGCAAACAAGTTACCGTTAATTAAAAACGTTACTACTGTTATTAGTAACAGAATCGGTTCGTAATAATCTTCTATTTTTACACTACTTTAAATGTAAAATGTTGAAACGTCTTGTTATTTAAACATAAAACATATTTTTTTTATACCCATATACGATTGCAAAGAGAATATAAGAAAGTATACAATAGATTTCTGCTCTTAAATGCGACTTTTTGAAATAAATATTTAATAGTATTCTCCCTTAACAATGCTAATTAAACTTTACTCTGAGAAGTAGAATATTATTCTCTGCAAATTCAAAAAGCCACTCGAGGTGCTTAGGTAAGAAATGTACAGTAAAGTGAATTTTACTCTGAGAAGTAGAATTTTATTCTCTGCAAATTCAAATAGCAACAAGTATATAAATATAATTTTTTTAAAATTTTTCTTCAATATTTAAACTAATTTCAATTAATTGAAAAAAAAAACTAAGAAATATAAATCAAGTATATTCGTAAAACTATTGAAAAAGTGAGTGGAGTGCCCATGAAATGCTAGACACTTTATCGTAAAAATCTTATTAATACACGCGAGTTTTATTAAAATTGTTTTTTCTTTTCTACTTTTAATGTTGCGGATATGCATATAAATAATAATGTGCGAATAACAACAAGTTCACAAGAGATATTTTAAAATACATCTTTAATAGTTTAACTAAATTCAATTAATTGAAAAAAAAAAAAAAAAAAAAAAAGAACCAAAAACAAAAAGTACTTTCTATATATATAAAACTATTGAAAAAGTGAGTGGAGTGCCGATGAAATTTTAACTACTTTGTCGTGAAAATCGTTCTTTGCTATCTATCTGTTTGCTTCAATTAAATAAAAAACTCTAAAGCGTAACGTAAACTCTCTCTCTTTATATAATTTCCTAACATACGTATTTCTTTTTGGAAAGAAAACAAAAATTTAAAAACGTATCCAAGTAGGTACGTACGCAAACAAAAAACGTGCTAATTTCTCCTAATGGAAATTTTTTTTTTTTTTTTTTTGGAAAAGCACTTTGTGCAAAATAAATCTGATATATGTGTATGTATATACATAAAAGATATTTTACAGAAATTGATTTTCTAAAAAAAACAAATTTCCATTAGGAGAAATTATACATATATATATATATATATATATATATATATTTACATGTATAAATATGTTTGTATTTATGTATATATTTATTTATGCTTAGATATGTGTACTTATTCATAGAAGATATTCTATAGATATTGAAGAAATTTACATACATATTATGGAGCATTCATATATATGCGCCAATTAAGTCATTATACTTAGATTGAGTCAAGGAATGAAGCGAAAAGTTCTTTACCATTTTTCACCAAACTCTGAACATACTTGCTTTTATATTTTAAATTAGTTTTCTTAACGGGAAACACGACTTCACGAGTACTGAAAAACCGTATTTTTGACCCTTTTTTGGGGCTGAAAGTAACGATAGTAGAATAAGAATTTTCAAAAAAAGTTAATAACGACTAATAGCATAGCAATATAATAAAAAAAGATATATATAAAAAAAAAAGAAAATTTTCAAAAATATTAAAAAATGACAATGCCGCAGCCATTCTGAAGAGTACTTCAGCACACTTCAATCTAAGTATGTAGATAAGAAAGATATATTCGGTCGCAATCGAATCTTTTATACCCATCACCGTGATACTAAAAAATATTGGGTGGGTGCGATTGTTTTTTTCTATTTTCACAATAAAAATAGAAATTTATATTCCGTACTGTGTTGTACTTTATGAGCAACAAGCCACAAACACGGAAGGCGAAGTTGCTCACAATTTTTGTTACATAGACGTATCGACGTTGTAGGCGTGTTTTTTAAAAAATTTTTCGTTTTTTTCAAATTCTTTCGCAAGTTTGTAGGCACAACAGACGGAGATGCTAAGTCACTTTCCGGGCGTTGCAAACGCGTTGAGAAAATGAATATACCCCTCATCCTTCAATGACGGGTGGAAAAAAAAATTCGTTTTTACTTTCGTTTAACAGACATCATAATATTCTTTTATTAAAAGGGGCATAGTATAGATTGGTAGGCTTAATACTACCAAGGAAATCGACGACTCAACCGCAGTCTATTCAGAAAAACGCGATAAATTTTTTCTTTGACTTGTTGTATACATAATCACGGGCAAAAGATATATTTAACTATGTTGTTATTCGAACTGTGTTTCTCACCTCAGCTTCGCCTGCATGTATGTTATTAAGGAAATTATGTTTTTCCCTAAATCCTACTAATTCCTCGGTGTTTAGAAACAATATGCCATAGCATGAAATAGTTTGTGGTAATATAAATAAATAAATTTATTTTTTTTTTGCTCAGCATCTATTGTCCAGTCCAACATTGTAGATGAGGAAAGGGAATAGTATTGAAATCATTGAAATTCTTTTTACCTATTTTCAGCGCAAGAAAGAGTAAGCAAGGATGATTAACAATTAAACAGTTCGTGAAACTATTCACAACTACTACTTTTGAGTTTAACTTTTCGCCGGCTAATGCGGAAAAGAAAAGTTTAGAACTGTATCTGATGTTCTAAAGAAACTTTTGAAGTCATAACGACGACAGTCACGGACGGACGGACGGACGGACCGATCTGTTTTAACCAACTGTTCTATCAATGCTAGTCAAGAATTTCTATACTGGATTGCGTTTGTGATGTAAACGTGTACGCTTTATAAATGCTTGGCAAATTGCATTTCTCCCCTATACGTAGTATATAACAAACAAGTCGTGCACAAGCGTGCACTAGATGTGAAAAATTCAACGCAATGCAAACATGAAATCTTTATTGTTGTTTGTTTGTTTTTTTCTTTTTTTATATTTGCACATAACACCGTTTCTCCAAACAAACAGCAATATTGAACTTATCACCGTGGGCCATGTCAAATTATTCACAAAAAAAAAAAAAAAATTACATTTGCATACATATATATACATATAACGATTGAATTGCACACGTATTATCAAAATGTTCAATTTTTTAATGAGAATGTAAAAAATGTTTTCAAAATGACAAAAATCAAAATTAATTCTCAAGCAACTTGAAGATTTTTGCATTCATGTGAAGAAAGCAATATATAGACATTGCCTTAAAGTGCTTCTTACGTTAATATTGAATTTTGATGACTTACGATCAATTTTATTATTGAAGAATTGACATGGCTTTCTTACCACATTTTCATTTGGACAGATCGGTTTTCCAGAAAGCAAAGTAATTGGCTATAATTCGTTAGGCACAATGTTTTAGGCTTTCTAATGACTATAGGCCTCAACGAATTTTAACGATTCCAATATTTTGAATGTAAAGGTTTTCCTTTAACGATCTTCGATCCTCGCTTTCAGAAACTTGATCGTTTCGGCGGCTACATAGAAATGATTGCAAAGATATTGCATTCCTTTCGGGAAGACACATGGATACAGGCAAGTTTGGGCCCATCATCAACATTATCGTAAACAAACAAAACATTCTAAAAAATTTCTTACATTTTTCAGTCTAGTATGAAAAGGTAGGCGATCAACGTAATCAGCATTTCGCTTATCGGCATATTTCAAAACAAGCTAAAACCAATTTTGCAATGTCATGGACACGACTTGTTTTCCTTAAATGCTGGTAATGCGTCATGAATGTGTACTTGGTTTTCCCCTGGCTTTACAAAATTGTTTTTTAGAAACACCATTAATGATCATGAAAACTCAAGTCATCAAGCATGGCTTTGTCGCTAGCATTACGCTATGTTGTATTGCGCACATACTCATAAAGTGATCAGAAATCTTTCTTTTCTCCTCGTTGGAAAAGTTAAGTGTGCCACTTTTTCTCATTCAATTTGCTTATTAGTTGTGAGAAATTTTTTTTTTTTTTTAAAGCATTCTAACGATGCGCTTAAAGTTATGGGGAAAAAGGCAAACTATAATCTTCACCTTGGATGTAATCTCAAAAGAAACAAACGAAAACTTGACAAGCTTATGAAAAGACTACGATTTTATTGACTTTCCTCAATGATAATCAAAAGGGAATTGTTAAGACTGATCCCAAGAAAAAGTCGGCTTCACTCGCTGACAATCTTATAAATTCGTGCTAGACCTACAGGCACGATGGGGGTGAGTAGTGTTTGCGTAGTTGAGGGCAGTCGAACAGTCTTCCTTCCAGAAGGGTATTTGTAATGCGTTTTCTTTTTCGTGTATGAGTATTATAGGTGCAGAATGGCGATATTAATAAATGTTTGCATAAACAAACCAATGTTTACCACAATCCTGTACAGCATCATTATAGCAAGCGATAATAATTACATATGCTAACGCTTCAATATATCGGGGAGGAATTTTCGATGGTCGATATGAGAATATGATAAAGTCATTTATTTGCACGATCTACAACGTTGCAGTTATACATATATATAAGATGAAGACGCTGCAAAGTTGATCGTCCAAGGAAAAAGGAAAAAGTTTTGATTCATTGACCGACGAATACTTCATGTTTCTCAATTTAAACTATTATGTGAAAATCGCGAGACACTTTTTTCATTAGATTTACCTGAGTCGAGCATCTTTTGCAATCAAACTTTGCATTATTCTGAAGGATATCTGAACATTTGGTGCGTAGCCTATAATCCTAATTAGACAATCCGGAACGAATAATGCATATATGAAAATGTTTTAATCTTCGATCTTCGGCAAACAGATAAATAAGCCCTAACTAAATCGAATCAAAAATAAAGAAAAGAATTGATATAAAAATTATTAAATAATAAAATTATTTAGTTGATCTCTTTATATATATATATGTATGTTTGTGAATGTTACAAATCTAAACACAAAATTATTAACTATATCCTGGTGCCTCATTTATTTATTACAAAAATTTTATTATTATTTACTTATTCCAATGCATATATATATATATATATATAT
>NW_023998414.1:30658545-30679981 GCF_014805625.2 Glossina fuscipes
TTAGTTTTTGATGGTTATATATATATATATAACCATCAAAAACTAATTATCTAATGTCTTGTTTAATGAACACAAACTATAACGGAACAGAGATTGATAACAATCGCGCGTGAAAGGAAAACAAAATTCGCATATAAATATAAATATGCATGCATTTCAGTACTTATGGTGACGTGAATCTATTTCACGATCCGCTTAAGCTATTTAATCATTGTAAATAAATTTTCAAAACTGAAAGTTTGAACCTAACGATCACTTTTGATTGAAGTCCGCATAAGTGATGATAATGTACGAGTACCACTCATTAATAGCGCAAACACATCATTCATACATACTTATTCATACATATATATGTGCATAAATTATTACAGATTTGCTGCCTAAGAGAAAATAAAGGAAAGGAAAATTTATATAAAAATGCCTGCAAATAAACCATACGAACGTCCGAAGGATTTCGTGGATCCATCGAAGCCATCAAAATGTACCTGGAAATTGGGTACTAAGGATAAAAGTATACACACACAAAAAGAAATGTGAGACCATTACGATCCGATTCTTATTTGAAAGTATATAGGTTTTTTTTTTTTTTTTTGTATATTTTCAGAGCTCATCGCCAAAAAATTACCCCAAACATTTTAGATTTTATCGGCTGTACACCGTTAATTAAATTGAATAATATACCTAAAGCTGAGGGCATTAAATGCGAGATGTGTGAGTATGAGAATAGCAATCGGAAGCGAAGGCTTTCTTCTATATTATTTAAATATTGATATTTCAGATGCTAAATGTGAATTTTTAAATCCTGGCGGCTCGGTTAAGGACCGAATCGGTTATCGCATGATTCAGGATGCGGAGGAGAAAGGTCTCCTAAAGCCAGGCTATACGGTTATAGAGCCTACGTCTGGTAACACGGGCATCGGTTTGGCTATGGCCTGTGCTGTCCGAGGCTATAGATGTCTGATTGTTATGCCCGAAAAAATGTCCGATGAAAAGGTGTCCGCTTTAAAGACGTTAGGCGCTAAAATTATCCGCACTCCAACGGAGGCTGCATTTGATTCGCCTGAAGGTCTAATATATGTAGCTCAACGTCTACAAAAAGAGATACCTAACTCTATAATCCTCGATCAGTATCGTAATCCGGGCAATCCTTTAGCCCATTACGATGGCACGGGCGCCGAAATTTTATGGCAATTAGATAATAAAGTCGACATGATTGTTTGTACAGCTGGAACAGGCGGAACTATATCCGGTCTGGCTCGCAAGATTAAGGAGGAACTGCCTAGTTGTAAAATAGTAGGCGTAGACCCTTATGGTTCAATTTTGGCACAACCCGCGTCGCTAAACAAGAGCGATACGCAATTTTACGAAGTCGAAGGTATAGGTTACGATTTCGTTCCCACCGTTGTAGATTATACCGTAATAGATGAATGGATTAAGATTTGCGATCAAGATTGCTTTCCGATGAGTAGACGTTTAAACGCTGAAGAAGGCTTACTATGCGGTGGCTCTTCTGGCGGGGCTATGACGGCCGCTTTACGCTTCGCCAAACATTTAAAGCAGGGACAACGATGCGTTGTGATTTTACCGGATGGTATACGAAATTATATGACCAAATTTGTCTCTGATAATTGGATGGAAGCGCGCGACTTTAAAGATGTGGTAAATGAACATCAACACTGGTGGTGGAATGTGCCCGTAAGCGATCTAAAATTATCGAAACCAATAGTTATTAAATCGAATGCGAAATTCGCCGAAACTATTGAAATAATGAAAAAATATAATTTAGCGCAAATACCGATGATAGATGAAGAGGATGGGTAAGTTAATAGGCGAATAAGAAATTTATCCTGAAGAAATTCCTGATCATATAAAATTGTTCGTTTAGCACAATATTGGGTGTAATAAGTCAGGAAGCTCTTATTAAGCAAATTGTCAGCATGAATCGTCAGCATAGCGAATTAGCTTTGAAAGCAATTAATAAGAAAGTAATACGCGTAAGCTCATCAACAATATTAGGAAAGGTATCACGCATCCTTGAAGTTGATTATTGCGTTTTAATAGTCGATAAAAAAGGTAAAAAAATATTTACTCTTAATAAGACTTTTTATCCATCATAATTTAATACTACAATTTTCTTGTTTCCTATTGCAAAAAGATGGTAAAGATATTTTAAAAGCTGTCATCACAAAATTGGATGTCATCGCATTCACCGCTTTAGATCGTTCCAAAAATGCCGAGGATGCAACCAATCATGCCGTTAGCTCGAAAAAAACCGCTTAAGAAGAAACTAATTGATGGTGTGCCTTTATTGAATATAAATAAAATATTAAAATGCAAACATTTGTTCCTTTTCTTCTTATGTTTCGTTTTTATTTCATCAATGAAAAATAATTATTAATATTATAATTATAAAAAGTTTTCTCGTCTTTTTACTTACGAAAAAGAAAAATTAAAATAAAAATATATAGATAAAGAGAGAGAGAGAGAGAGAGAGAGAGAGCATAGTTAACTATCAAATTCGATTCGACATTTCATATACGCTAGCGCTTACACTAGTTGAGATTCTTTACATAGTTTGAACTTGGACTTTTTTTGCATTTAATTGGAAAAATTTGCGATTCTTTTTCTTATTTATATTTCAAAATTGATAAGAAATGCTAAATATTACAAAAAAAAAAAATAAAAATAAAAAAAATAAAACGAGATTTATTCATTTAAACGCCACGATTACTCAAATCTTTTACTTTATAGATGCGTACTAGCCAATGTTCCGTGGTATAAGCTTCTTCCAATACGTCCAATTCAAAATCTTTATTACCAATTTCAGCAGCTCTGACACGATCATATCCCGGCGGTTTACCGCCTTCCGTATATACTTGCCCGAAACGATAATAACACATTTTGTACATAAGGCAATTAAGTAGCGTGGAAGATCCCTCTTTATCAACTCGAAATTCACCATTGGCGGCATAATAATCTTTTTCTTTAATGTGCGCTCCCCGATCAGTGCTACCACCGATACGTACCATCCACAAAAATTTATTAATATCATCAGAGGAGTAGCCGGTAAGACCGCCAAATATAACCAACACATAATCGACATCCAATTCACGCATAATCTCATAGGCCTTCTCTTCAGTGGACGCCATAGCTTGTCCAACTCGAGAAATATGTGTATTATTCCAAGTATTATTATCAACCAATATAGTACGATTCGCCATTGCGGTAATTTGATATCCATAATCCCACCAAGACATAATTCGAGCGTCCTGCAGCAATCGATAAAAATAACGATTATTAAACAATTTGCCCATCAGAAATTCAAAAAAAAAATCAAAATAATTTTAATTTTCAGCTTAATAATAGTACTCATTATGTTTCATACTCTTCCTATCAAGAATTTAAAAGATTCATCATAATGAAATCCAGTAGAAAATAAATTTTTATTTTCAACAAACTATTTAGAAATCTTTTTATGCCATACATATCGCGCGTGCTACAAAGATATATTATGTTTATGCGAGTGCATACAACACCCGCAGCGAATTGTTATTGTATCTGCCCGTCAGTCAAATACTATTGAAAATGGTTCAGGTCGAAATACTTGCTCGACGATTTCTCATTTAATGCCTAAATTTGAAAACTCGTCGCAATAAATAATTGTATTAAGCAAAATGGTGTAGGGTATTTAATGCTAAGCCGTGGCTCATTATAATACATTTTGTTGTTTTTCTTTACATTTCGCTTAATCGATATTACGAAATCCACTTAGGTTGTGAATTGGCAGAACTGCCCCCCACATTTCCGAATGCGTCTATGGATTAGTATCGCCTACATCACTTATGATGTAGGGTATATTAAGTTTGTATGGATATATATGCAACACCCAGAACGACTTAAGTAAGATAGGCTCACCTTTTATTATATTGATCGATTCAGCATTATTTTCTCAATCGATCTATGCTTGTTTATCGATTTGTACATTTGTAATGTCTGTCCACGTAATTTCGTGTTCAGCCAATAGGCCGAAATTTTTGAGATATTTGAATGAAATTTCGTGTATTGACGTGCTTTGACGTCGCTATTTCGACATCTCTCCAAATAGCGTCTTATTTTTAGAAATGGTTATATGAAAAAAAAAAACAGCGGCAATTATCAATATTTCTCGACAAATGTTGCTGAGTAATAGTATTTCGACATTATAAATTGATATGAAAAATTTGGTTCAGGACGGGGACAATTTCAATTCGCCTGAGTGGCCGAGTAAGCGAGAGTCTCGACTACCAACTCAATGGTCGTGGGCTCAAATCTCAAGTGCGATAGAGTTTTTAATAAAGCCAAAAGCCTTCGATGCTAGTGCTTTAAGACTTTAGTCTTAGAATTTATTCTCCGGCTAAATTTATAATAACAATAATAATAATAATAATAATAAATATTTCAGGGTAAAAATTAGCAGTGATATAAAAATTAAATCGACCAAATTTGAAGTTTTTTCATGAACAATAAGCTGTCTAGAAAAAGGTCAAATTTTTTAATATTTTACGACGACAATTGGTCGATAGGAGTAATTTAGCAAAGAAATTAACAGCAGGGAATTTGGACCACATGAATCTGCTTTTTAGACGAGTGAATAACTGTACTCGAGGAAATGATGTAGGGTATATAATGATCGACCTTGTCTTACTATAATATTCTTACTTGTTTCACTTCATAAAAATTTTTAATTGTTGCT
The DNA here is from genome assembly GCF_014805625.2 of Glossina fuscipes. Classification (NCBI taxonomy): domain Eukaryota; kingdom Metazoa; phylum Arthropoda; class Insecta; order Diptera; family Glossinidae; genus Glossina; species Glossina fuscipes. Next base: position 30,663,278 of record NW_023998414.1, read on the forward strand.
ATTATTTTACTATTGTTTTGCTATCGATGAAAAAATATCAAGCAAATAATTTAATTCCGATCTACATTCCCTTTTCCATATAACAATGGTTATTCAAATGGTTATCATTGAAAATGTTGGATGTTCCACTAAACAATTGCGCTGTGCAATGCGCGTTCTGAAGAAGGGGTTGTGAAGTAATTGAAGACGCTTTCAGATACGAACATCATTTAATTAGCAACTCATGGTGAAAATTAAAACAAACTTCATCTACAATTTAAGTCTCTCGCTTTTCCTTAATCGACGTTAGCTGAGGAGATAGTTTTTAAATTAGCTATAAAATATTTGGATTAAAACTATTTATCTTTTTCCTGGATTTCATTGGTTTTTTTTTTTTAATACTACTTAAGAGCTTTTCAGAAATTTATTTACCTCCGGCGTATTCATTTGCAGCCAATAATAAGCCTCACGAAAATCATCAAATATAATACGACCGCCATCGTGAGAACGAGCACTTAATACAATACTAGGTGAGGAATAGGCCTCTGAAGTCACCCAAGTACAGTGGAATGTATAAACTATTAACATAAACGTTATAACGCCGACAAAAGCAATAGCCACCTCCGATTTGACACCGCCACTTTGCTGCTCCAATTTTTTATATTGCCTTCTACTTTCTACTGTCTTCGATGATGTACTGGCCTCCACAGATTTGATATATTTAGCCAATAAATGTGATATGGCTATGCCAGACAAGATGCACATTACAGGAGCCAATACCAACATTAAGCGCACCATAACGCCGGCAAAATAGATACTGGTAACGCCATACAATATAATAAAAATATTTGCGTCCGTAAGTTTGGAGAAGCAAAAGTATAAACCGGCTGGGAATAAAAATACTAAAATCTGCAAAGAAAGAGAAAAATCTGATAAGAGATTATTTATCAGCAAAAAAATAAAAAATAAAAAAAAAATAAAAGACTGTACTCGTTATCAGCGATCAAAGTGCTTTTGTAATCATTTTGTAACATTAAGGCGCACTCAGTATTTTATTAGATAACATCATGTTTAACAATTTCCTTCATCTAGTATCTGTATAGGATATTGCTTTCGAATCTCTACACTTTGCCACAATTTTGACATTGATTGTCGGCATTCTACTTGAAATCGTAACAAATGTCCCAAAAGCAAGAGAACTTAAAATATTAAAGTTTACTTTAAAATAATTAGCACATCGTCATAGGAATTATTATATATATACGACATGCTTCGCATTGTTGCTAGACGTCTTGAAGTTGCAACAATGCAAGGCGAAACCATCAAGAAACCCCTTTATAAACAAACTAGACTTTATGAGAATAATTTATATAAATAATGCTGGTATCGTAATGGGTATAAAAATGTATATATGTATAGATAGATAGATAGTTTGCAACTACAAATTAAGTTTCACATGGATCTTTGAAAATACACAAGAGTTACAGCTATTCATAGCAGATACTGATATAAAGCCTTTTGCTTATGTTTTGCGATTAAAACAATAAAGATTATAATAATCGATTAACCAATCGCACACACACCTATAAAAATTTTTTTCATGTTCAGCTATTGGTTTGTGGTAGATGGTTAATAAGCCTAATGCAATTTTCGCAATAAATTTTAGTTCTTCATTTCCTGCACTGAAGCAAATATAAAAGAGTACAACTTATCAACGAAGTGCAATGCTTCTTCTTCTTTCAGATTGAAGTTTTCCATTTTTGTAGATTTTCGTTGGACATCGTTTATCCGTATTATAATAAATTCTATAACGTTATGCTACTTTTTCCTAACAATTTCAGTTCCTAGATGACCAAAAAAAGACTTGCGACTTCAATATGTTAACAATAACTGAACGAATTATTGTTTTTTTGCAAAAGTAATTTTTGTGAACAAAGAAAAAATACTAAGCAAGTAATGATAGTTTTAGAGCAGAAAGCACCTATGCCTTAGCAATAATAACCACAACTCACAAAATTTTCACTGTTTGTTATCATATATACAATTAATATAGTAATATAAACATATAAATAAAATGAAATGCCGATTGAAATAATATAAATACATTATTCTTAAGAACGATTCCATTTTCTCTAGTTTTAAATCGATTCATTTATATATCCAATAGTTACTTGCCTGCAAATCAAAATAAAACGATGACCATGAGGTGGGTTGATGTTCCGATACTGAAGCTATAATTGGTATATGGTTTTTAGCGTAAGAAGGATCTAACAAAGAGTAGAATCTTCCGGTCCAAGGAGATACCTTTCCAGTTACTGTCAGCAAAATGCCAACGATAAAAGCAGCCGTTAATAAGGTTGAAACCAAAGACTTAAATAAAACTTCAAAATGTTCTTTCGGCATATGAGAGCGTAGATAGTCCACAAATGCATGAATTTGACATAAACCGAAAACGCCTAAAGCCTAATATATAAGGATATATTTTATTAAATATTGGATGGTATGGACATTCTTAAACTTACCAACATATGTTCGGAGCTTTGTATAGGTTGAAAGCCCACAAAAGAAATTTGCATGGACAATATGGTGCCAACACAGTACAAAGAGCTGTAGGCTACGTAGATGCGGTGCGAAAAGCGTCCCGTAAACATTAAGGCCAACACGTGTAGAGGTATAAGATTAATAAGGAACACATAACCACCCCAAGAGGAGACCATATAGAAATAAGCCAATGCAGACATTGTCGACCAAAATATAGCTCCAGACTTAACCGCTTTTATCCATAGATAATAAGTTAATAACATACAAAAAATGGCAATCCCCTCGTTATCGTAGGAACCAGCTACCGATCGAGATATATAACCGGGGACAATGGATATTAACGCTGCTGATACTAAACCAGCACCCGTACTCTATAAAGTATTGATCAAATTTTTATGTATTAGATATAAAACTAAAATTTGAAATTTAATGTTAATAACAAAGCAATCAGCTTAATTATATATACTATACTCATTATGTATCATACTCTTCCTATCAAGAATTTTATAAATATTCATCATTAACACGTGCTTTGAAAACGCAGCCTTAAAAATCTACCACTTACATGAATTTCCTTAGTTAATGCATACGTCACTAATGTTGTTAATGAGGAAAAAAATGGAGCCAGAAATACGCAAACATTGCGTATATCTACTGTAATATTCAGAACCCATAGCATGCGGTACAAAGCAGCAGAAGTGATCATCAATCCGGGATATATGGTGCCGCCAATAATACGGCCCAACGGGTACCAGGCGCGGTCATCGAACCAATTGTGAAATTTATAGAAGCCCTGTTCCGCCAAAAACCGCGTTGTACGGTAGTTGAAATATGGATCAAATTCATGTATAACGCTTTCAAAACGTAGTACCGAAAACAACCTCGTGGCAAACGCTGGAAAAAATTACAGTCAAATGAGTATACTAAAGAGCATGCGCTTCTAGTTATAGAAATTCTCATTTTCACTACCACATCTAAACCGCATAAAAAATGTCAATCTTTCATTTGTGTCAATGTTACCAAATTGAATGAGTAAACATTTAAAAAAAAAATCGCTCTTAAAACCAGATGTCTGCACTTGCATTCAGTTATCGAAAAGCAGCGTAGCACTACTATGAAAGCTATTTTGATTTCGCTTTCAATTTATTGTAAATTTGTTTCCATCATATTTACAACAAATCAAATTTTTTACAAAAATGCCAAAAAGCTATGTTAAATTTTCCCAACTATCGTATCTTGGCAGCATTGACCGCTTTGCAGAGTGGCATTTCAGATTCTTATTTTTCACATCTCTACTCACACAAAACAGCGGCTATTATTAAAATTGACAATTTTACTAAATGCTCTTGTTTTTCCCAAGTTAAAAACCGTGTTTTCACAACTAAATTTCCATTGTCCACTGCCATTGTTTAAATCTTATAAAACTTTTGCACAACAATAAGCTCAAAACGGAAATTTTTACGACCAATAAGAAAATAATGTCCAAGTGGCTGACAAAAACTTGCCGGTTTCTTTACAGCCAAGCAATTAGTAAACACATTGATCTCACTTTATTAACAATTCAATAATTCCTAGAGAATACTTAACGCGTTAAAAGAATTTATAAAAATATTTGCAATTATTTAAATATAAAAAGTTCCTGTAAAAAGGAATCGTGGCACGCTTTCCTAAAAAACCCAAACGCCCATAACAAATGACAAATAAAAGCACTGCCAACTTTAAATTTAAATATGAAGATATTTGCAATGGGCAGAAATCAGCAGAATCTTATTGTTAGAGACGTTTTAGTTGTAAATTTTATCGTTTTTCGTAAATGCGTGATATTTGATAATGAAATAGAAAAACGAATATTACAGAATTTTCTAATATCTTTTTCATAAGAAACTAGTTGCAAAAGTCCAATAATTTTCTAATTTTTTTCACGAAGGGTACATTTCTTTGTGAATTTTAACTAACCCACAATGTTGTAAAATCCCGTAAAGTGATTCATAAAACCGTAAAATGATTCATAAAAGTTTTAAAGAGGCAATGCTGTCAATAATAAACAATTTGAAAAAATTTGTTTTACTTCTATTTATGTTGCAAAAACAAAATTGAAATTAAAGAAAGGAAGCCATAAAAATAAATTTATTATTTATTTTTATTTAAATTCTTTTACAAAAACCACAGTGTATAAAGTAGTTATGAGGTTTTCTTATTAAAACAAAGATTTTGCAACATTTGTTACATTTGTTCTTTTCCGTCTTGTTGACACATTACCATTTTTTACCCTGATTGTGTGAAAGTGCATATGAAGGAAAAAGTCTAATGAAATCAACATATTTATGAAATTCGAAAAATATTCCATAATTTTTATATAATTTGTCTTTTGGGCAACAATTCCAACAAAATTACAACGTTAATAATTATGTCATTTAATGTTTTCACAACACCGACAGTGGGAACTACAACAACAACGGCTGGTATCAATAACGCCACTATTACACGAATTAACTGCAAAGACATTTATGATTTACTAGAGCGTCTATGCAAAAGTTTTGTAGGCGCCAGAAATAATTGCAGTAAGTAAAACTTTAAAGAAATTATGATTTGTTTTAAAACAAATACGTCAAAAATGACAATTTATGAAGAACACACAAAACGTATTTAAACTTGAAAAGACAATTTACGTGAGAATAGAAAAATTTATGAAACTTTCTAAAATAAACACACGTTTTTGCGAAAAGGATGAGTTTTGAACATATGTTTCGCTTTGTGTGTAAGCAAGAATTTATCTTTTAAATTAATGAAAGCCCATGTTTTTTGTTTTTATTAGGGGATATTTTACGTCATGTAACACAGTATATATCTAATTGCCCTTCTGCGTTGGGATCAACATTGCCCTACGATGAAGTATCGTTAGTAGCAAGAATTGCTCAACATCTCAACACTACACAGTCGACGTCAATAGTGACGGCCTCTGTACTGTTAACGACAAATCCTGAGAATGCGTTATCCCAATCTAGAACAACGCTATTTTTAAACTTACACGAACAATTAAAAGCAAGTGTAAGTATTCAAAGACAGCTGGGAGGCGCAATCATAATTTAATAAAGATTCACACAGCGAAATGTACATGTATTTTAAGTTAAATTGCTTTGTTAGTAAGAATACCTTTCAAACTTGAAACAAACATCGTTTTCAACTTGTCAAAATTTTTTTTAACTGTACTGTGATATTGTTTTTAAGGAATTTTTTAATTTATTAAGAGACAAACGTTGTAATTCTCTTGAAAATTTTAGCAATTGGATTCACATCAACGCTGTGGCCTATTAACATTTCTTTATTATATGGCCGATGCGAAGTATTCCAGTGAAAATGGTCACAATATTAATTGCGGCATAACCGGTACAATAAGAAATCAGAATCATTTGAGTTATAAACCGAACGCTTCATTGCCGCCGAACAATGCAATGCAGCTTTTGAAGCCACATACATTGCACAAAGCCTCACCTATTAGTAATACAAATGTTGCTGCACCCCATTTGTCTTTAGTCGGCGCAACATGCGTAAGTTTAAAAGGGAGATTAATGAGTTGCTCATTTTTGATTGACGCAAGTTTTTTTAGGCTTCCAACATATACAATACATCTGCCGATGTAAATCATAAAATTTCCCTATTGCGCCAGAAAAATAGTGCTTCTAAGAGTAGCTGTTACACCGAAAGCGAGAGTAGCATATTGCCAGCTAATATAAACAATCATATAACACCGTTGCGGTCGGGACCAGACATGTACAAGATATTAGAAGCTCAAAATAATCTTAATGATGACATTGTTCAAAATGTTATTTATGCATTTACTGGTATACATGGCAAATATTTGAAAAAGGACATAATATCGGGTAAATTCAAATTGGAGATTAAAGCCAAGACATTAAATGTAGTACAAGCTGGTATGTTACTCCGTTTAGCCGAGTTGGGCTATTATCACGACCTGGTGCAATCGTACACAGATAGTAAAAGTGGTCGCTGTGCTTTGGGATTAATGGGGCAAGGTTTCGTTTCGGCTTTGAAAAATGAACTGACCAAATATTATGGCATGGTAGCTATGCTTCAAGAGCAATTGAACAAACAGAGGCAAACCGAAATGTTTAGCTATTATAGTCATACCAAACCGGAAAGATTATCTTTAATGAAAATTTTGGTATGGTCAGTAGATCCATTGCAAAGGCTGCAACTGCTCGCGAATATTGCTGAAGCGTGTCAGGAAAAAAAAGGTGGGGCATTAGCTTCCACAGTGCACGGGTTTTTAAATAATGGCAATCCGATGGTAAGAAATGTTGCCAAGGAATTATTGCTGGCAATTTGTGGCCCGCTGTATCAAATGCTCACCAAGTGGCTATTAGAAGGTGAAATTTGTGATCCGCATGGTGAATTCTTTATTGAATGTTTGGTGGAAGTTGGTCCGGATCGTTTATGGTATGATAAATATCGTGTACGCTCAACAATGTTACCAAATTTTGTTACCACCGATTTGGCCCACAAAATTTTAGTGACCGGTAAAAGTATTAATTTTCTTTGCGAAATTTGCCAAGACAAGCAACCGATTAGGGGTCGTGATGAACTAAGGCACTGCATTGAAGAAAACGGTAAATGGTTTGAAAATATTTTTTTTTTTTTTGCTAAAGTGTCGAACATTAACATTTATATTCTTAGCCGAACATATATTTTCGTGTGTAGCTGATACTAAACTGCATTCAACTATAGATTCCATATATTTCAATACTTCCAAGCATGTGCTAGATATTGTTATGGGACCCCACAAGCTTCTAGAACATTTGCAAGCCATGCGCCGTTACCTTTTGTTGGGTCAAGGCGATTTTATCGGAATTTTAATGGAAAATTTAAAGTATGCCTCTTTTCATTTCCTGTATTGAAACAACTTTAATTACCATTATTTCTTTGATAGATCGGAGCTCGATAAACCCGCCAAAGAACTTTATTCGTACGATCTTTCTTCCATAATGGATGCTGCAATCCGCTCGACCAACGCACAATATGATGATCCGGAAATATTAAATCATCTTGACGTTAGATTAATGTCACCCTGTGACGGTGATGTCGGTTGGGATATTTTATCGTTACAATATACGCTGCGGGGACCGTTAGCGACAATGCTTGAACCATCAATGAGCATATATCAGATATTATTTAAGCCTTTGTGGCGTATGAAGCACATGGAATTCGTATTATCATCAAAAATATGGAAAGATCAAAAATGTAATGCAAAGGTAAGCCATCTGTTATGTTAATTGAGATAATAGAACTTCAATAAATTTCATTATATTGAACATAAGAAATTGCTCTCCCCTTCTATATCAAAATACATGCACTTATCGCATCAACGCAAATACTTACATAAAGACTTATCCATAAGATTTGATATATTGCTAGAATCGGTTCAGTTCATCTCTTGAAAATGACCTCACCTAATAATGAATACTCAAAACATTGTATGCAATTGCTTTTTGCTGATAGGTATGTACATTTTATTTATCAGTTTTTAAATATTGGAAAGGCACACGGACAGTTGGTGTTATCGAGCTAATTCGAGCGTACTTTCTTTCTTATGATAAGGGTACAATAAAGTTAGTTGCGAATGTATGAAACATGAGATAGATTAAGTTCTTACTAAATCGATTGATTCGAAATCAATTTAAAATTTACATCGATGTAAATTGATTTGAGCCCCTCCCACAAAAAAAGTTATGTAACAAAAATTACCACTTGGAAAATTTAAAGAGGATAAAGATAATTTTTTCAGACTCCTGCCATATGAATGTTCTTACGAAAATTACTCTTTTAGGCTAATAAAGTAAAAAGGCTGTCACAAGCGGTTCGCCTCAGTAGGACAAAAAGTTTTAATTTTTTTATTCTATGACTAAGGTTGGTGAAGAATAGTAAATTCTTTGGCAAATTGAAGTCTCGGTGTGTCGATGACATTCAATCGTACAATTTATGCGAAAATAATTAATGCATTTTGCTATTGTGCTTGACGGCTCGAACTCATTGCTTAAAAGAAAGTAAAGTCCGATAAAATCCATCCCCGGTGTCTGTTATGCTCCAAACAATCAGTTTTATTACTAACAATTAATGATTCACCAAAATTTGTAAGTTTAGCCCATGTATACTATATTAACGAAATATGTATATGTGTATATAACGTAATAGCTTAATGAAAATGATTTAATATTGAAAATTATTTTTATCGATACGATTTTTGATGAAGAATTTGAATTAATTTTAAGATCTCTCTTCAAACGTGACTGTTGCCAAAGGTAAAAAAGGGTATAACCTAACCTCAAAATGATCAAACGCCAAGTCGAGGCCTGCAAATATCTACATTCTTCACTTTGCTTTAAATTTTGGTGCAGTTCTTTAGGTAAAGTTATGGTAAATATATGCTAAAATCAGTAATTTTAGTAAAAAAATTGGGCGATACGTGGGAAAGATATTCATTAGAGTAGAGATTAAGATTAGTTCATCAGGTTCGTTGCTTGTCACATTATAAAATGCTCAACCCTGCGGAAAAGTGGAAAAACTGTTAAAGTTATGCACATCTATTTTTCGGTTATTTACTATAGGTTTCCAAAGATTTGCGGTGCCATCGAACGTCAATACTTGAGGGAGTGCAGGTTTTTGTTTTAAGATTAATATCTTTTGCTTTATTTTCGGTACTCGAAAGGCAATTATCTCTGCTTTGTCCAATCTAGAAGGAATTTTAAAGTCATTCAGCAGCTTGATCAAAAATCTATTAACTCAGTACATTTTCATCCTTTTCGATTTTAAAGTCGACTGAAGTGCATTTTTGCAGACATTGCACTTAGAGGCTAGAAGAGAATACCTGAACGCAAGGCCAATTTGCATTTTATTTTTTTAAACCTTTGAACAGTTCATTATATAATCGTTTTATTTGCGAAAATTTTTTCCTTTTTTTTTTGTGGTTCATATATGAAATCGGTTTTTGCATATGAAACCAAATTTGGTTTTGCTAGATGAGATAAATTGGTTATGGTTAGTTAGTTAGTGTCTTCAATATCTGAATATAAACAAAATTAAACTTGGCTTTGTAAATATGATGTAGAGTGCAGTATACCCTTTGACACGTCAAGTTCGAATGATCCAAGTTGACCATTTAACCATGATAAAACATACAATTAATTCGTTTCGCAATGCTCGCAGCAATGCTGGCATCAAGAAAGCAAAGAATTGAACCACTTGTCGGACAGACATATATAGAAAAGAATAGAATTTTACATAGTAAATACAAAAGTTATGCTTTATTTCTATTAACAAGGAAATTAACGAAACACGGCACAAAACACTGGGATGCGTTTTTTTTCTTTTTCTCTCTTTAATGGAATTAATGACTTCATTTAACATCAATGAAATAAAAAACAAAGAAACGAGAATGTTTTTACAATCAAATTATTATCCATAGCCCACTATTACTTATGATGCCTTCATAGCTTTCTTGCAACTGGATATGCGTCGAGATGTATTTACAACTTGGCATCAGCTTGCTTTAATAAAGGAGCCAATTTTTGTGTTAACATTATGTTGCCACTTATTTTAAGTTTGCCCTTCATAAAAGCAGATTGAGGATTCAATTTTCCGATAGCAATGTCCACCATATCTTCATCACTAACGGTTAAAGTAGTATCAACTTTAACACCTTTGGCCGGCCCTTCATAAATTTTAGCATTTTTCAAGTCCAAAGCTAAAACGCGTAGCAATAAAATAAAAAAAAAATGTAATTCGTCATTGATATGTTAAATGCCCTTTGGACTATATGTTTGGAAGTGAAGTCATTTGAAATTTAAACATTTCTTTTAACAAGTTTCAAATCGAACACAAAAAGCTTACTCCATTCTTTCACCGCTTTTCCGTCTTTGGTGATTTTGTATAAGAACACGCCATTAACAGCTTTAGCTTTAGCCTCGTTATCCTTGAGACCATCGCTAATCTTTTGGAAAACGGCATCCGAACTAAGAATCATCTTTTTTTTTTTATTTTTTTATTAGTAGTTATATAGTCCTGAGATATTTCAATTGCAAGCGTTAAATGCACTTTTCTCTCCTTTTTTTTTACTTTATTTTTTTAGTGATATAGCGAGTTTTGTTACAAAGCCTACTATTGCTTTTCACTCTTCTACTTAGAATTATGAAATACTACCAAAGTGCAGACAAAATAGCTTTTATATTAAAATTGCGCTTATTGCAAAAATGATGCCTGTATTAGTATTAATTAGCAACGAATCGAGTCGTATCGTGTAAAACTCTGCTTAGACTATCATCATATAAACGACGCACTACTTGTCAGTTAAATGCCGGATGCATTTTTATATAACTTGCGACAGCTACAGAAGACGCATGACGAGAAAATTTTAACGATTTATGCATAAACTATAAAACGTATAGATTTTTATACATTTTTCAATAGATAAAAAGTTATAATTATTTCTTAAAAGTAATTTTACGAATGATACTCTAAAGTTTGACTTACATTTGTTTAGTTTCTAAATAATTGGCAGCACTATTTAAAGTTAGCGTTTATTTTTTGTTAATATTTTGCCATATTGGACTTAAATATATGACTCTAAATTATCAATTTGTATGTAAACCCATATTATCCATATTTATTGCGAGAAGACTAATTCTGAAAGACAGACAGACAGACGAACATGGCTAAATGTAGTCGGAATCTGACGTTTATCGATAATGTGTATTTCTGGGTACAAGCAATATATAAAATGTTGTCATCATCTGTGACGTATGTGTTGTTGTTTTAACCCTATCCATCAGGTAACGCAAGTTACAAAGTTACGTTTTATTTTGTGCTTTTCGGTGCGATACGAATCGTACTGCTCTGTTATAAAAAAAAAGCAATGAAAAGAAAGAGAAAAATAAATTAAAAGCCGGTACGATGGCAATGCTTCTTTTAAGATGACAACACGGGCTACAGAAAAGAGTACCGTTGACTCACAGTACGGGGAGCGAATTGTTTAAAATAGTAGCATTTTTCTTTATTTGCCTCAAAATTGTGTTATCGCGGTTTTATTTAGCAGCGATTAAAACGCGCTTATCTAAAAATTCCCAAGAGATGCATTACTTTTGCTGGAAAGCGCTCAAAAATTCTCAAAAAAAAAAAAAAGTTAATAATTGTTAATAAATTCCCAATAAACTATGTTATTTGTCACTTTATTAAGCTTGATGCTATTGCATAAAATACTTGCTACGGCAAATATTTATGTTTTAACGATGAGCTGGACCTGAAACAAATTTTTAAATGAGCTGAAGAAGTAATATTTATTTATATTCAATAAAAATTATCATTGAGACCGATTGTGATATATTAGTTCGCCAAAAGTATTCATTCGTCGGTCCTTAATATACGAAGATTAACTAATTGATTTTAAATTTATCAATCCTTACAGCCGTTACGATGTATGGCCGCGCAATTACAAAAAGTTTTGTATCGATTACATCTTTTCACATCCGAAATGATACATTTCATTCACCAAATGCAATACTATATACTCTTTGAGGTAATTGAATGCTCGTGGGCTCAATTGCAAGAAAAGGTGCAACAAGCAAAAGCACTTGATGATATATTAAACGCTCACGATGAATTTTTAAATGGCATCAAATGTGGTGCCTTCCTCGATTCAAATTCAGGTGAATTATGTCGAACTATGGAAACTGTTTATGAAGGCATTATACGTTTAGAGGTTTGGCAAGATAAATTTTACGAGTTATGTTTTCGCGAATTGACGGCACGTAAGAAATACGAGGATGAGGTACGAAAATCTGAGAAACTTGGTAAATATGGTGTGACAACTGAAAAAAAATTTGAGCGAGATCAGGAATTTAAGATATTTGAACAAACATTGGTTAGTTATCATAAGACTTTGGAGAATATCGGAGGTGATTATGAGAAAGCTGTTAGATGTTTTCTGCTGGCTCTCAATTCAAATAATGATCATAATCTGCAACTCTTTGGCATACGATTAGATTTCAATGAATATTATAAAAAGCGAGATCAACGATTGGGTGTGCCATTAACTTTCGAACATATGCGGATGAGCAATGTGTACTTTAACAATAATAAAAGTCTATTGGGTAGCCGGGTTTCAAGTATAAATTGACACCGTATTCCCCATATAAGTTCTGTCAATGCACATACCGTTTTGCCTTTGCCAATCTCGGAGCAATGCTGTTGTTTGTTATGCTCGTCAAACGATAAAACGCCAATGCTTAAGGGCATTTCACATTGCCGTTGCCATAAGTTTTGTGCCAATAATTTTAAGAGAAATCTATCAACTGTTGCTACTACCTATACCGTGAGATCGACAAGCGGAAACTCAAAATGTCCGCTAATTTTGAATGCTGAATATGATAAGGATTTGATATTAGTGTCTTGTTGTGGTATATTATAAGCAAAAAAAAAAAAAAGAAAAAAAAGGAAAAACAAAGAAAAAAGGCAAGAAGATATTTGGGATTTTAGGTATTCTTAAAATATTATTTCCTATTCCCTTTATAATTATGTTGAGTTTTTCGAATGCGAATTATTGTTTCATCTAACGTCTAACGATGCTCTTTGTCCATTCTCATACATCGCTTTAAATTAGAACAAAATTTGGCGTTTTGCGGGAAATTCTGATATTAAATGGAAAAAACTTGCATGAATCTTAAAGAGAAAAAAAAATAAGCGAAAAGGAAATGTACAATGAAACAATTATTTTGTACACTCTGTTTATTTATGTTAAAGGTTTTCGTCACAAACAACAACACAACAGTAATAAATTTATGTACACATCTGAAAATAAAATAAATGAAATAAATATATACATAAAAATTTTTAATTTTTATCATTTAGAAGAGGATTACTAACGTGAAACGTCTTAATCGCCATTGAAATGTTATTTTATCCAATTCCAAAATTTATTTCAAGCTCACTTCGTAAATATATAATTGTAACAATAAATAATAATAATAATAATAATAAAACTAATAATAGTAATAATACTTACTATGGCTAAATTAATAGTAAGCCCTAAATTCTATTCACAGTAACAAAAACATAAAGAGAAATAAAATTTGAATTTGACAAGATTGATTTTAAATGTTATTAAATTTTTAATTTTTTTTTTTTTTTTTTTTTTTATAACGAAAGAAAGGATGCCATGATTCGAAATTTGCGCCACAAAAAATCCGCTCTCAATCTAACAAAATACTTATTTACGAAAAGGAACCCATAACCCGGCATCAAATATTGAAGGCAAATTTAGCATTCAGTGACCCATAATTAGTTTAAGACTCTTAGTGAATCCACAATCTGGCCTGTTTACTCATTTGAAGTGAGATGGCTGGACAATTAGATTGCACGTCCTCCATACTTTGCATGAGGCAAATTAATAATGCTTCTCATCGACTTCAAATCTGGTTTGTCTTCTTTCACTACTCATTGATCTCGGTATTGTATAGAAGCCGCGATTTTCTTCCGTTCACATATTATTATTAAAAATGATAATAATTCCTTTCTTAGGACGAAAAAAGAACATTGTATTGATGGCACACCTTTGTTTGTCCTATGAAATGTTTACATGTGGCAAGGAGTTAGAAATTGCAATGAGTAAGAAAGTTATATTTGGCCATTAATAACTTTGATATCCCTTTGCTTCTATTTATTGGCATAAAAAATTGAGTTGAATTAAATTTTTCTTTCACCTTATTGTTAAGAAAAATTTGGTCCGCTGCAATGTGACATAAACCATAATTCATGTAACGTAATTGACACACATAGCTTTCGCGTAGTCGCGTTCTACTTTCCATATCCTTTCATTTGATACTCATATCACTGCTCACCACTCATTAATCCACCGCGTGCCGGTGTCCACCAACGTTTTTATAACAATTCCGTGTCGCGACTCCTTCGTGAGAAGGGCGAAACACGCGAAACACTATAATAAAGCGAAAAAAACGATCTATTCAATAATCCTTTTAAGTTGTCCATAAAAAAGTGTTACAATTTGAAATCGTATACATCCAGGGAGTCGGGGCAATCCGATGATCGCGAACGTCGCAAACTAATTAAATTACAATACTATTTAAATTGCCTCAAAGGGCGTTAAACGTGTGCCGATTATTACTAAGATAATGTTGTTCATTTTGTCGGATTTACTGTTGACATTCCAAGACGGGACTAGCAAGCGCTTAGCGAACGTTTTGCAACCTTATTAACGTTTGTTTGCAAACATATCTTAGTCTAAGACAAAACCGTTCGAGAAGATAGAAATTTTTCGAAAAGCTCTTATGTATGTAAGTCAAAGCGGCGGTTTTGAAGGGACCGTATGGGACATGCTTTAATTACTCTTTGAAATTTTAGCGTTGCATGTGTCGAAGTCATTTTACTCATCGTATTGAAAAAATTGGAATCCGTTTACCCACTTCGTTCTGTTCTCATGTCAATAACACATAGAGTTGTATGAGTTGATCTGCGTTGTGTACGCTATTTTTAGGAAAAGAAGATGTCCGCGATCAATTTGTGATATATTGCACGACAAATAAAGCGCATCTGAGCTGCGGCAGAAGAGTAAATCTATTGAAAACGATTTGTAGCCACGACGAACCTAGATAAGTAATTTTCCTCATTTTCTTTTCTATATGACGAAAAGTCATAATTATGAAGAATAATTTTATTAAGTAAAACGACTATCTAAAGATTCTTCAAACTAAGACGTTATAAGGGAAGTGGTACTGAAAGTGGCCTAATACGGGCAGTTGAGTACGTACGTATACCGTAGTGTGTATCCGCGAAGTAAAGTAGAAAAAAAAATATATATATATAATATAAACCGTTCCTGCCGCACAGATCCTTGCATAGATCCTCACAAGTTTAGTACATCCTTCTATCACATGTGATGTATACAAGTGGTAAAAAAGTGTGGAGGAATTTCATTGTGCCCTACAGCTGCCGCTATATTTATAGAATATACCTTTGCCAGAGTGAATGAATGCTTGCCTGCTCATGTCATCGCTCCTAAAGACATGATGAAGATATTGTAAAGAATGTTTACCTATTTACTTTTTTGCGCATAAAGAAACTGTCAGATTATATAAGACTGTTGACAATGCTTTAATAAGAACGATCGGATGGATGGAAGCACAGATTGATTTCAATAAATGAAAATCAATTATATTTAACTACATTTTCTTATACACATATACTTCAATTTTTATTTGCATTAATGCCATTGATTTGATCATGTTATACATATTTAATAACGTATAGACAGACACATACTTTAGATATTTTAAAACAATTAAAACAGAAGATAGATAAACAATAGAAAATTGTCTTCGAATTAACATATCAGGCTAAATATTTAAATCAAAAGTTTCTTCTTCTTCTTTTATTTTCTTTTTTTATGTAATTATGTATGTATGTATGTATGTATGTATATAAAATTCTATAGTTTTTTTTTTTTTAATTTAATGTATACATATTATTATATATAATATTATATTAGGACGTAATTATTGTTATTGTTAGAGATAAGCCATAAATTCCTTTAATGAAAATATTAACACCGCAGCATAGTTGTGTTAACTATTCTTCTGTTCTTTATGATTGATTGCCTGGATTTACAGTTTACATGTGTTTTTCATCAAATCACATATATGCAAAATATTTTAACAAACACAAAATTTCTTCTTTTCATTAAAAAAAAAAAAAAAAACAAAGCAAAAGAAAATGATTCAAAAGATTATTTATTGCACTGTAGCTTATCCCGTATACGATTTCATTTCCCGCTCCTATTTTCCAAGTTATTATTATTATAAAATGATTGGCTTTTTTATTTGTTTTAAATTTAATTATTTAATCTATAACAACTACACGGATAAGTATCTTTTTCAAAAAAAAAAAAAAGAAAGAATTGTTATATAGAGTCTGCAGTTAGAAAATTTTGAAATCATCTACTAAATCATTGCTAGCAAGAATTCTCTTTCATTTCTTTTGATTAAATGCGAGAGAAATGCACGCACAAACTCTTTACTCTTTACTCTTATTCTCTCCGATTTCATTGTATCCTTGAACAAGATTTTTCTTTCGCCTTTAGAGACATTTGTTTTTTTTTTTTTT
>NW_023998414.1:30680381-30681359 GCF_014805625.2 Glossina fuscipes
TCAGGCTAAATATTTAAATCAAAAGTTTCTTCTTCTTCTTTTATTTTCTTTTTTTATGTAATTATGTATGTATGTATGTATGTATGTATATAAAATTCTATAGTTTTTTTTTTTTAATTTAATGTATACATATTATTATATATAATATTATATTAGGACGTAATTATTGTTATTGTTAGAGATAAGCCATAAATTCCTTTAATGAAAATATTAACACCGCAGCATAGTTGTGTTAACTATTCTTCTGTTCTTTATGATTGATTGCCTGGATTTACAGTTTACATGTGTTTTTCATCAAATCACATATATGCAAAATATTTTAACAAACACAAAATTTCTTCTTTTCATTAAAAAAAAAAAAAAAAAACAAAGCAAAAGAAAATGATTCAAAAGATTATTTATTGCACTGTAGCTTATCCCGTATACGATTTCATTTCCCGCTCCTATTTTCCAAGTTATTATTATTATAAAATGATTGGCTTTTTTATTTGTTTTAAATTTAATTATTTAATCTATAACAACTACACGGATAAGTATCTTTTTCAAAAAAAAAAAAAAGAAAGAATTGTTATATAGAGTCTGCAGTTAGAAAATTTTGAAATCATCTACTAAATCATTGCTAGCAAGAATTCTCTTTCATTTCTTTTGATTAAATGCGAGAGAAATGCACGCACAAACTCTTTACTCTTTACTCTTATTCTCTCCGATTTCATTGTATCCTTGAACAAGATTTTTCTTTCGCCTTTAGAGACATTTGTTTTTTTTTTTTTTGTTTTAACATGTTAAATACATACATGTTAAATATACACATGTTAAATATATACAATCTGTCTCTCTTATATTCCAACGTGTATTGTTAAATTAACTTTCATTTGAAGAAGTTTATTAAGATGTTTATTAATAACGAGAGAGAGAGAGAGAGAGAGAGAGAGAGAGAGAGAGAGAGAGAGAGAGAGAGAGAGAGAGAGAGAGAGAGAG
>NW_023998414.1:30681369-30686383 GCF_014805625.2 Glossina fuscipes
GAGAGAGAGAGAGAGAGAGAGAGAGAGAGAGAGAGAGAGAGAGAGAGCGAGTTGTTGTTATAAATAGAATAAAATAATAAAACAGAATAGAAAAATGTGTTTTTATGAATAGAAATTGCCACCATTCGACTTTCAAGTTCGTAGACTGGATGTTACAAGTGTTAAATTTTGATATCGTTTGAATCATTTTCAACTGTTACTATAATGGAAAGAAAATTTTTAAATGATGAAAGCTAGCTGGTACATCGAAAGTGTGTATGACCTTCAGAGACCTACCATACGCTTTAGTAAAAATCTAATTTACATGAATAAGTTGAGGTTATTGTACCTAAAGCACAGTCTTTTGTTTGGATAGTCTATTTGCATTGAATCTAGAGCTCCGGACTCGGAAAGACCAAATTCATAAAGTTTTTTTTTATTTATTCTAGGCAGCAGCGGGAATGAAGCACCTAAAATTTTTTATTCGAATTTTAATAATTACCTTGCATAATGGTATTAAGTCTAATATGTTTAGGTCATATTTATAATGCGTCTCCATTTCGACTATATCTTCTTTCTTGGACATTTTATAACGTAGAGTTCTTCAATTTTTATCTCTAATTTTATTTTAAGTATTATAATAAGAAAAAGAAAACAAAAAAAAAAACAAAAAAAAAAAAAAAAAAAAAAAAAAAAAAATCGTAGAAGAATTAAAAAGAATATTAAAAATTCTCTTAAAATATTTCTTTACTGGGTGTAGATATACCCACAGCTTCTTCATAATCTTGATTAGACGATTTATGAGATTTTTTCTTATCTCTGTGATGACGATTGTCATGTTTTTCGGTTGTTTTGCTCTTTTTCTTTTTAGTGCTAGTTACCACATCCACGTCTTTCAAATCCTTATTAGACTTGTGCGACTTCTTGTGTAATTTTGCTTTTGCTTGCCGTACGGTTTCTTCATTTTCAATAACGGTACTGTCACTTGGAATTTGCAATTCTTCCAAAGAGATGCCCAAAAGATTAGCACTATCATTTATTTCCTCAGTTATTTGTAGTTTTTTAGAGCTTGATTTTCTATGTTTCTCTTTCTCTTTCACTCTCTCCCTCTCCCTCTCACTCTCTTTGTCTTTGTTTTTTTTCTTTTCCTTTTTATGCGCAGAATCCATTGAAGTTTGGCTTTTTGGGACATTTTCCAAGGCATCAGGGTTATATTTCTTTTGCGATTTTGAAGAACGATATTTCGGAAGTTCTAAATCAGGTCTGCAATTATGAGATGGCATGTTTGTTTTAAATTATTTAAGTCATTTAGATGTACATAAATGATTAGCTTACATGTCCAATTCAATGTCCAAAGCTCTGTGAGGATCATCTGGATCAAATTGCTTATCTTTTTCTTCACCGTCTGAGAGAGCTACACCTTCGGGCATATCTAGAGTGGTATTAACTACATGTAACGGTGTTGGTTCTACAAATTATCAAACTTAAGATATTTTTTTAAAAGTCTCACTAGGAAAGAAACCATTATATTTACCCTCTTCGGATTCCGTACTGGAATTGTGATTAGTTTTAGTTTTTGATTTTTTACTTTTTTTTGACTTCTTATGCTTTTTCTTTTCCTTTGCATTAGCTTTCTCCTGCATTAAGTATTGATCCGAACGTTTAGTCGCTAAAATGTTGATTTCATTCATAAATTACTTCGTCAGCGAGCAAGCAATACTATATATATATATATATATCTACTTACCTCCCACTTTAAGGGGAATATCTAAAGATAGTTCTGTTATAGGTATATCATCTAAATTATCGTATTGATCGGCGTTATGCTGGGAGTTATTACTACTTGCGGGTCTCGCATTTTGACCCACTTCTGGCATTGAGGGAAATGATTTTAAATAATGCGGATTATTCGATTGTTCAATTAAACGTTGCATGCGCTGCCGTTCGATTTGTTCGGGCGACATTTCTTCGCTTTTTCTTCGTTTCGTTTCTTCCTCTTCATAAGCAGCGAGAGAACTGACAAAAAGCTCCTCCTTCTCGTCCTGCGATGAACTGCTGCTCTCATCTTCTGGCGGTGGATTGATCCATTCATCCAAATCTAAACCATCAGGTAAAGGAACTTTACGCTGCGCTTTGGGAGCAACAGGTATAAGTTCGCCAGCGAATAGAAGAGCCATCTCTTGCACAATCTCAATAGCCATCGTTGAAATATGATTCAATTGTTTGGCTTCCGCGGCACCTTCAGAATCAATAATCTCTACGCAAGTATAATTCGAAGATGATGATGATGATGCATCAAATTGTGCCCGTAACATTTCCAAAAGTATGCAAGCAGAATGGGCACGTTCTTGTACTTCGATATCATTGGAACTATTAAAACTTTGCAATTTTTCTAACACTTGATCACAAAGCTATAAACAAGAACATTTATTACATACGTTATGACGGCATATTATTAAATAGATGAGTTTTACTTAAGTTAAAAAAAAAAAAAAAAAAAAAAAAAAAAAAAAAGATGAAAACGCTTTCTATAATTGGAAAACTGATGATAGTTGCGCAGTAAATGTTATATGCAAATCTCATCTATGCTCTATCTATGCCTCTGCCAGCCTAGGCCAGCTACGGTTACACTCGCTCTTCTATCCTTGAACTAACTAACATTTTCATAGATATAATGCTTACTTTTAACATTTGTAAAGTAAATTCAATTCGATTCACACATACAACCCAACTTGAAGTGCATAAGATATAATACTTGTTCTTCGAAAAAAAAAAGAAGCCAATTCTCTTAGTGCCTGTTGTGAAATGTTACTAAAACCTGTGTATGTCGCAGGGGGATATAACAATGATTCAAAAAGGCTTTCAAATGCATAAGAGTAACATATTTGCAATGATAGTTCTTTACAGTGACTGACTTGAACAACAGCTTTAAGGAACATCATAAAACTTACTTAGTAACATTTGACTTTAAATCAAAAAAAACCTATTGTTGAACTTATTAGGTATAGAAATCAATTACTTCATAAAACGTATATGACGCGTTCAATTTTCTCGAAATATGAGCCGTAAATAATTTACATATTAATGTTTGGAATGAGGTAAGTTTTGAGTTGTTTGCAAGCGCAAACGTTTAGTGTGGATTAAAGTTTAAGGAGAGCGATATCATTTGCGGGTCTGATGTGCTTTCTGTGCTTTCTGTGCTTTTAACTGAATTAATTTGGAAAAAAATGCAGCTAAAGTTGCGAAGACGATTGAATGAAAATGCATTAAGCTTTAAAAAAAAAGAGTTAAAAAGCAGTTTACGAGATTTTGGGCATAAAATTATAAAATCCTGAAAATGATGAAAATTGATATCCGCCCGTCCGTGCGTCGCCATCAAAAGCAACTCAAGAAGGAATTTTGAACTTTGGCTAGAAACTTTTACCTCACTCTGTACGGTATACTCCAGATCTAACCACTTCCCATTCTCACTTATCCAGGCCGATGCGGTCATATTGAGCAGATTAACGTTTAATCGAAGTCGAAGATGGGCGGAGAAATGGGTCAATGATTATTTCGCCTCTAAAACCACTAGTTTTCGCCGCGGGGGCATCCATAAGTAAATGGAAAAAAACTATAGACAATGATGGGCACATATATCGATTACTAGGCTTTGTAATAAATATATTTGTACACCTATTATATAATGGTAGAATCTAATATTTGCGGAAAGTTGACATTTGAAATCGAGCAGAAAGGAGGAATGAACGACGATTTCCAAGAAATTTTCTTATGATATGCATATATATGCAATGATTTTTTTTTTTTACTTACTGTGATCAAACCATTGACGTCCCCATTTTCCATGTAAGTGGTGGCTAAGCGGGTAAATAATTTCATGACATTTTGCACGAAAACACCCTGTATATGGCCAGGAACTTGACGTGGCTTCAATAATACATTTAAAGTGGGCTCGACATTCTCCAATTCACTGATGGACATAAAAATTTAAAAGTTATAACGAATTATTTCTCTACAGCCTCTTATTAGGAGTTAAATACTTTGAAAATTCTCCCACTATCCAGGCGGCCGCATAAAGTACTTCATACATTGAGTTACTTTGCGATGAAACAATAAATGTGTCCAAAAGGTTGGCCATTTCATTGACGGCAAATTGTCGTACTATAGGCACTCGAATGGCGACATCTAATAATTGCTCAGCAATTATACGTCCTTAAAAAAATGAAATAAAAAAAATAAAAATAAATAATTAATGCATAATAATAAGTTACCATGCTTGGAACCAGCTTCCAATTGTATTAGTTCCACTAATACCGTTAAATACCATTCAAAATTCGTAACAAATAAATATGAACTTTGGGAGCATATTTCAATCACTTTATATAATAATTCATCGCGATAAGCGGAACCTTCCGCACGCTCCATATGACCCAATAGACGCTTAACAATTTCCATGAGATTCTTTTTAGAGACCATGCCGTATAGTAAGTCTAAAGCACGTAAACGTATCGACTCGTCTTTATCATCCAAACAAGCCAATATTAAGTCCTTGTGGGCCTGCACACTTTTCGGATGCGTTTTCAAGATTTTTGACATGGCCAAAAGACCCAAATATTTTACTAAAAAAAAAAAAAAAAAAAAAACAAATTCATATAAGCAAACAGTATAAGCAGAATATAAGAATATAAGAAGAACTTACAGTTCTGATCGGAATCCTCAATCAGAATACGTAGCTTTTGTACACAAAGTTGTATAGAGGCACTATGGTTTGGCATACCACTGCTAATGCTTATTAATACCGCAATCACCGTATTAATGCATTCATATAATAAACTCATCGCCGAGGTACTGTTTTTTCATAATAAATTTGAAAAAATGAGAGGAAATTTTTTTTTTTTTTTTTTTTTTTATATTCTTTAAATATGAAATATAAGAAAAATTGAATTTAAAAAAAAATAAATAAAAATTAATCAATGAAAATTGAACGTTTGTGTAAATTTTTGTGATTTTGCTTTATTGTAATAAATTATATAAA
>NW_023998414.1:30686483-30687724 GCF_014805625.2 Glossina fuscipes
TTAATATATATATATATATATATATATATACCTATATATATTAAGCGCAATTCAAAAGTTTGTCTCGCTTTTTTTTCTAATAAAATTTAAAATTTTTGAACAAAATTTGCTTATGTGCCTTAAAATTAACACTTGCATACACACACACAAACACACACACGCCCATATACAAATACATACAAATACATACATACATACAATTATAATTCTATATATATATATATATATATTTATACATATATATATTATATATATACATATATATATATATATATATATATATGAGATTACAATAATAAAGAATGACAACAACATAGGAAAACAAATGAAAATAATAATAAAACTTGCCTATGTATAAGATTTGTGAGTGGTTCTATTAATTTCTTTCCTAGCCGGGGTTCTAAAGGAGTTAAAGCGCCAAACTGCAAATGCAAAAAAGAGAAGAAGAGGAGAAAAAGAATAGAAAAACAAGCACATATTTAAATAATACAAATAATATGAATGTAACACATTATTCAATTTGTTTGTTTGTTACTTTTTTCTTTTGTTTTTTTTTTTTTTTTTTCCTTTTTCTTGATGAATTTTCTTTTATAATTCCTTGAACTCGAAGATTTCAATATTCTAATAACAATAAGCGATCTTAAAATTTAAATTGACTTCAATCGTGACTGAAACCTAAACCTAAACCAAACTAACCTCACTTCGTACACTGAAGATATCTACGCCAAAGGGCCACCTGATTTATGTGACACTATACTTAACTTGACGAGTCTTCTACACTAACGCTTTATTTAAAGGATACCAAATCAGAACGAACGTGTATCTCGTAATTAGATCAATCAATAGAAGTGCTCAAATAGAGGATCGAGTTAAGAAAATGAATAGTTTTTCGTAGCCAACATCTTTTCATGACTATCTTTGTTGACCTCTGCTCTAAAGATTACGATTGCACATCCTGTCCTTATGTTCAAACAACACAGCAAAATCACTTAATTACATGAAAATTACATTACATGGAATTGAAATGGAATGACATGACATCTTGCCTCACTTTCTATCATTAATAGTTAAAATAATGCATCGAATAGTTTTTGCCATCAAATTAGTCAGAGGTTTTTTTTATTTTATTTTTTTTTTCTTCTTCGATACGCATGAGTAAATCAATGAATAGTTTGTTTGGCTTCAAATTAGTCACATAATGTTTTTTTTTTTTTTTTTTTTTTTTTTTTTTTTTTTTTGAA
>NW_023998414.1:30687824-30696785 GCF_014805625.2 Glossina fuscipes
TAATTTTTTTTTTTTTTTTTTTTTTTTTTTTTTTTTTTTTGAAATAGTTTTCTTTAACTAATTAATTTAATTAATTTGAAACGTGTGTTGTAATTGTTTGAAAATTGTAGGCGAATTTCGCTTTAACGCGATATTCGCTTGACTGTTAATTATACTCTCTTGGCATCGTAGACACCGATGGGCGCCCCCCCCCCCACAACTTGTCATTATCGGTAATTATATCTCATTCATGCAAAGCATATTTTTTAAAAAGATTGTATCGCCTTTGAAGCGAGACAAGGAAGACATCCCCCAAGACAAGTGTAAAATGTCTTCTAAATGTAATGAAATTGTTTTAATTGTGAATTGCAAGCTCTCTCTCTCTCTCTCTCTCTCTCTCTCTGTAAGTTTTTTTTTACCATTTCATCGGCGATTTATCATATATTCTGAAGACATTTGACTTTGTTGACATGTTGCCTTCTCGGACATGAACCGTCCACATGAATCGTGAACCTTCCATCGTGTCATTGTTTCATGGTCGGTACCAATACTTGTTTTTCCTTTTTCCCTTTCTCTTTGTTTTCTCTTTCTTGATAATGAGTTTTAATGGACCAATTCAATGAGGAGTAGTAGTAGTAGTAGTAGTAGTAGTAGTAGTAGTGTGGCTTTATATCCAGATTGTAGATAATTAATAAATTCGATAATTATATGCGATATCCGGTTTTTTTTTTTTTTTCTTAAGTCTAATTGCAGACTTTTTTAGTTTATAATTAAGAAAAAAAAAAGAAGTAATTTTTTTATTGATCAATCTTTTAAATAAAAATTCAACCCCTCGAGGCCTTAAAGAAGCTTTTATTTTTCAATTTAAAGAATTTACGATAGAAACTGTCGATTAAAAAATTTCAAAGCTAGAGAAAATCCGTTATGAACAGAACAGAGTTGTCGACAAAGTCAAGATACAAGTTGATCATAGAGGAGCGACCATATCACCACCAGCACTGTGTATCCATTCATTTCCTTATTTAGATAACGACACCACCAAGGTCCAAGAGATGATTTATAGAAAGATGTGAATAATTTTTTTCCTTGAATAAATTGCGTCATTTTTACAAACTCCTACTTAAACTAGGTAACGTGTTCGAAAGAAATTATGCAAAATTAAGAAAATTAATTCTTTTTTCTTGTGATATAAGTGCTTGAAATATTTATTTTTCTCTCTTTTCTTAAAACCTTTACAAAAATAGAAAGTAAAGGTACTGGCATCTACTAATCGAAAGGACAGGCACGTAGTGGAGAAGAAAAGCGATATATATATAATTTTTTAATTTTCGATTCGGATGAGCTTGATAAAAGAAGTAAAGGAATACAACGAGTTCAATATTCTTCTTTGATGAAAGTGTAAGCTTTTGTTTTCGTTTTCGTTTTTTTTGTTTTTTTTTTTTATTTTATTTTTTTTTTTTTAAAGGTTTGGTTCTAGAGTCGTTTTATGTAAGATTAAAAAACAATGAATTAACATCCTTGAGAGACCCCTGTATTTTTCCCGGCTTCTTAGTGTTAATAATCAATCAAAAAAAAAAAAAAAAATTTAAAGATAAAATCAAACGAATTTTTACAAAAGAAAAAGGGGACAAATCAAAGCTGCAACGATAGATAGCTAAATATACAAATAACCTGTACTAATATAAAACGGATTAAAACGAATAATCGTAATAAAAGAGAAATAAAAACTCTTGAAGCCAAAGTGAATCAACTGAAACGCAATCGTAGCATACAAAGGCCAATTGAAAATGAGAAATTAAATGAAAGACAAATGAAAAAAAAAAAAATAAAATATATATATATATATATATATAAAAAAATAGAGAGAGAGTAAATAAAAACACAAACATATATTTTTGATATAGTGACAAGAGAAGAAGAGAAGGAAGAAAACATATATTAAACCTGGAAATAATTTCAATCAAAGGTTGAGTTAATTTACGTCCCAGCGCTGGTTCAATGGTAGTAAGGCTGGCAAACTTTGTTTTTATTGTAATAACGAAGGCAAGTTGATAAAATAAAAATAAAACAATAAAAATATATAGATATATTTTAAAATGTTTTATAGAAAAATGATTGATTGATTAAAAATAGAAAAATTTTTAAATTAAATTAAAATATCGAATTCATTAATAAATTGAATAATTAATATAAGTAAAAAATATTCCGCGGAAAATATTCATGAAGCTCATTTAGAATTTGCAATAAAATAGAAATAAATATGAAAGAAGAGATGATAATAAATTAATATAAACGCATAACATCGCTTACCAATTTAATTATTTTAATAAGCATCCAATTATTGGTTGAAGTTGTCATCAATTTAAAAAATACAGGAGCCAAGGGAAGATAATTTTTTGGATTCTTGCGTGCTAATTCGCAAACAACATTAACGGCAGCTGATTGTACACCTTATTAATTAATTTAAATAAATAAATAAATTATGTTTTCATTTTCATGTTATCATTATATTATCTTTTTCTTTCAAAATTCGATAAAAATTTGAATTTTTTTTTTTTTACCTGGATCGGGATCCTCAAGTTTCTCCTTAAGTTTAGGAAATGCAGGCTTCAGGGCTTCAGGATAACGTAAGAATACTTTATACATCATAAGGACGGCTTTCATACGTAAATAAGGCTTAGTTGAGCTCATCTTAAATAATGTATATAAAAATTTGAATAATAATAAACATTATAATCTATCTATCTATCTATCTATCCTATCTACCTACCAATGTCATAATATCATTAGCCAAATCTCGAGATAAATCTGGTGATATGAAACAACTTAGACCGCTCAAAGCCACTCCAGCGTCATATTGATTTTGCGAATTTAAATCTTTACGTATCATATTTGTGGTTAACATAAGCAACTGTAACGATTTAAATTTAATTTAAATATAAGTAAGAAAATTATGCTCGATCCCGACCGACTTTTTTATACCCATCACCGTTTCATATAGGGTCTTTGAAGCATCCTTTTTGAATACTGTCAATGTTTTTCGAAAAGAATGAAATTTTCAATACTCTGTAATATTGACTAGACGTGGCCGAGTTTCTCCATTTTTGTACAGATGCTACAAAACTGCCCTTACCATGTAAGTGCAATTTTTGCGGTTTTTATGGCGATCTTCACAATCTTTTTTCCTTTCAAAAAAAAAAAAAAGTTACTCTAATGTTGTTGGACCATGGTCAGGGCCTTCGAACAATATGACTCAATTTCAATATTTCCGTGCAAGAAAATCGAATCTTTTTGCCAAATTTGTAACCGATTATTGCGCTTTTGCAACCAAAGCGATTGTCTACCATCGACATGACATACGACTAACGAAGAGATTGAGAACAGTACATGCTTAAATCGATTTAGAAGTTGGTGATGATTACGACTTTATAGATACTTTATGGAAATTGTGAGGCTTCGTTCTGGGTATCGCAAACGCTTTGACAAAACGAATTTAAACTCACAACTTGCGGTGATTGGTATATAAAATAGAGATTTCCAGAAATGATTAACTGTACTTACCTCACTGTCAGGATGAAAACATTGGCTCGCTGCTAAATAGCCAATACGCTTACACGTAAATTTAGAAGAGCTCATTACCTCGATTATATTGAAACCGGCCCAAGAGATGTCATATCCCAACATTTGGATCTTTGAAAAGATGAAAATATATTGACATAAATTTTAAAAATGTAAAGTAAAAAGAGAAGAAACGACTAAGAAAACAATATATTCGCCTCGGATCGCTACCGGATCGGCCAGATAAGCTAGCCTTGTTAGTCAAATATTTATGAAAAATCGCCATTTTTCACCAATCAGTGTACGCCCACCTGAATAATGGCGATGGTCATAAAGAAGTGAAGAAAGAGAAATAGATAGGGAGATGGCCGAAGCCTACTGAGTGTGCGCCCAATAAGAAAGTGTTATGGCTTTACCGATTCAGCGTTCACATTAGCTCTACGACCAAAGTAAACTCTACCGTTTTTGAGATTTGATTCCATGAACACTGACCTCAGTAGTCGCGATGTTTGCCTAATCGAGTACTCAGGGGAATTAGTGTAAAGTAGAAATGGACCAAACACATGTTCAAGCAGTTTTTAATGTTTACTCGTTCTATGTCTATGTTCGGTAATCATTATTCTCAATTTTTAATTACCGTGTATATGTACTATGGGGTCTTTTTTTGCAACTATTCCAAGGAGGTATTAATTGAATTGCATTGAAAAGACTCTCCTTTCTGTCACTATTTCTGGCATAAGGATCTTGATTATATCGAATATTTTACTGCTATGATGCAACAAACAATGTAAATGTACGTCGAACCAACGTCCGATGATCATTAAAAATTGCAATAAAGCTAATGCTGAAAACAAATTCTTCTTTTTCTTCTTTCCTAAAAATGCATGTCAAAAACAAACATTGCTTTCTTTGTTTATTTCGATCATCACTCACTACTACAGCGTTAGTTAGTTGTTTTACTTGGCTGCTAATGTCTATTGGTTTGGAGAAAAATTGTTATGCACTCTTAATAATAATAATCTTAATTATGTGTATGAACTGTAACGCGCTTTCTTACATTTATTTATATAATAAGAGGATCGAACATAAAATTCGTGGAATTAATAAATTTCATGGACTAAAGTTTATGTATATATATATTATGTATATATCCGGGTACTTTACATAACGTGTAACTTAAATTGAATGTTTTATTATTCATTTCCCGTTTCTGAAGGCGTTACGCGCCTTGTTGGTCAAGAAAAATATGAAATATCGAGAATTTTATTGAACTACTATATCCTGAAGAATTTCAAGACGACAAGCATAGCATCATTGTTTTACATTTACTACATATCTCTCCACGTCCGCGAAATACATACACTTCAGGGAGCAACGTAGACGAAAAATGACAATTATTCGAGTTGTTCGTCTTGAATCAAAAATTTTTAACATCGATTCATGCTATACATGCTACTCTCTTTTTACACGGTAGATACGTTTCTTAGAAAACTGTGCAAAGAAAATATCGCGTAAAGAAATACACACGACATATGGTCAATTTGAGGATGTATTCTACAATTTTATAAGATCGTGTAAAATCATAAAATTGTAAATATTTTCCCAAAAACCGTGCAAAAAAAAATAATAATGAAATTTACGTATATATGAAATAAATCCACTTTCACTTTTCTAGTATAACATTATAAAAATTTATATTTAAATTGGAAATAAGAATCGATTTCGCAATCGATCGAAATTCAAATTTTTTCAACATCAACTTTTCGAGTTTCATTAAAATTATTTATTGTATCCTGGAAGGTGGACACTCTTAAGCCAAAGTAAATTCTGAATAACGAAAAGCTATGTTCAATTTAATGTGTAACGAGACAAGGGGAAAAGTGAACATAAAATTCGGATAAATTCCATGTGACACCACCTAGCCACTAGCACATATGTAACCGATTTGCAATCACGGCATTCTCTCAATTGTATTTTCTGTAGGATAGTGTCAAAAAAAAAATATATATATATATATTTGGATTTCGCACTAGAACTAAAAAATTCGTTCCCAAAAAATATGAATAAAAAGAAATATTGAATAAATATTATAGTTAATTTCCAGATCTAAAAAAGTGACTGAAAAGTACGATAAACACTATTAAAAAGGTTCTTGTCAGAGCTCACTTACGAATTAATCTCGTGCTCACGCTTTTGAGTCCATTAAATATAAATTAATTACACTTTGAAAAATGAAACCAAACGTGGCTTTGCTCATGTCTAACACGGTTCATGTCTAACACCGTTCATACTATCGACATAATCTAGTCAAATTCGCATATGTATGAGGTGACGAAATTATAATGCATATATGTGAGGAATGAGAATGAAAAAATTCATTGAAACATCAAAAAAAAAGCGAAAAAAAATTGATCACAAAAATTCATCAAATATTGAGAATCGTTGTAAAGTAAAACAATTCGTATAAAATGGGAATTTTTTCTTGTCAACTTATCAACTTCCGTGTAAAAAAAAAAAAAAACAAACGTGCAAAAAAAGAATTGGATCCTAATCATATTTTTATCAAATATACAAGCGACTCATACGCAATTATACATAATAAAGAAACTGTATTGATAGCTACTTCCACTAATTCACAAACATACATATATTTTGTTTGTAGTCGTTATCGGATGATGGAAATGCATTAAGGAAAAATCTAAAATAATATTGAAATTTCTGTAATTAGTAGGTGAAAATAATACATGTCAGTATTTTAGCGGATCGAATAGTTTACAGTCAACTATTGAACTTGTCATCGTCAGAGGGAATAGAAAAGAAGTTTGACATCAAGTTTATTTTTTTGAATAATAAGTTTGCAGTTTCCAATCCTTCGGTCATTTCAACAACCACCACGGTCAGTATACAACTCTTTTGCTATTAAACTTTATACACATTTTGTATGGAATGTTGTTGCTCGCATAAATTTAAAAATGCTTTACAACCATTTGACATATGCACATATACCATGAATGCATGAATGTAATGCGCTCGCCGTTGTAGGCATAATTCTATGGATTTGTTCAATAGTTTTCGTATATTTGTGCATTGCCACTTTATCACGTTTAGGAATGTGGGCGTACGACCATACAAATAAATCTTTAGTATTTTTATTTTTTTAATTTTTTTATTTATTTTAATACTTACATAAGTTAGCTTTGCTACAGCATTGCACTTAACGTTAATGTTGTCTTGACGCAATTCTTGCTTAATTTCTTCAATGCATTGTGAAATATATTTGGCCTGAAACGAAATTTTATCGTATAGTTTTTAGTATATCACTTGCGAACAATTAAATGTTAATTAGTAAAAAATTTCATTTCTATATAAAAGCCTTGAAATGAATCGACGCAATTCGTTATATAAATTCGCTTTTTATTAACAACTAGGACTGCTTCCTAGCGAACGCGGATTGGAAAGAAATTGGAAAAAACTCTTACTCCAAATTACATACAAATATTTTACTATATATAGGTCCGTCCGTCACGTCCGTGATACAATCATATTAAGTGCTAAGATTTTTCGCAGGTTATTATATTTACTTTTATATCCTACAATCAGGGAATATCAAGTTTGTGCAAATGTATATAGAATCCAGAAGGACTTGAAATAAGCCCATTCCTTTTATTATACCCATCGATTCAGCATAACTTTCTCATTTGATTTAAACGTGTCGTTCCGTCCTGTATTCTCGCGTTTAACCTCCAGATAACGATTGTTTCGATTTTTTGGGTTAAATATGCTACCACCACCATGCTTCCCATATAACACATCAATTTGACTTTTTTTTTGATCGAGAGAATTGTGAAGAGAGGAAGTAGAAAAAACTGCAGCAATGTTATTATGAAATCAATCCATTCCACAAACAGTAATACGGTGTTGATCGCTTTTTCCGCAAACATCATAATTAAAAGAACTATAGTAGTTCGGATCGAAAATAATTTGTAGCGTGACGTTTGAAAAGAGATAAACAAAAGTTGTGCGTGTGTGTGTGAAAATGATTGAAATTTTCAAAAATATGTAAGAATAGAGGTTTGGGGCCAGGTTCGCGGAGGAATTTGTGCGCTTCTACGGACGAGATGACTTGTCGAAAGCGACAGGCGAAATGCTCAAGCAGAGAGCACGCCACTGCTTACAAAGGATATGCATTGCAAATCATATGCTCGCGGAATAAACACTAAATATGTACAATCAGCATCCTCGGTTTTTATGTGTAACAATTCAAAAGAAATCGCCATAATCTGTCATAATGCAGCGTATTAAGGCAAACGTTTGATCATCCATCGAGTATAGAGAAAGCATAAATGTTGGAAAGCATAAATGTACAGCTATCGATTGGAATCATAAATTAAATCAGACCAGTAGAGCTCTCCGAATGCTGCTGGTAGTATCACGTACGAGGAGTGTGAAAACCACGTAACATAAAAAAATTGTGGGTACGTGATTTCATTTGATTTGAATGTTAAACGGAAATAAATACACTCTTCAGTCTTATGGCAAAATCAATAAGTAATAGTTTACAAAATTTGTACCAAAATTATTTTGTGAATTTTGTAAGATGATAAGAAGCGAAAACAAATAGGATTTTAATACATCCATTTATGGTATAGAGTGTACTAAGTTTGTGCGTGTATGTATGTAACAACTAGAGGGATTTGAGCTACACGACCCCTTTTTATTATACCGATTCATACGGAATCGTCTTCTGAGTCATCTCAGTTTGCCCGCTTATCTGTTTGTCCATCCAAAGAATGTCTGTGCACTTTGGGGCTCACCTTTAACTGAAGGATCTACTTCAGCGAATAAACTAAAAATTTTAGATCGTACTACTACAACTACTATAATCTCGTTCAATTTCAATAGTTCAAGCAAAACTAAAATTATCATAACATCACCTGCTGGCTGCGATTGCTTATCACACTTGGGAAGAAATACGAGTTTTTCAATGCGGTCACGAGCCTTCATTTCAAACTCAATCCATACTCATAACCTTAAGTCTGATTGAAGGCCTGGTTATGCCACTCATATTTATATAGGAAATTAAGGGTGTGAAGATAAATTCGAATTTAACTAGTAAAGACACCTACCACTTCTGTTAACATACCTCTGTTAACGACTTAACAGAGCTCATGTTAAATAATTACAATTGAGATATAGTTGGTTTGAAAGCCTAATCCGTCCATATTAAAAAAAAGAAAATATTTTTGTGGGCATTTCATGAATCAATATAAAACTACCTTTCAAGCAAACTAAACAAATTCAAATTCTGCTTATGGAAACTATTTTAACGGTATTTGAAATTTGGTATGTTAGCGAAAACTGCATATGGAAAAAAACACAAATTTGACACTCTGGTGCGGCCAAACTAGAAAATGTCGCCTATAT
>NW_023998414.1:30696795-30727704 GCF_014805625.2 Glossina fuscipes
TAGGTGAATATAGGCGACATTTTCTAGTTTGGCCGCACTAGAGTGTCAAATTTGGGTGTTTTTTCATATGCAGTTTTCGCTAACAAACTGAATTTCAAATACCGTTAAAAATAGTTTCCATAAGCAGAATTTGAATTTTTTTAGTTTGTTTGAAAGGTAGTTTTATATGGATTCATGAAATGTCCACAAAAATATTTTCTTTTTTTTAATATGGACGGATTAGGCTTTCAATCCAACTATATCTCAATTGCAATTATTTAACATGAGCTCCGTTAATTCGTTAACAGAGGTATGTTAATAGAAATGGTAGGTGTCTTTACTAGTTAAATTCGAATTTATCTTCACACCCTTTAGGAAATTTAGGTTAGGTTTCCAGCGAAAAACTGCGAGGTATCGTACACAAGCGTGCTGGATACGTTTTCACTAAGCGAAGGTATGAAAGATTATCTCAGTTTTCGCTGCAAACGTTAAATTGCGATATTTCGACATATCCTAATATCAGAAATCGGACTTCTCACCACAAGCTTCTTCGAATCCGGGAATCAAGATATTTACATGAGCAAATTCAGTTCATCAAATCTGAGCGGATAACGAACTTAATTCTCGCTTAACCATAAAACTTAAGTTGTTGTTGTTAAGTTGCTGGCGCTGTAAAGTTATGGAACTCGTTGCAACTTCATATCAAAATGATTATTGACGCGAGCAGAGTTAAAGTAGTTATAAAGGCCTTGTATAATTTATAAATCACATCAGCGTTTTATTGTGACAAACTTCTCCCATGAAAAAACAGCTCACAATTTCCAGCATTTTGGGCAATAATCGCTAGGAAAATGCATTTCGGCGTATTAGATTGATGTGAAACATTTGGACCGGTAGGATTAATTTCACGATACAATCGTTCGTACAACGTAAGTCTTTACTTAGAGATCGAGGGTCGAATTTTTTTAATTTGATATAAAAATTAACTGTGCGACATAACATTTTGGATCACATCGGTTCATTTTTTGGACTTAAGACTATCCAAGATTTTAGGGCAGGGGTACACATAAGCACATTTATTTATTTATTTCCATAAACGTAAAAGGCAAAGCCTTTCCTTAGGCCAGTGCATAAGTGTATATTACAAAGGAAGTTCTTGAAGCGTGGTCGATGGGACAATAGGTAAGTTATATAAAGGAAAACTTTGAACATAGTTGACGAGTTAAAATATAAGCCATAGTACCAGACACCATATCTAAATCAGAATGTGCAGCATTAAGAGAGCATAGGCCAATTTACATTTAATCAATTGACGTACATAAATGTTATTAGAGTAAAATCCGCGCAAGGTTTCCACAACTTCACCATGTATGTTAATCTATGTGCTCCTCAAAGGTGAAGCGATTGTCAATATATATGCCCAAGCATTTAAGTTGATCAACAATAGTAATTCTATTCCTACCAATAAATATACCAACTCTAAGAAGATGATACTTGACATTATCAAACAGCATATTTTCTTTAGCCGGTAAATCTGACTTTGTTGAAATTAATGGTACTTATTTTGGAATTTTTCCTTTTTTCTCTGCAATACCGCAGAGTTACGTTTTAGGCCCTCTTCTTTTTATTGATGATCCTATTATGAAAGTGACCATAGATTTTCTAATTATCATAATAATTAATAAGCTGAATATGTAAAATCTTTTAAGGATAGTGCAAGACAAATTCGACTTGACTTCATCCAACTCTCAATTCGCAATTAGGGATTTTCTTTGTAATAATTGGGATAAGAATAAACGAAGTTCGATTAAAGAATTTAAGAGTGACCAGTGCGAGTCGATATTCGGAGTTCTATAGAAGGCAGCTGAATCAAAGCCAGCTATAGAGAAAGGGAGCCCTACTTAATCGATATTTTTGAAATCTCTACATTTAAAATACCGTACCACAATTTCTGAGTTAATACGTTGCACCTGATCAGTATGACTAATCATAATGAAGTGATTCGATGAGCAACATTAAATTGAGCACGTTTGTAACTAATTTACGCAAGCCACATTTAAATCGGGAAACTCGAAAAAATGATAAGATTGATCATAACTGTTTTTAAGAGAAGTCGCCACAGTTAAGAGATGAAATATCGCACTGTTAAGGGGCATAAGGGGCACGACTGCGTACGGCATTCCATTATTTATTTGTAAAGGCTATATAATGTTCACGTAATGTTAGAGACAACAGGTTTGCTTGTATGGTATAACATGAATGTAAAAGCAAATCTACATGTATTAAGCACATTAAGCAGCCTTAAAAGCAAAGGGATGAACGTTAGGTTATTATTGGAATAACAAACATTAATCCTTATGTGTATTCAATCGAAAGATTGGTGGCAGTCTCCATCTCACATATAGCTTAGCACAGTTTGATAAAGCAGAACAAATAATAAATAAAGCTACATACGTAAATGTTTTTAGGGTAAAAATTTTATAAACTTACTTCATTATCTTTGTTATTTCGTATGCCACGAACTAAATCTGTTAAATTTTTATCAAACATACGCTCAAAGTTGCCTTTTACTTTTTTGAGAGCCATTTTTTTAACAAGATCAACACATCCACACGCCGCACAAATCAAACAAGTTGAAAAACCTAAATTTGCTCTTGTTATAGCTTATTATATATATTGTTACAATAATTATAATTTATTCTGCAAGCATCCTTCCGATGATCTTATGGACATTTCTCTATATTTATCTTGTACACATCCACTTGTATCTCTTTGTTTAGTTTGTTAAAAAGAAGTAAGGCTAAGCCATTTTTCTGCATAAATCCAAACCAACCACGGCCAACAGAACAATGAACTAAAACTTGATGATGTAGACAAATTGATTTTTTTTTTTCCAATATGCGCCTTCACTTCTTAAATTGTTACATTTATTCGTCACTAAATTTGCATTAATTTGTTTGCAAACAAATTTTAAAATAATTAATTATTTCTTTCAAAATCTATAAGCATTTTCTTATTTGAACGTTAATAACAAAAAGAATACAAATCTTTTATAATCGAAAAACTTTACTGATTCCTAAAAGAATTTCTCTTTTTCAATTTTAGTGTTGCCAACAGCAATAATTTTAATCGCATGGTTGACGAAAAGGTTGTTTGCATAGGAATTGCATTAAATATGAAAGAGGAATTACAACATATATTTGGCCCGCGCTTTTCAAGAAAAATTGTATATATCAAACAAATCATAAAAAGAATATTTAGTAACAGACAACTTCTAAATCGAAAAAAACGCTTGATATAAATGCGCTTTTATTTTATATATATCATTTTAACTTTTAATATTTACTTATATATATTTATCATTACGGAAACTTTGCTTTAACTTATGTTTACATGTATTCTAAGTCAATTAAACCGTTGCTAGGTAATGCGAACACTTGTTTCTAGCAAATAAATTTAAGTTAGGAGATTGATATAATTTGCAAAACCTAGTCATATTTAAAAAAAAAGACAAATACAATACAAACTTATGTTTTTCATGAAATATTTCTTTAATATATGTATCTTTTAAAAACATGTATACATTAGTAGATAATTTTTTTAT
Organism: Glossina fuscipes; assembly: GCF_014805625.2. Lineage (NCBI taxonomy): Eukaryota > Metazoa > Arthropoda > Insecta > Diptera > Glossinidae > Glossina > Glossina fuscipes. The sequence continues at coordinate 30,700,379 of NW_023998414.1, forward strand.
TTTATAATCATTGGTATTGATTGTTCTATCTTATAAAACAAAATCGATCGATAACGATCTCATATTTTAAAAGAGATTACATTTATTTTTTTCGTCCAAAATTCAATTTGTATATTAGCATTATTTTTCAGTTTTTAAATTAATTAATTAGTTATAAAAGAACTTATTACGTATGAAATTTTGAACGAAATAAAAACTTAACGAATAAAATTAAACATAAATCCTTTAAAATTAAAAGTTTCTTAATATTACGCTTAATGGGCGTGTACCTTAAAAAAAAAAAAAAAAAAAAAGAAGACAGATTAAATATTATTTAATATATCTATGAAAGTTAGTTCTGAAGTTGTATTTCGTATTAGTAAAAAAGAATTCGAATACAAACAATTGTAATGAATCAACAACAAGATGATTTTTCTGGCTCGGCTACAACTAAATTAAAATCAAGGCTATTTGGCCGAGCGAAACCAGTCTTGATACCGTCCCAACCATCTTCCACTTTGTATTCACCCGAACGTATACGGGAATAAACTGCCTGTGTAACTACGCGAAATGCTTCCTCAACATTATAGCCGGTGCGGGCAGATGTTTCAACGAAGTGTAGACCGTGCTTTTTAGCAAATGCCTGAGCGTCTTCGTAAGAAACTTCTCTATGGCCACCAGCATTGACAAGATCTAATTTGCAGCCCACTAATGCAAATACAGGATGATGCGGCTCAATATGCCTCTGAGCTTCCATCATCCAAAGAGGGATGTGTTCAAAACTGGCGTGGTTAGATATGTCGTACACTAACAGCACTCCCACCGAATTGCGATAGTAGGACTTGGTAATAGAACGAAAGCGTTCTTGACCGGCTGTATCCCAAAGTTGTAGTTTAATTTGTGTACCATCTTTCATTTCAATGAGACGGGCAAAGAAATCCACTCCTACTGTAGGATCAGAAAGCTATAAAAAATTGAAACACAATCACAAAATACAATAAACAAACAACACTAACTAAAAAGATACAATCAGTAGTTGAACAAAATGACACAATTAACCGACAGCGTCTACTATAAACGAGACTTTGTGTTACATAATTTTAAAAATATTTTGATTATCCATATTTAAAGGCATATTGAAGAAAGATTTACCTCGGCAAATTTGCCATCTGTGAAGAATTTGAGCAGTGAACTTTTGCCCACAGTACTGTCCCCAATTAAGATTAGCCGAAACTGGTAATCAAATATAGGCTCCACCATAATTTTGGTTTCAGTACGTTTTTAAAGCTACTCTAAAGCGCTATAGTACAAAAGCAATTCGAACAGGACTTCTTAATAAATCAGTTCAATGTTCCAATAATTTCTGAAAGTTTTCTAAGAACAATCAATTTTAAACCCTAATATATTTTTGCGTAGTTTTTATTATTTCTGTTCGCTTGTCACAGACTACAAAAACAACCACCTTTCCTCGAGTCACTTGATTCCTTTGTTGTTATTGAATAATTAATAGTTCATTTACGATTGTTTGGGCTTCGTTAATATTCAAAATAATAAATTTCAATTTAAAATTCTATTAAACTTGTTAAAAAAAGGTATTTTGCTAATTTTAATGTAGCTTTATTTATTTTTCAATTTTGATCACTTTTATTGATAACTTGTAATTTGTTAGTGTTTGGCACAATATTACATTTTACCACCTTTTCCAAAACGATAACAACTGTAATCGTTAATTTTGATAACACATCATAACTTACAATCCACAACTCGTAAATAGAAACCATGTCTAATAAAATGATTACATAGAGGGATAGAAAAACTCATCGATAATATTAGTTTGTTTTTTGTACTATTTTATGTGATAAAGTGATATTATATGGCTAAGAAGCGTAAAATTCCCGTACGTAAGCATCATGGAATCCGTGATCCTCTCAAGCAAATGGAAGAAAAGGAAAAGAGGTAGACAGTGGTACATGCTATCAATGCTATCAATCAATTTAAAACTTTCTTTTAAGGCTTAAAAATGTCGTCAATAATCCGCCTGAAAAGGGCAACGACCAAAAGCCTTCTTATAAGTTCTCCCAATTTAAAAAATTGTCGGATGATGCTAAAGCAGGGAAAAAATTTAAACGTATATACCGTGGCGTAGAAGATAAACCTGGAGGGAGTATCAAACATAAGGAAATAAACAAATTTAAGAATATAAAACAACTGCCGGGCGAGGATGATGCCGACTATTTGCGTAGAGTTAATCGCATGACCAGCGAGAGTTTAAAAGAAGCTCAATATGAAGCAAAATACGGAGTTCGTGTAATAAGAAATGCTAAAACTGGAGAGATTGCTATTGAAAAGAAGCCACCCAATGAAATTGACGAGTTATTAAAGCAAAAACAAAAGAAAAATGTCAGGGATGGCAGGATAAATAAAAAATTGTTAACAGGTAATCGGAAAATCTTTGATCCGGAAGTTGCCAAAAAATTAATGAAACAAGCGCTGCAGGAAAATGAGGAGGAAAAGAATCGAGACGTTCAAGAGTATAAAAGAGACATAGTTAAATTTGGGGAAGTTGTACATGCGCCTCCTACTATCACAACCCTGCCGAGAAAGGCCCAAAAAGAGGCGACTGTTCCTAGGGTAAGAGTATATAAAAACGCAAATAGCCTAAATTATTCTTAAAAATCTTAATTAGCGATATTTTTCTAATGTAGCCTGGCTCGAAAAATAATTTGTTGTTAAAGCAAATTTTAAATGGACACAAGATTAATCTGGCGGATAAAAATGTTTCATCTAAAAATACGGGAATATCCCAAGAAAAGAGTGAACCATCGAAACATCAGTTGAAAGGTAGACGCCGGGACTTGCCTGCCACTACACGAAATATGTTAGAATCCGAACAACGAAGGATGATATGCTTATATAGAAATTTAAAAAAATCGAAAGCTTGTAAAACCGTGTAGAAATTGATACCTTTACGCATTTACAATTTTTCTTTTTATTACTCTCAACTAGGAATCAACAAAATATATGTTCAAAATAAACAAAATCAGCTTGTTGTTATAAATAAACTAAAAGACTTCTCCAAGAATGCCCTGCACGAATCTAGTTACTTGGAGATCTTTTTTTATATTAAGCATGGCGTTGCATTTGTTATTATTGTAACATGCTTTGTACTTGATTTTTTGGTCGCTTCTTGTTTCGTTATTATTTACATGCCACTTGATCGTTTCTGTAGCATATGAGCGAAACGTTGCGTTATCAGCAAGGATGTGTCAATAAAACGATCTACACAGTTGGTTAAGCAAGTTTCAGTTGAACTATCCAATTTGGAGCCGGGCTTACCAATGCATTTATCCCAGCATATCTCATTGAATTCGTGTATCTGCAATTCACCAAGAGATTTGTTGTGAACCTATAAACACGTGATTGGACGTAGTTAATGAACTGACCTGGGCATTGACCTGAGCTTTTTGTTTTTCAATCATTAAAAATTCTTGCAGTTCTTTATCACCATTTATAGACGAAGATGTAGAGTCGAAATCAGACATTCTTAAAATTTAACACGGCAACCAAATTATTTGTAATTTAATTTAATTCTAGCCGTAAGCTAAAAACCTCCAACAAAATTTATCGTATTTTACATAACCTCCTTTGTCAAAAAATAATGACACCACAAAAATAAAATATTCAGTTCAAACATATGTTCCACCAACAAATTTAATCGCATTGCCATCTCTAATGAAAAAATTATTAGAAATATAGACATTTTCCAGATTTAAGAAATTTATATAAACAATTTTTATATTGAAGACAGCAATATATTTTTTCTATCGCCTTGTGTTTTATGGAAATGAAATCATAGATGAACTTAAGACAAACATGTGAAGAGATTAATGGTTTCAAATATACATTCCACACGATTTTTACTCGACTAAAAAGCGATAAAATGGACTATCATCTCTATTGTAAAATATAATTATATGGATAATTTGTTTTGTTTTACTATATTCTACTCTGAAATTCCGGAATGACTACGGAAGTGACTTCATCTGCCGATTCCTGCATGAAAGATGGAGAGGATTTTATGCCCTCAGCGGAAGAATTGGAAAATTATTACAACATACTTGAGAGCGGTACAATATTAGAATTAGAATGGCAATGTCCAGGACGTCGGTCTCCATCACCTGACTGTGCGAGCAATGCGAATAAGGAGCAAACGAAATCCACTCACACCAATAAAACGCAAGAGTAAATGACTACTCGTTTTGTTTCCCCCTCCTTATAAATGAATATATTTATTATTTTGCCATTACAGACCAATGAAAGCTAATGACTTCGATTTTAGTGACGATATAGCGCAGCCTCAAATGCGAGTACGCAGTCAAAACTCTACGCCAAAATCAGCTAAAAAGAAAACTGCAAATTTTGCGGGTGTTATGGAGGTTCTGAAAAAGAAAAATGCTGAAGATTCATCTTAGCGACGTTGTATTAGCTCAGGAATGTTATTGGTGAATAGAGAAGATTAATTAATATTGTAATGTTGGTTTTATTAAATATTTATTGGATGCTTTAAAATATGGCGAAATTTCCTGCTTAAAGATTCATTAAATATTTTTTTAAAAAATGAAATCGTCGTGAAAATAGTATATATAATGATAAACAATGCTTAACCATCAAATTTATAAAAGGCAAGAGCATTACGACAGTAAAATATATAAAACAATAGATCAATATTTAGTTATGAACGGATAAAATTAAAAAATGTGATAAAATTTTTTTTATGAACAAAATAATAATAAACTATCTTAAGAGAATAAATTAAGCAAACAATTTAATATAATCTATAAAATGTTTAAATCTATCTTATTTACGTGAATTTTACACAGTACAGTACAGTTGAAAAAGGCACTTAAAATAAAATCAATTTTAAAATTTTATTGCAATAAATATAAAACTAGTTATTTATATGTATATTAAAAATCATAAAAGTAATAACAAATATTTTAACATTTAATTTAAAAACAAAATGATTAAAATAAATATAAGCATTATTATAATAACGATCGTATAAATGTGGCTGTTTTAAAGACTTTCTTATAAAAACTATAGAGATTAAAAATTTCATTTCTTCGTGCGCAATATAATTACCATTATCATAAAAGGTAGTAAATTCCATCGGTGTAAATACCGCATATGTAACCGTTTAATTTGGCGTAGTACTGGCAGGTGATGAAGATGGTGTTATACTAAGCTCTGACTTTGGTAAAAAATTGCAAGTTTCATTTTTAATTGACTGGATATTTCCGATTACCATCCTAAAGGTGGGTCGCATTTTCGGATTACTATGCCAACATGGTAGCATTAAGCGTTCATAAACATAATCAGGGCAGAGAGATGGTTGTCGTAACCTAGTAAAATATGAATTTTAACATTTAATACAATTTGAAATATTTATATCAATTATAGTGACTACTAATTGAGATTACTGTTCAACTAATAGCTACATATATGGGTTTTTATGTATATATATATATGATTCAATACCCAATTGCTATTCAGAGATGTTGATATGAAAATTTGTGTCTGTGATGAAAAGCGCCCTTCGTTGTTTAACTAAGATCGAACTCATGCAATATCGAACGGATTTTAGCGCCTTGTAATGATTGCAACTTATTGAGAAGGTCTAGTTCTCTATGTATCAGATTGTAATACAATTCCGCATACTGAGCATATGAATGCTTTTCTCGCTTTCAATATAAATCGCGGCTATATTAATATTACCTATAGAATCGATCCCAATATAAAAATAGAGCAGGAGAAGCCCAGTAGAACTAAGCGAAAAATAGTGGAGAGATAGATAGTCTCTGTAGCTAATTGGACGTATTAGCTATGGTGTTTTAAACCCTGATTATTAAATATAATGTCTGATGCATAAAAACTTACCGATCCCCCCTTTCCAGTCTTTGCAAGAATTCATCCTGTGTTAGTTCCTTGTCTGGATCTAAATTTGGCGATTCGCCTCTCGAGAACATTTCAAACAGCGTTACACCATATGACCAAACATCTGATTGGAAAGAGAATTTGGCATCTTTTTTAATGGCTTCGGGTGAATACCTATAAATATTTTTGAACGGTATTAAATTGTCAGATTATCGAATCTTTGCAAAATTACCATTTAATAGGTATTTCCCTATTAGTATGAGCTATATAATAACCGTCGGAGTCAGCCCTTTGAGCTAAACCAAAATCGGAGATTTTTACGCTATCACGATCTACTAATATATTACGTGCAGCCAAATCACGATGTATTACATTCTTGCTAACCAAGTAGTCCATGCCCTTTGCATATAAAAAATACATTAGCGATATAATGGCTAACATTTGTGATCTGTTCTGCTTACCCGAGCTATATCTAGAGCAAAACCTAATAATTTCTGATTAGTTAAATTTGGTTTACGTGAGGTGAGATATACCAAGAATGAACCACTTTCTAAATATTCCATAATAATGCAAAACGGCCGTTGTATCCAATGTTTAATTTTCACAATGTTTGGATGGTCCAATGTCTGCACAGAAAAGAGAAATGTTCAACGTTTGCGGGAATATTAAAATACCCCATAAGGATAATGCACTAACCTCCATAATTTCTATTTCACGCATGAAATCATCATTCAGTTGGGGAGCTCTTAGCGATTTTAGAGTCTTTATTGCCACCAGTTCTCGGGCATTTATCGGTGTATTATAACGCACTTCACCCAAATGTACAGTACCATAGTGGCCTTCGCCGATTTTATTTTTGAATATAACTTTACCATTTTTAATTTCCAGTACCGAGGGTGTTGTATCAAAATAACTCCGATAATTACTTGGCTTTTTACCATCTAATCCAAAACCGTTGTGACGCATACCATTCAGGTGTTGATTATGTCCCTCGCCGTTATTGGAATCATTAACTAAAACAAATTTTAAAAATAAAAATAAAACTATTATTTCAACCTTTATATCATTTCCTCTTTATTGTTTTAAAATCACTAAAGTGTTTACCAATTCTTTTCCCAACAAAACATGGCTAGTTGTCCTAGCAGTTCGTATCTAATACTTTTGTCATTTTTGTTGAATAACAACTATTTAATAAAATGGGGAGTTTCGAAATCAATTTATGGGAATTAATGGGAATTTAGCGAAAGGAAAGAACATAATTTCATTATTGGGCCGTCTAGGCAAGTAGTATATGGAAATTGAAAAGCGATGAGCTGATCAAACATTCAGATGTTTTTTAAATTTCAGAGTCTCTCTTTTGTATATTAATATCAAAAAGTATGTTCTTATCCTATTTAATTTAAATATCAAATTTTGCATAATTAGGTAAAATAAATGCGTTTTACCTTGATCGGCATCCATTAGTTCATCTGGCCATTCAATAGTGGAATAATCTTCATCAAGATTCTCTTTTATGAATATCAGACGTTGGAATATTTGCATATGGTTGAAATTTTTATGTGTATGCGTGTCAGGTTCTGTACTCCAGCCATCCATCATCACCTCAAACATTTCAGGCGGACAATCATCTGATGGTATCGGCAATATGCCGCCGTAGCGATTATAATTTTGCCGTAAACTTTCACTGGTTACGTGGCCAATCGATTGACCGCGTGCGAAAATCTCCCAAATCGTTGTAGCAAAAGCCCATAAATCTATATCGAGATGTTTTTCAGCAAGGCTAAGATTATTATGATACTCGAATGGTATCCAAGGTAATCTAATTCAAATATTGCAAGTCAATCAATTGATCAATTTTATTATCATCAATAATTATTTACTCATCGCGCCGATATGGTCGAGGGAAACCGTGATCGCCGATTTTCGCCTCTAATAATTGATTCTTGGGATCAAACTTTGTAACATGCAAATTTGAACATCGAATGAATCCGTGTATAATACCATGCTCTTGCTGTAATTTAACAAAAATTTCTAAATAAATATTTCTTAAATTTTAATTTGAATTGAATTTTTGATTAACTATAATATTTACCAAATAAACAATGCCGCGCACTAAACCGTGAACCACATCCAATAATTGATGCAAAGAAATTTTCGATTTATAATGCTGCAGGAATTCATTCAACGGACCAAATTTTGAATATTCCATAACCATCGTGTACGGAGTAGTTAAAGTTAATCCATATAATTTTATAATATACGGTGAATAAATGCGACTCCATGTATTGGATAAATTCATAAATTTCTAAAATCGTTTATAAAATGAATTTATTTTCAGTGTTTGTTAACTATATACCGGAAAATATTTACCGGAAAATCTTCATCATACTTAAGTACTTTTAATGTAACATTTACATCTTTAAAGCCACCTTCTTGCACCCAATCTGCACGCATTTTAATCATCCGTCCATTATCACATTCACTTGATGAATCTGAAAGGATAAAAAACAATAAATGATAATGGATAACAATTAGTCGCGCCAGATTCGAGGGCCGCGGACGGTATTCTATAATCAATCGATTTAAAATTCAATTTAATAAAGTAAAAAATAGAGGCGTTTTTTATTGTTTCAAACATATTGGTTAAGAAAAGATTTTTTCAATAGCCTATATACATATTGCATATGCCTAGATCTGCATTTGCTTCGATATATATTCTATTTTATTGCATACATTTAACATCAAAATTCAAAGCTTAATATATTAAATTGTCTAAAGGCATCGGTTAGAATATTCTTTTTTTTTTTAAAATAAATAATAATGCGTCTATAAATGTTATAAGTAGCAAACATGTCCTGGGGTTAATTAATTGTTAAGGTTAGGCATAAAATTGAAGGAATCAAACAAAGAAAAAATAAATAATAAATAAAAATCGGGTAACTATTTCCAATTATGTATATTGCATAAATAGAAAAATTGAATGTGATATGCTAAATATAATCTAGATGTCTAGGGGTGTCGAGTGCTGAATTATGTCTCTGTCATGAATTGTCAAGCGCTTTCTCAAGCGGCTCGTTCATTTCCGATAGGGGACATTCGATTTAAAAATATCGCAGATAGAATGGTCGATATTACGAGATATACCCTCGGCGAGTACAGAATATTCGTAATCAATAAAGTCTAAGACATGCTAAGAAAATTGATTCAGGTCGTGTAAAGAGCTTATTGTAGTGCGACCTGTTAGCTGAAGGGTCGATTGATCCGAAAAAAACGCTTTGGAATGATTCCAACGATTCAGATTCAACAGCCCTCCTTTACTGGACCTACATATATAAATATGTATATATTTTTACGCAGAATATGAAATTTGTTTGCGCAAAATGAAACAAAACAAGACACATGTGTTCATTTATGTATGTATATCAATGTATTTTAAAGAAAAAAGATAGCTTTTGACTTTAATTTATTCAATTAAAGATGAAAAAAATCCGAATTATGCATATTAAAATCTTTTCAAATCGGAATTCACTACAAATACCAAATACCGTATAAAATTGCCGACTATGTGTATGAAAGAAAGAGAGCGTAGAGAAACTTACTTTGATACCATTGCAGATCGCGTGGTGGATCCAGAATTTGAACACGTTTACGTTGCAGCTCAGCTTCATTTAACTCAGTTTCCGTTTCATTGGATTGAACTTTTTTTGGCGAACATATAGTTAAGAGATTAGATTTATCTAAATAGAAAATAAACTTATTAGTGAATGGAACAAAATCTTTAGTAATATAGTAGCTTGGTACCATACTCCGATGGCTTAATACGAAATCTTTGTTCACTTTCTGCAGGTATAAATTGGGCCAAATCTGCGAGCTTATCAAATGGTTTCCGCGTGCTATTATAATGCAAAATCCATTTAACGGGTGGATTGGTTGTGATGCCATTGTTCACTGTACATAATTTTTTAGTAATTTTATATGTCTCAGTTTTGTACCTCTCCGGCTGCAAGCCAGCACGATTACTGAAGAGCAAATCAATGAAAAACAAATAAAAGGGTTTAGACTGCACCTTATCATACACACATCCGATATTTATATTTCCTTCAGAAAGTACCGGCAATTGTTAAAATAAAAATAAACTAAAAATATTTGTTATAAGCACACGTGTAAACAGTTGGTACAGTATATATAATGCAGGTTAACAAATTACATTCAAAGAGTAAATCATACAATCATGTTATACTCAGAGATTAACATAGTTAACATGAACTATACCAAAAACGAAATTTCAATACACGATTAATAATTGGATAATTTCCTAATTCTTTCCTAATTTTGTGTGAATCTATAGCGATTCGACATGAGGGAAATATTATGAAGTTATTTATTGATAGCAATAACAACTTACGATTTTGTGTTTATATCTATGTAATAGGTGTTGTATTCTTTTTCACATTGCCGTACAATGTAACTGCCGCAATTGTTGCGCCTTTCACGTATCTTGGCAAATGAAACAGTGCCGCTGTTTATGGAGAACGTTTAATGGGGAAAAATATATAAAAATCGTTTCGAAATTTTGCATTACATGAGTGAACAAACCCTATTGGACCGTGACAGTCTATAGCGAACAATTCAGCCAAAGACGGTGTTATATATTGCACACATAAATCCAGCATCCATTTTGTAGTTAATCTAAAATTGCAAACTTTGTGTTTAAATTTGCTTACATTATGTGATTGAGTTTAATAACAAAAAAAAAAAAAAAGAAAAAAAAGAAAAAGGAAATACCTCATATATCCTGATATGTAAGATATAAAGGATTCTAACTGAATTTTTCCCTCAAATTGTATACGATATCCGTGCGGCATACCAGTTATTTCTAAACGAGCGTAAGGAGTTTGTAAATTATTGCTTTTTACGCATAAAGCGTAAATGTTTTCCAACTTGCTGACAAGAATCCACTGATAGGTTAATTTAAAAGTTATTGAAATGATTTTCTATGATTGTAATTTATTAAATCGCTCACCTCCAATTTCTCTTTGCTGGTTATACGAGCCACTTTCAAACCCGGTTCAATTGTGTCAAACAAATCTAGTTTAATGAAAACCTTGGCCTCGGTAGGATTCAATATACCAACTATATTCGTATGTGGCGTTAATTTATCGCCCGGTATATAGTCGACCAAACCAGCAAAAGTTTCTAGTAGATAATCCGGAGCCAAATTGTTTACCTCACGTACATAATTAAGTTTGACATCAGCTAAATCAAGTTGTCGTCTACATAAATGACGAAACGTCTGGCAAATTTTACGTCGACTGAATATTTTATGAGTTTTGACCAACGGCTGTGGCAAATAGCTTTTATAATTCTTTTCAATACGTTCAGCTGATTCTCTTTGCTCAAGCAAATCAATGCACATGTTCATAGCACCCAAACCCATAACATTATCCTTTTTAAATGGATATCGGATGTCGGGTATGCATTCCTTTACAACATCATAACGCATTTGATTGTACAAGTATTCGTAGGAGGCACGGTCCATAATTTGTAAAAGTTCTAAAGATGGTACCTTGAATCGCATTCGAAAGCAATATGTAACATCGGGACGAAGTGGTTGACCGGGTAATACCCATTCGTCAACCTGATTTGCCTCCAATACACGTAAACCAAACAGATAACGAGTATTGGGTAATATGCCCATGTTCCGACTGAACTCAATGCATATATCTTCACACGTAGCTGTAGGTAAATGCTCATATTCAATAAATTTTCTTTTGCAATAATTATAAATGCGATGTGTGATCATAATCAAACTAGTGGAAACATTTTGACGCATCTTCTCTACGCTGCCGCTGTAACTTTGAGAGGCCTGCGAAAACGTTCTATTACTGTCCAGATCATCTTCCAGTTCGAGGGTGATACCATTAGCCAGTAGCGACGTGCTACTAATTGAACTATTGCCATCATCCAACAAAGTCATTGTCGTATGTGTAGTACCCGAGGCATTAGATGCTTGATTCATGCTTTTGTTATTTCCCATAAACTTCTAAAATAATCCAAAAATGTTTTTTCCGCTTTCTTCTTATTAATTTCCTCTTCCGACAAGTTTATGATACACGGTGGGTTGGGTACCTAGGTGCGTGTCCGTCGTTATACTGTAGAAACCCGTTTATATGGCTTTCTTTTCTTGCAATTCTTGTTTTGAGGATACTGCATCCTTCAAATAAAACATACTTTTTGCTTTCTTCTCCTTGTGCGTTTTGCCTGATTGTTTTCAGAGTAGATTTTCTTTTTCTTTTTTTTTTTTTTTTTTTTTTTAGAAAGAAAGGGAAATAGCATCGATATATTGAGTTATCGATGATATAAATATAAGATGATAACAACAAAGTGCAGTTCGTAGATTTTCTTCTAAAATGTTGATGTTCTCAGAAGTTTTTAATGATGGACATCTCGGTTGTGGTTGTATCGTTGTGTTAACTAAAACTAATCATAAACTGGATAGTTTAGATTACTTCATTAATTGAAAACTTCGTGTTAACCATTTGTTTTGATTTTTTTCCTTTGGTTGTTTGAACGAACTGTTAGTTCTTCTCTAACAAATTGCTTCGATCCTTAAAACGATTCTTTTTTCTCTAATTTATTTTTCAATCAGTTTCATTACTTTAGATTACTCAGATTTATTTAACTTCTGGTCTAATACCGGTTTAGGAATACTCTAATCTGGCAGCATTAGGTTGGTAATTAAAATTAAACCAAAAAAATGCAAATTTTTATGAATATTACCAACGTTAGGACAATTTTACGCAAAACTACGTGTCCTTTAATTCAGAAATTGGTACATTAAATTAAATTGCTTAAATTTATTGATTTTTATCATTTTTTTTTTTTTTCCTCTATCTATCCAGATTCGTTTTTTTAGTTTATCACACGTTCAAGCGATGAAATATTTAAATCAAATGGAGGCCACGAATGTGGATGTAGAACTCTTTAATGTTTACAAGTTCAGTGTCGACCAGTTAATGGAATTGGCTGGATTAAGTTGTTCCCACGCCGTCGCCAAGTGTTTTGATGTCTGCAAGCATTCGCGTGTATTGGTTTGTTGTGGTCCAGGTAATAATGGCGGTGACGGCTTAGTTTGCGCCCGTCACTTATCCCTGATGGGATATAAACCACACATTTATTATCCCAAGCGGACTCCAAATGTATTATATGAAAATTTAATGCATCAGTGTAAATCAATGAATATTCCACTTATTGAGAAATGCCCTGAAGAAAAAGAAGTGGCTAATTGTTTTGATTTAATCATAGATGCGTTGTTTGGTTTTAGCTTTAAACCTCCTGTAAGAAGTGATTTTATACCGATTATTGACGTTTTGCAAAAAACCAAAATACCGATAGCGAGGTAAGACTTAGTAAAATTCTCTTAAATTAACCTTGAAAATGAAATTTTTTGCGATTAGTGTCGATATACCAAGCGGTTGGCATGTTGAAAATGGTAAAAGTACGGATTGCGATTTCGAGCCAACGTTGTTAATATCTCTGACGGCCCCCAAGCATTGTGCTAAGTTCTTTAAGGGGACTTACCACTATTTGGGAGGACGTTTTGTTCCTCCGTCTTTAAAAGAGAAGTACCAACTGGATTTACCCGATTATCCTGGAACTGAGACATGTGTTAAATTATAATTCAGTGTAAATTCAATTTTTATTTTTTTATTTCATAAACATAAACAAAAAATGATGCGACTATTTACACAAGCGACTATATTGTTTACGACGTCGGCTTTCTTCATAGTTGGTATTGCGTGCACATTCTTTGACATGACCTTTAGAGCGCAGCATCGCCGATTTGGAATCTATATCTCGCATCGCAAATGGTGACAGTCCCGCTATATAATCTTCATCTAAAGCATTGGTTTTTGTTCGCGCTACACGCGAAGGCATCTGGCGCGGTATGGGTTGATCTTCAAACAATATAGGATTATGCGAGTGCTTACCTCCCCGAAAGCGGGGAATACTTTTATTTTTGTATTTCCTTGTTAGAGGGCGTCTTGTATTAATGTGTATCTAAACCATTCGGTGAAAACTGTGATTTTATTCTTGAAAAATCGTCAATAACTTACCATTTGTTTGCCGTTTTCGTCTAGGCTAACGGCAACTCTTTTTAACGTCTTATTACCACAGTTTGGGCAGAAGAATTTGGTCATTACACTAGTTGTTTTAAAACAAGCGTAACATCTTAAAATGTATGTACGCATATGTGTTATGGTGCAACCATTTAAACTTGTAATGTTTAGATTCATTTGTTTTAAAGTATTTTGTACAGCAAAGTCAGTAGACATGCAGGCTACCTCTGGAATTATATCGTTTCCAATTTTGCCCATCATGGATTGCTTGACTTTTTGAATATTGTTAGGTGTAATCCAATTCCCATCGTCTTCAGTATCACTGGTAGTAAACAGCGAATCGTTCTTGCTAGCTCGTTCATTTTGCCGGGCATTCGTACAGTCTTCGCCATTTTCCGGATTAAGTGTTAAATTGTCACAAAGATTTTCATTAGTGTCATCATCGGCATCACATACGAGCTTATCAAATAAATCTTCCAATTCTTTTTCAGTAACATCCTCAGCCTCTTTCCAATTTTTGGAAATTTTCAGTTGTTTTTCAATGCTTTCCTTAACTTGGTCTACTGTATAATCGTCGATTTGTTTATCTCCGTCTCTTGGCGACTCTTCATTTTCAGTTCCACTATCGTCGCTATCGCCATTATACCACCCGGGTAGCTTAGTATTATCTTGCAATTCTTGAGGTTTTTCTCTTGATGCTATGATTGTCGACATAATTGGTTCTTTGCGCAAATGATCAGTACCCATCATATCCGCTTCCAGTTCGTAGGTAAGCGCAATGACTTTTATATCAATCCCTGATAATGATATATAATCACCAGTTTTCTTCGAAAATTCCACACAATGCTTAACACTTTCGATACGTGGCTCACGCACTTGTAGGTCGTATGGCAGAACACATAAACGCTTAATTTGTCGTTTATTACGTACTTCAGATACAACTTCAGGTACAGTTAAAACATTATCAGCATATTCCTGAAATGTACGTTAAAGAATAAAATGTTTTGGTCATTCGATTTCAGCTTACATTCAATGGAACAGCGTTTATGAAAGCAGTAGTATCTGCGACAAGATATTTAATTTTCTTATTCATTTCTCCGATTGGTTTATTTCGAATTTTACATTAATTTGTCAAAATTCTTTTGGATACGGAGTGAGTATGGGCGTTATTTTAGGAATAAAATAAATATGACACGTGTGTCTTACAATATTTCTAAATAAAAACTCTGCATGGTGATGAGAGAATAAATAAATTGTTTGACGAATTTATCGATTCTTAATGTTACGTTTGCATTGTATGTAAAGAGTATGTTCAATGTATTCCCTATCTACGAAGCTCTGTCCTTGGAAACTTGAGTTCATGCAGCGCATTCAGAAATGTTAAAATATACGATTATAGGTTATTTTCAACTTCGATCAAGTTTACCTAGTTACGTTAGTATGGAAAATAACATAACGGTTACGTATTCCGACATCGCATATAAATATTAATCAAGTGAAAGGATGGTTTCCCTGTCTTCTGTCGGTATGCTAAAGCGAATGGTGTCACTTAAGAAAAAAATTGGAAGTAATGAGAGATAGGCCTTTCCATTTTGCATTTACACAATAAAAAAAATGCAAACCGCTGGCTTATAAGAGCAATTTGAAATGTTTCAGCCTGTTTGTTTATTTATTTATTCAAAAAAATACGATATAAGCCATTTATGACAAAGTGATACATGTGCATCGAATAGTATAATCAAACCTGAATCGTACTTCAACTTACTTAAGTTACAATAAAAATTCATACATAAAGATATATAAGTTCGTACCAATAACCATACTACCAGATCCATATATTAAATTTTTATATTATCTATGTTGGCTGATATTTACTTCGTTAGCTAAAAATGTACCCTTTCACACTGCCTCGTTATATAAGTATCAAAGTAGCAGTCACTTCATTCGGCAAGAAAAATTTCAAACCATAATTTTGTTAATTTTTTCTATTTGGATTTTATTTAATTTATTTTTTATTAATTCATCATGTAGGAATGAAAAAAAGGCGGAAAAGAATGATTCACGCAGACACGCTTATTCTCAAAGGGGCCGGGTGGTGCTGGCTTAAAAAAACAAACATATTTATAACGCACTTTGTAATAATAGATAAAGAAATGAATCTAGTATCAATTTTTTGTGGAAAAAACACCCAATACACCCTTCCATAGTTTGTCTTGCATTTCATATATTTTCATTTCATTTTGCGTTCACTTAAAAGTAATTGGAAACAATTATTTGTACAATTAATATTAAATGCAGATATTTGATGTTCCAACATTATCTTACTTTTAATACGAATTGAAACGTTCCGTCCCGTTGCTGTTTGCGCAATACGTTCGTATTTCGAAACGTTTTAGAAACGAAATTGATCAAATCATCTGTCACCAAAATAATTGCTATTGCCTTCGTAACAAAATGTAACGATTGAAGCCTACTTGCAACGAATAAAGCTATCTACTCGTAACGAATGTAACGATTAAGGCTTTTCGGATTACAGTAATCACAACATTGTCATCTCTGGTTTTCACTTGATGGAAAAAATGGCGACAAATATAATTCTACAAAATAGATGTATTTGCTGGTGAAAAATATGAAATTTGTCTAAAAAAGTGCATTTTGAACAGAAAAAATATAATAAAAAAGTGACATCTTATTGAAATTTGAGTGATCGGTTGACATATTTCATTAAATATTTGAAGAAATTTCACATTTTGAACACTAAAAACTTGTAGTTAAAATCACAGCATACAGAAGGAAAGGTGACTTGGTTAGGAAACCAAATATATATTAACAATGTGGAATCAATGGGCCGGAATGGCGGCTGCTCCATTACCACCTCCTATGGTAGCCGCGCCACCTTTACCAACAACAGCACCCCCACCACCACCATCAGAACCAGCTCCGCAAACACCGACAGTGCCGAATGCGCCTGGCTCGGCAACTTTAATAGGCCCAGTTTTGCCCAGTGTAGCAACGCCCACAGCTCCGCCATTAACTGCGGACATGTCAGCAACTGCAAATCCTTATTCCGAATACACGGCCGCACAATATGCTGCTATGACTCCGGAACAGCAGTACGCTCTGCAACAACATTGGCAACAGTGGCAGGCCTATCAGCAAGAGTACGCTAAATGGCACGCCCAATATGGAGAACAGGTAATTGCGCTCAAGAAATTTTCTCAATGTTTCATTGAATTTAATTGAAATGCTTATAATTTCTAGTATAAAAGAGAAATGGAAGCTGCTGCTGCTAACAATCCAGCGTACGCTGCTTATTATCAGCAACAACAGCCGCCAACTGTTCCAACAACGATTGCCGCAACTGCCCCTAAGCCCGTTCAGCAGCCGGCTAAAATAACAGGCCAACCGCAATTGTATGTTCAGCAGCCACCTGCATTAAACCAGATGAATTCGTCTTCTCTACCACCACCAACTAACGTACAACCATCTTGGCCACATCAGCAACAAGCACAGCCACAATACAATCATCCACCACCAAATTTCAATATCTCACAGCCACCACCAATTGAACCAAGGATAGACGGCGGAAACCAGCATCATTCAATAAACAGAGATGCGAGCGCTAATTATCAAAGTCATCAAAATCGAAGTTATTCTGACAAAAGGGGTGATAATGATAATAACGTCGCAGCGAACGATTACAATTTTAATCAAAATCGTGATAATAATCGTGGGCCACAGGACCATGGCGGTGGGGTTAATGTAAATGCCAATACTGGTTCAGACAATCGGAATAATCGCGGGCCAAATAACAGAAACATGAATAATCGTGGTAGCAACTGGAACATTTCTACAAATAACCGATGCAATGATGGAGCAAATAACTTAAACAATGAACCAGATAATAATTGGCAAGCAAATTTGCCGACCTGGAATAACAGCAGCAATAACAACAACAACAACAACAGCAGCAGCAGCAGCAGATCAAATATTTGGGAGAATAATGATTCCCATGATGGTTCTAACAGTGTGGATAGAGGCCCTAGTTGGAGTGCTAGTTCAGGAAATAAAGGTCCCAATAACCGTAATAATGACGGCTTCAATAATAGAGATTCTAATTGGAATAATAACGGACCAAACAGTGCTCGAAATTCGTGGAATAATAATAATGATAATAATTGGAATAATGATGTTTCAAATAATCGTAGTGGATTAAACGTTCGGAATAATGACGCATTCGACAATAGATCTCGGAATTTAAACTGTTGGGATAATAACGGTTCGAATAACAATTGGAATCAACGTGGTGGTAATAGTGCCAATGCTTGGAATAACGGTCCCAATGGAAGCCGGAATTTTGCTAATAAAAATTCGGATAATAACCAGCGGCGTCTTGGGGGCAGTGGACGAAAACCTCCTGAATTAGATGAAGAAAGTTTCGATCGTCAGTTTCGTCAATGGGAAGAACAGTTCGAAGAATGGAAACGTGCTAATGCTAATCATCCCGATCGCGAAATGTATCGACGTTACGAACAAGAATTTGAAAAACAACGCCAGAGAATTATTGAGCGCCGTGAACAAATGAGGCGCCGTAAAATGATGCAAATGGGCGTGAACTTGCAGCAATCTCCACAAGATTCACAACAACCAAACAATCTACCACAAATGCAAAACCCACCACAAAATAAAAATTCATTAGAAACTAAGAGCGCTCCCCAAAATCGATGTTTAAATCAACATTTAGATGAAGGAAAGGCCATTTCAAGTGCCACGATTGCTATGGACATAGCGAGCGAATTGCCAGAGTCTATCAATAAAGAGGACGCATGCTCGGAATCAACAGACCGAAAGTCCCATTCTTTTAGACGGGAAGACACGTGTGCTTCCTCGGGTAAACGCAGAACTCGTTTTAGTTCACCTCCGTCGAAGATGAAATCGTCGGATGCCTCCACTTCCACAAATACAATCAGCAATTCTATGACTATGGAAATTATAGATCTTGAAGATGATGACGAACAAGATGATAATCCGGAAAACTCCTCTAAAAACATGTCCGAAATATTTAAGAAACCAGATGGCATTCCCGGGTTAGATCTAGTGGAAGATGGTAATGACAAATCTGGCAAAAATGAAGAAACTATTGTTACCAATCCAGTAGCAACTGAAGAATCAACGAAAAAAATTCCATCCTTGTTTGATGTGAAGATAGACAAACCGACAATGGATCAAGGGAAAACCGATGAAGACAAATCGAAACCAGCGGCTTCGGGTGCTATTATACCTGACATAGCCAATTCTTTAAATGACCCGGAATTTATGAAAAAAATATCCGAAGCAGTCGCTAAAGCCCAAGGCAAAGATTGTTTAGATAATGCCTGGCAGGGTAATGATAATGTGCGGTCAGATAATGATGGCCGGCCTCTGACGTTTGCGGAGTGGCAACGCCGCAAAGGTAATGCCCCTCAGAAACGTAATGAACCGAGTGTGGAACGTGACAATCAGAATTCTAGCGACAGTTTTCGCCAGAAACGCTCAAATGAACCCGAACCGGATGATAATAACTCGAATTATAGTGACGCTTACAGTGGTAGCGCAACCGTAGATGCAGAAGAAAAAGGACCTAACTTCAGTGGTAACTTAGCTCCGGATCCCAACAATTTTGGTCCGAATAGAGGAGGTAATAATCATGGACCTAATCACTTCAATAACCGAGGAAAAAATTACGGACCTAATGAATCCAGTAACTTTGGACCAAATGCACCCAACAATTTTGGACCGAATGGGCCCAATAATTTTGGACCGAATGGCTCCAATAATTTTGGACCGAACGGTCCAAATAACTCTGGACCAAACAACTTCGGACCGAATGGCCCCAACAACTTTGGACCCAATGGCCCCAGCAACTTTGGATCAAATTGTCCCAACAATTTTGGACCAAATGGCCCCAACAATTTTGGGCCAAATGGTCCCAGCAATTTTGGACCAAATGGATCCAATAATTTTGGGTCCAATGGCCGCAATAACTTTGGTCCAAATGGACGCAACAACTTCGGACCGAATGGACCGAATAATTTTGGACCTAATGGCCCTAATAGCTTTGGATCTAACTGTCCTAATAATTTTGGACCAAATGGCCCTAATAACTTTGGACCGAATGGCCCCAATAACTTTGGAACGAATGGCCCTAACAATTTTAGAGGTTATAACAATCGAAATTTCGGAGGACCGAACGGACCAAATTTTGGTCCCAATGGGCCAAATAATTTTGGTCCTAATTTCGGCCCCAATGGCCCAAGTTTTGGTAACAACGGTTCTAATTTCAAATCCAGCGGCCCCAATTTTGGTCCTAATGGTCCGAATTTCAATTCCAATGGTGGAAATTTTAATTCGAACTTTGGTCCGAATGGGCCCAATTTTGCATCCGGTGGCCGCAAATTTGGTAGAAATGGACCTCCAAATCGGCGCAGTTTTGGCTTTAATCGTCCTGAAACTGACGATACCCATAGCCAGAGCGGATCGAATTTTGGTGGCGATGGTGGTAATAGCGATTATGATGACCATGCTTCGGATCAAAATACCTCGTCGCGTAACAGAAGTAATCCTTTTCGTCGCAACGATGGCCCCCATGTGCCAGTGTTCGATAACGATGATAACAAACGCAAAAAACGATCGCACGACGGCAGCGATTCATGGGTGAAAGGGTACGTAAGGCAATAAATTAATTTTAATAGATTATAGCTTTTAAATTATTTCCTTCTTATCGATGAACATTTGCAAGTCGGTCCGTCTATAAAGCAAAAAGCATAATCCAGGATGATCTTTAAGTTGAAAATCAATCGAACTTGTTTTGATATAGTTTTTTTTTTTTTTTCTGATTTGTGGCATACCAGCATTTTGTATCTACTTCACCAATCATGTGTTTATATAATGCTTATCCTCTTTCACCGATACTGAAAACGATTTAATTTAACTGAAAAAAAAAAAAAAAAAATCGAAAATCATCTCTGTTAACATTAGCATTTTTATTACCGTTTTATTTTTTTTCTTCTTCCACATTTGTCGTCTGCTTGCTTACGCGCACTATTTGTGTGTAGAGGTGGGAATTATGATAAACCTAAATTCGCGAAACTAAACAAAAAGCGACTACAGTCAGCAATGGATGAATAATGCTCGCGGAATCGTTTAGACGATCACACAAAATCTCGTCATTTTAATTACTCCCTATAGACACATTCGGTAAACTCTCTTCTACAATATTTTCCCATATACTTTTTCGTAAAGTATGTCAGTTAACATTATATGAAAATTATTAAAGCCAAAAGAGAAACATAAAAATTGTGCTTTGCAAGGTATAAAATTTTAAAGTTTGTCATTACATATATGTTAAGTGAACTAACATAAGGACAAAATAAATCCACTTCATTATTATTCATATACTAGAGAATAAAAAAAAAAAAGAAAAAAGAAAACTTCTCTTGTTTTTCAATAAATGTGGAAAAACACGTGTCTTGTAATTTATTTAATAGGGTCACAATCTGTTTTAGGAGCCCCAATAATTGTTCATTTAGATGCTTGTACAAAATCAGAGATTCATCGAAATTTATTTCTATTTTTTTAAATCACATGATAGATAATACGATAAATATTTCAATATTAATAATTTTTATCGCATAAAGGTGGAAAATGAAACGCCTTGAGCAACAAATAATGATTTCCTTAAATTCCGCATTTCCGCATTTCCGCAATTTTTAAGATGCTTTTCCGTCCGCTATTATTAAATTAATGCCATAAATATACAGCAAACTCTAAGCAAAGGGCTTTAGTTATCTATGTGAATTTTCGCAAAAATGCAAAATGACTAACTCGAGCTAAATATCTTTGTTCTTCACAAGGTCAACTATTTACCTAAGCGAGAAATTGTTGTTCGCTACGGGGTGATTTTTAAAAACTCACCATCCTAGTTAAGTAGAGACAGAAAAAAACGTCCTTTTTTTTTTTGAACCGATCCAGTCCAAAAGTTTGGGCGTAATTTCGTAAAAATTAATTTACATAATTATATCTTGCATAACTTGCGTTATAAGGGTGTATTAAGTTTGTGCGTATGTATGCAACACGTATAAGGATTTGAGATAGATCCCCTTTTTATTAGATCGATTGATTGAGAGCCACTTTCTGAATTGATCTTAGCTTGTCAGTCCGTTTATCCGTCTGCCCGTCTGTCTGTCCTGTTTTCAATCTACAGATCGCAATTTTTCAGATGCACCGATGGCCTAAGGACGATAGCTATTAAAAATGGCTCGCAGCGGATCAATTTTTCGCCAACTTCCCTTATAATGCTTTATGCTAAAAAGTCATTATATGATGCATGGTATAGGGTATTCAATGGTGGGTTGTGACCCACTGTAACGTTTTTACATGTTTTATACAGGTTTATATTTACACAAAAATAAAAATTAAATTTGTTTATACTAACTTCAATGACACAACAACAAATCTTTTGTCAATTGAACGGCTCAAATGGGCAAAAACTTGTTTTTATTGATTCCGTTCAGCAATCTCAATTATAATTTTTTTTTTTTTTTTTAATGCTTTTTGCCAATTTTCTATCGATCTGAGAATTATATTCGATTTTCATAATGGAATTGCAACGACTGCGCAGAGAGTTACGTGTTTTATGAAAGTACTTAAAATCCCAAAAAAAATTATTATATAAAAAAAAAAAAAAAATGAGAAAATGGGAAAATTAGAATTGGGCATTAGGTATTTCCATATAAGTCACGTGAAAGAAATGCAAAATGAATTAATAAATGCGGACGTGACATGTGACGTAAATAATGCTTGTAATAAATCTGTGATCAATATCTCCCATAGGCGGCTGCAAGTTAAAATACTTTTTATTTATGATGGGTGGTTGGCCTACGACCTTTTTTTTTTTTTTATATCTAAACTAATTTTTCAGATATATTAAAAACTACGGTTAGTATTTCTGACCGATGATTAAGACAATGATATTTTAGTCGACATTCCGACCTTGAAGTTTATCTCAGTTGAATTTACGCCCAAGAATTTGAACATAATCGCTGAAAAGAAAATTTGAAAAGAGATGCTTTCCCTATGGCCCTAACTTAAACTTATTGGGAAACATTTTCTTTTGTGGGATGCATCGTATATATGAGCAAAAAAAGATAAAACGAATAGTTGCTGTAACCGATATAATTATTGTATAGCGCTGCAAGTACATTAAAGAAGATTTTAATATTAAAAAAAACAAATTTGATAATTTGTTTATTATATGCATACCACATGTTGTATTTTTAAATAGACCCCGATTTGAATGGAACGTAGAGCGAAAATTCGCTCGTTAAAGACACCTTGTTGTATGTCGTGTCGTATATATAGTACGTTCCAAATTATGACCTTCTATGATTTAGTAGCGCTTTTAAAGCGATCACATAAAAATGTACATTTTTCGGAACGTTATTTTTTTTTTGGTCTTGAAGCTGCTTTGATTGAATTCCTTTAGAAAATGTTGCAAAAAAAAAAATTCATTACACGGAAGAAATATTTTCCGTGAAATTTTTAGCTTTAGTTTAACTTGAATGAGATAACCGTTGAGTAGATATGAGGCTGGGGATGATTGAAAAGAAGTGAGTATTTCATTATAAACCTTCTAACAAGAAGTGTTCGCGCGACCAGAGAATGGGAACAAATATAAGAACTTGGACACTAGGACACTTTTATGGTTTTGATATTGAATATGGTTGTGCGGACGTATGTGTTACACTCAGGGCGGCTTAAGATAGACGAACCTTTTATTAAAACGATCGATATAGAATCATTTGCTGAATCGATCTAAACATGTATGTCCGTTCGACGTCTGCTCATGTACTCCTGAGTACAATGTACGGGTCGCAATTTTTGAGAGATTTTCATAAAATTTATTGCACTGGCGTGCTTTAAACCAATGATGACCGCTATTGACATTGGTTCGGATCGGTCCACTTTATCGAGCGTTCCCCATATAACGCCTTATTTTCAAAAGTAATTTGCAATTTTCCAAATTGATCGAGAAAAGTCGCTGAGTAATTGTATGTCGACTTTCTAAATTAGTATTAAAAGTTTGGTTCGTCTGAGGCAATTTTTTGAATCTCTTCTCGAATAACGATTCCTACGAAAAGTGAATTTTTATATGCTAAAGAAATGTAATGTTCAATATTTTATGATGGAAATTGGTTCATAATAGTAAATTGACAAAGAAATCAATGTTAACGTGTTTGGACTATGTAGGTCTATAACTTGGATACAACCGCATGTAAGGATTCTCAGGAAATCCAAAATTTTTTATGCTAAAAACACTAATTATCAATATATTAGTGGATTAAATTTGAACCACTTTGGTCCTCTTCTTTTTTTTTTTTGGACCCCATCCTACATAAGATTTTTTATGAATAGTGAGCCGTTCAGAAAAAGACTTAATTTTTAATATTTTATGAGGAAAGTTGGCTTATTGAAGTCATTTACCAAGAAAATTAACAATAGGGAGTTTGGATCACATAGGTCTATTTTTTAGATCCTAACATATAATAAGGGGCTACAATAAAAAGCAAGCCCTTATATAGAGGGAAAAATCAAAAATCTAGACGGAACTGAAACTGACGGAAACTGAAATATAATAAAATTTTTAGGCAGTACATTAAGTTTTTTAAATTTAGACCATGTCATGTGATGTTTATGGGCATGCTCCGAAGTGCGTGCTCTTATGAAAAGTACGTCTTTGGATGAAAATAATGTCTAATTTTTGGTATATTATTACCAAAACGAATAACTGTGCGAGACGTAGTGGCATAGGGTATCTAATGCTCAGCTTTGCCGGGCTAGTTCTTACCTGTTTTAGATTTAAATTTGCAATTGTTACACACCGTGTTGTGAAGCTTACCCTTACACATTAAACATGCCGCGCGAAAATAATCATTTTATTACTTAAATATTTTTAGTTTATTTTATTCAAACACACGGTACAAGCCACGCGGTCCAAAACGACTTACGTTTGGCGAACATAGCTCATGACAGTAACTAATTTATATAGAAGTTCATAATGGTACCACTAGCCAGACCACCTGAAATAAATGCTTAATATGCTTAATATCCTGCTCGATCGTTATTCGTCTTTTCTTCCGTCGCAAAGAAACTGCCAAATATATATATATATATATATATTTTTTTTTTTTTTTTGGGTATTGATTGTACTCATGTTATTACTGCTTAAGTAGTTGCAGAGCCACATTCATATTCTATATTTATATAGGGCAACTGATAATTTATTTTATTTTTTTTTTTGGGTCATTGTGGCTCAGATTGGTTAAGTTTTGAACTTGTTATGCAAGTTTCAATAAAAAATATCCTGAATGTTTCTTGGGCGTTATAGTCTCTTAGTAAAGAGGGAAATATTTCCGAGTTTTTCTCTGATTGTGTAGTTGTTGTGGGGTACTTGTACCGTTACCTAAAAGATCGATTGTATTCGCCCGCGGCCCTAGCCGTTCAGTTTTAAAATTCTTATGAACCTCGTGGTCTTCTTTGATTCGAAGCATTCTACCGTGTCCGGTGTTACAAAATGCTCGCCAATCATTTGGTGCCTGATTCTGCACATCGGCCTCACATTCACACAGAATGTAATGCATGACATACGCTTGACGTAGTCAAGTTTTGCTTCTCTAAATGCATTTCATGCCAAGTTTCATCTGTTCATAAATACGTATATATAACATCTACACATAAATAACTATATAACATTTATACATATATATATATATATGTATATGTATATTATATATGTATACGTATATGTACATATATATGTATATATATATATATATATGTGTATTCATTATAAAATGAAAACTCTCATCTTAATTATGAATTATTTTGCAAATGCTGTTAAAGCATCTACGGTTGCAAAAAATACGATGCAATATTGTCTTAAACGAACTAAACGAAAACGTATCGCTTTTATGAAACTATGAAACATAATTAACTGATTTATTAATAGCACCATGTTCTTCAAAGGAAGCTTATTATCTTTACTTTTTTTTTTTTTTTTTGCATTATATTAGAATTTTAAGGGAAGATACATATTATGGGCAGATACTTGTGAACGGTAAGGCTGTGTACACGGCGATAACAAGTACAATAAAATTTATCTTCATTTTGATTGTGAGTTGATTTTCAGTTAAGAAAGCTAACTAATATTTTTTTATTTATTATTATTATTATGAATTTTAGGGAAAAATATTACAAAAATTTTTCATAACAATTTTTTTTTTTTACAAATTATTTATTCATGTATGACAAATGTTGCGGAAAGCAAGTCTCGGCTCTTACACAACTTATAGTTGTATAGGTGATAGAATCAGA
The DNA here is from genome assembly GCF_014805625.2 of Glossina fuscipes. NCBI lineage: Eukaryota > Metazoa > Arthropoda > Insecta > Diptera > Glossinidae > Glossina > Glossina fuscipes. Next base: position 30,726,823 of record NW_023998414.1, read on the forward strand.
TATAAAAATTTTTTATCGAAACTTAGCTTAGAACAAAAGTTTTCAAAAATTAAATCAAAAATTTCATCTTTTTATTTTTTGAAAATTTTTTAAATTAAATTTATTTATTTTAATTGAGGACAAAATGCAATGAGATTGTATATTATATTGCAGAATTCTAAATTCTATAATCTAATAGTGTTAGCGAGGTAAGAATTAAAGGTGCAATTAGAGCACACTCAAATTGTTGAGGAGTAGCTGTTGTCGGCACCACGTTGTGGTGGTGGTCCTTAAGATACTCTAATTTACTTTCGTTTGCTAACTCCACAGACATAACTTAAAGTGTGTGCGTCAATTAAAAGAAACAAAAAAAAATAAAAAATAAAAAATAAAAAACAGACAGACAGACAGACTAATCAATAATATAACTTCACAAGCAGGCCATCGTTGTCTACACTACTGTCTAGGGGCAACAAGGGAATGAGTGTCAGCACTTAATTATAAGGCTTTTTTTGTTTTTTTTTTTTTTTTAAACCACACATATATAAATCATTTTTATTTACGAAGAGAAAAAATAAATAAATAAATTAAAACCAAATTAATACATAATGACGATTAAAATTTCAAATTTGTTAAATTATTAATTATCTAGGTTTTAATTTGCATTCGTTGGCGTCGAGGGTACTATAAGTTATGTACATATCTATTATAAATAAATAAAATAATAAATAGAATATATTTATAAAAAAGTAAGTCTCACCATTAAATGATTAAACAGTGGCAGCCGTTCACAGCGTACACATAAAAAGGAATTTTTATAATATATATATATGTATATAATATATATATATATGTATAATATTATTTATATATATATATTTATATATATATATATATATATAT
>NW_023998414.1:30727804-30732887 GCF_014805625.2 Glossina fuscipes
ATATATATAGCACAGGTAGTCGTCTGCAGAGTATGTATAAAAAGAATTTTTGTAATTCTATATATATATATATACTATATATATATATACCATATACTATTTAATCATTTGACGTTGACGGTTACATTTTGTATATATATATATATATTCTATTTCCTATTATTTTGCTTTCCTTTCTCCGTTTGGGAAGTTGAGTTTTCCTTGATTAAAGCGACTTGAATCAGTTGCAGTGCTTTAGCTTTGCAGTTATTGCTACGGCCGTTTATTACAATTCTCGGTTGCTGATATAGGTATTCAACTCAACCTCGTATAATTTAGTTTTAAAGGTAATCTCTGTCCAATTTTTTAATTTTATTATTTTTTTTAAATAACTCTTATTATACATTTATTTTAATTTTCGAAAGAATTTTTTTTTTTTTTAATTTGAATTTTTTTTTTTGTTTTTATTTTGTCTATTTTTAAACACAACAAAAAGAATAACTAAATTTTATTTCACCTTAAAACGTTAACGAGCTAAATAATCCGTTCAATTTTCAAAAATTTTCTTTCTGTCAAAAATTAAGCCATCGAGAAGGAGCTTTCTCATCAATTGCTTATTGATGCGTTATCCACTTTTTATTTGCTTCTCCGTCACCTGGCCTATTCAAAAATGATTTTTAATTCTTTATGCAGACACACACACATCGATAGAAATACGCCAAAATTAACTCGGGCAAATAAATCTTTCAAGTCAAGTTTATGTATGCAGTTCTCTTAATTCATTCCTTTGTTTTTTTTTGAATCATTAAAACAACAAGGAAACTATGAAAGCTCCGAACAAATCAATCGCTTATCAAAAAAAAAAAAAAAAAAAAAATTTCTAGAGTACTTTCTGAGGTAGATGCTGCTTGCTTGAGCTACGCACTCTGCCGCCAAAATCACTTTTGGGGTAAGTTAATACCTCACAAGGTATATAGAAAATACAAAAATATTCTTTGCCGTATGTCTTTTGCATGAAAAGTATTTACACATCGTCCAATTGGTAATAAAAGTTGCCGAGTTCTTCCTAATTTGCTATTTAACTAAAATTAGGCCTAATACAGCATTGTATCCTTTTGCAAAATCCGACGAGTTCAAGTTTCTCCAAATAGTGAATCTTGCCGATCTATCGTTCAAAGCATTTCTTTGTCTTATTAATTAATAATGTTTGTCTATTGGTAATCATTTGTTCTCCGAATAACAAATAATCAAGTGGAAAAAATCCCACGGCTGAATGCGTTTTAGATGTAAGGGCAAAAGAAATACTACCTAGAAGGTCATCCCAGTTCTTTTGCTCTGAATTGACATATGATCTAATTGCTGCTAAAACTGACCTGTTTGTACCTCCTGATGTGTTTGCTTGAGGTAAATGAAAGTTAGTGGAAGCATGGCAAACCTTATATTTCTTTAAGAGTTGTTCAAACAGTCCCGATTTAAATTCTACTCGATAGACTGGCACCATAGTTTTATTTACTCCATATGTATGTAAAATTTCTTCTGCTAAATATTTAGTTATTAGATTAGCATTAAATTTTTTTACAGATTTACAAAAACACGTATATGGCAATTTGTTCGGAACGTGTCCTAGGATAAGGCTTCTACATATAATCTACATATCATTTTTGAAATCATTTTTCTGCAGATTTCAATTTCCCTAAGAACATGATTTGGCAGGTTTTGTATATATACGAAAATCGCATGAACTTATATATTCTTTAATATCGTTGACTAAATTGGATCAATAATAGTAGCTCCGTAAACGGTATGGTCTCCTGAAGTATGCTCCGTTCTGTGGTATATGTAAAACCATCAGCAGCTCATCTGTCCGGAAATTTTCCTTGATGTTCGCGTAAGTTTTCTATTAATTCCAAATACTCCTCCGATCGAAAATGTTCAGATGTTAAATCAGCAAAAACACAACAACTATCTTCAGTCGGATTGTTGATATTGAAAACATTTTTCACCACTTCATCATCTACACGGACAAGAGAGAGAGATCATCCAACACTATATTCGAACTTCCTTTATGATGTTTAATTTTGAAAACATAACCTTGCAACGTTAACGCCCATCTTGCCAACCTAGAGCTTAAGTCACGTTGTGACATCATTAATCATTTTAAGGACGCATGATCTGTTAATATCGTAAATTCTTGTCCTTCAGTCTATGGTTTATACCATAGTCACCGAATGACCCGTTTGATAATTCCAAGTGACTCACTTTTTTTACTCTACGACCCAAACGTCTCTGTAATAGTCACATTTTGATTGATTTTGATCCGCAGCGAAAAAAGATTGCCGACCCCTGGTCTATACGTTTTAATACACAATCCAGTCGCTAGGCATTCTTGCTTTGTCACTGTGTAATTTCTTTGAGTTCTGTTGACCTTTTTGGACATGAACGCTATGGGTACTTCATCTCCTACCGCTGACAATTGAACTGGTACACATGCTTCTCCGGTCCTGCATGCATCACAATTTAGGAAAAACTCTTTTGGAAAGTCAAGGCTACGTAGAACTGGATCATTACTCAACAGTTTCTTCATATCATCAAACAACTGTCATTCCAAACTGTGGGGCCTGTGCATTCCAAACAACTGCTCTATTGCCAGTCAACAGATCTGTCAATGGCGTACAATTCTGTCATATCCAGAAATCTACGAATTTCTTTAATAGACTTTGGCAATGGATAGTTAAGGCAACTAGAAATTTTGGCGGAATCCGTTTGAACGACACGTTTTCCAGCCACGTGGCCGAGATACTTGACATCTTCTCTGCAAAATTTGCATTTTCCAATATTTAATAAAAGTTCGGCATCACATAATTGCTTTGCCATTAAAGCCAATACATTTGGATGATATTCAAAAGTATTGTGAAACGATCAACAAATTGTCGAGGTAGACGAATATTTCATTTCTTAGTTCACGAGCAATCATTTGTGTTTTCGGGCGCATTACAAAGCCCAAAAGGCATCGTAAACTTACGTTACTTTAGGAAATCTACTTAAAATGCCATCCATATTGGAAATGGTATATGTATCGTTAATTGCAATCTCATCTACTTTCCTGCAAAGCCTATTTTTATCCGGTCTTGTTAGCAGCAGTACATAAGGCCAACTCCAACTCCATGCACTGTTGGATACTTCAATAACGGTCTACTTTATCGTAGATTAGTTTCTCGACTGCAAACGATAACGGGTAATGGTGTTGTTTAATAAGTTTGGTAGGGCCAACATAGATAACATGGCTTAATACATACATGCGTCTTACCTAAACTCTCATTGGCGTACGATCGAAATTGGTTTCTTGCACTTTGTAGTAGAACGAAATATTGGTATCAATGCAGATTAATTCTGGAATAAATGTAGTCGGCAAAATGTTAAACGAAAATGGATATATCCTTTTACTTTTTGGATTTTTCCCATCAGCGGCTGGCACATTTGAAGTACTATGTTCTTATGATTTTCCGGAATTCAAGTATTCCATTGCCAAATCAACTCCAATGCACCGGAATCCAGCAACCGACTCAATCTTTTGTCAAATATTTCAACTTCGGCATATGGTCGGGTATCATCGGCTTTCCGAAAAATGCTAGATGCAATATTTTTTTGCGTTATAACATTACTCCAATAATTTTTTATGCGATTGTTAAAGCGAATAGTGTTCAATATCTTCTGTGTTGTGTTAAGTTATCTTCCCGAACGCGTATATGCAAAGCACTAAAGAGTATTTGAAATTCTTCTTCAAAAATATCCAACATATGCTTGCCAAGATCGTAAAATTGTATTGACTTCATACGAATTGATTGCCCGCCCCTTTGTTGTTGGTCCATTCCAATTAGAACAATTTGGCTTGTAAACGTTAACTTTGCAAGAAACGTAATAAAATATTTTTAACATTCTGCGACACAATCCCGATATCAATTATTAAATTCTTGATAGTTTCAAAATTTTAATTCAACTTGCAGTAGGTGAATTATTTATTCGGTCGGCATTTTCCACATATATATATATATATATCCACAAGATAAAATTCGAGCCAAATTTCAATCAGTTGATTTACCAGTTCCAATATTGATCTCATAGAAAGTGTCAATATGGTCTCTTGCTATTCTTTTGCTTCTTCTCGCGAATTAATTCCGTAATATTCATATCAGTGTGTGAATCTTTACTTTGCCTATGCAATGCAACAAACAAGTCAAATCATTTCAAAATTCGTACTAACTTATAGGTATCTGCAAAATCATTCAGTCTTAATAGTTCGAAATTGCCATTTAAAATATGATTTGTCAAAGCTTCTACCCTATAAGTAAATCGGTCGACATTTAGTCCTATACTGTACTGGCTGAAAATTTCCATTTCCAACTTTATTTGGACGGACAGTCAAATTATTGCTTTCATTGAACAAGAAAGTACTAAAGTTAGGTGGCGAGTATTCGATTACTTGATTGAGTCTGGTCGTCCCTCCTGCTCCTCGTAATATTCCTCATTGTATACATACTCTTGTCAATTTGCAAATTCAAGTGTGAACTCGTAAAAGTTAGAACTCTTTCCTGTTGCGAAAGGTATTATTAAATCGCGCAATTGACTATTCTCTTCTTCTTTTTGCGCTTGATAGACCGACCGTTTCTGTTAACGAAGAATTTACTTGTATTTATTCTATTAGAGATTTTGCTCGTCACAATCAGGACAAGTATTGTGCACGAATGTTTTTCGTTTTATGGTATCTTAAAAATCTTGATCTCTTGTTTTGTGAACGGAACAGGTATCTATATTAGTGACAGAATGCGTTATGAAAATAACAATATTTCGCGATCAAAATTAAACAAATAAATTTTTTTTTAAATCAAATAATTGTTAGTGACGTCAGTTATTTATATTAATGTTATTTATATATGTGTATGTTATTATTATTATTATTATTATTACACTTGTATTCTTTTCTGTTTTTTCTTTCTCTAACAACACAGCTTTTGTAAAAGCGATGTTCGAAAATCTCATTAATTACAAAGAGAAATAATTCATGATAATATACAATATATGAGTACAACTGTACTCATTTGAACTG
>NW_023998414.1:30732987-30792667 GCF_014805625.2 Glossina fuscipes
CCCCCCCCCCCCCCCCCCCCTTTTTTTTTTCCCAACAGCGACAGTAAACAAGTGAAACAGAGTGCAAGAGAATGGTAATGAATGGTAAATTAATAATAAACAAAAATGATGCAAACGGGGAAGCGAACGTGACAATCCACAAGTTTGCATTTCCATTTTATAGAGGACATATAATTGATGCAAGGTTGACAAGTTGAAGATTGCAATTGCAAACTATCAAGACGTGTAATAGTAATAATTGTAAAGCTTCTCGGTATGTACAGGCAAACCTGTTTTTGTGCGGTAGATAGGGACCGCAGAAAAAAAACCGCACAAAAAAAAAATATTCAAAAACTTCATAAATAGCTATAAGAAATAATTTTTCACAGCATATTAAAGAAAATTTTTTTTATGCGGTAGAGAGGGACCGCATAAAAAAAGTCTCACTTAGAAAATATGTCAAAGCTTCACGAAATAGCAAGAAAGTGCTTTCCAAACGAAATAAATAATTAAATTACACATTGAAACATTTAAAAAAATTTTAATTTCTAATTTTAAACAAGGAGAAATTTTCAAAATGTACATAATTCAATACTACTCGTCGTAGTTCAAAACGCGCATATTTTTGCGATGAACTGGTTTGTAATCGCTTTCGTCACTTGAAGATACTACAGTTGATTTATTTTTTGTTAACATGTAGTCGGTGATAAGTTTTTGCGACGACGGTCGTTTGATCAGCTGTTTGTAAACGTCGCGATAGCCAGATATACACAATCGAAGCTCTTTTTGGAATTTCAAACTTCTTTGAGAATTGTTATCTATTTTAAGAAAATGCTTTTCCAATTTGCTGCAAAGCTGGATCCATGCATATATTTTATCCGCTGTAATAGATTCCGGTTCTTCTTGTCCGTCTTCATGATCTGTTAAGTTATTGATAATGTCACTATCATTTACGGTTTCGTCCTCAATCATTTCAATAAGATCATTTTCGCTGAAAGAGTCAAAACTTTCTCCGCAGATTTGATGTGCTAGCGCAATGATATCTGATGATAAAGTGGACGTGTTGTTGGTTACATTTCTATTAATGACACATTCAGGCCAGACCGCTTTCCAGTACTAGGTATGAAAATGGCTATTGCAATGTGTACATACACACTGATAGCAAAAAATGTGATGCCAACACAGTTCAGATTGACCTAACCTCTCGGCGAAATTCAATGTGTCGATATTCATATACCGCACAAAAAAAATGAATCGCACAAAAAGAATCGCACAAAAAAAAGAATCGCACAAAAAGATTCGCACAAAAAAAGCACATAAAAAAAGACCGCACAAAAACAGGTTTGACTGTATAAAATTTCTTAGCAGATATTACATACCAATCGCCAAATATCCTTAACATTTATGCTCATTTCCATACACCTGAAAACATATGATTTTGAAAGGGAATGAATGTATGATGATTAGGATCCCACATGTGTGTGTGTGTGTGTGTTATATAATAGCCGTAGTTACTTAGATGGTCCAATTATGGTCCTGTTTTCATGGACCTACTCAACGTTGGGCGCCAAAATTGCCTTGTAGCATTCTACAATCTAATATGGTTGGCGAGATGAGAATTAAAAATTATTGAGGCCTAGCTCGTCGACAGCCCCCGGTGCGGGTTCTAAAAGACATTCTAATTTCCTTTGCTTTGCCAACTCTACCGACATAACTTAAAAAATGTGCGTCAATTAAGAGAGAAAAAAGAAAAAAAAAAGAAGAAAAATAAAGCGGACAGACAGAACTAAACATTAATACAACTTCACAAGCCATTGAACCATTGTTCTCCTGCACTTTGTTTACACTACTGCCTGGCTAGGGGCGTCAAGCGAAACTATCCTAACCTAATTTTTTCTTTTTTTTAAAAGGCAAACTATCTTTACTTTACTGATTTTTTTTTGTTTCCAATCTTAACTGTAAATCAATCACTGGCCAAAAAAAAAAAAGAAAAATTCTAGTAAGTGCAGCTCTTTTACTGATTCTATGTTTAATTTTAAAAAGGAAAAAAAAGTGATAAAATACTTTCTGAGCTAGGCGCTGTTTGAGGAACTACTGCATGCCCGCGCTTATGATCTCGATGTGCATATATATTTTTTGGATAGATTGGTATGACTGTTGGAAGCAGCCTGGCATAAATTTCGCGGCACGGGCCCTTCTGGGTTGTTTAAACAATCTTGTTGACGGGGATTGTTTTTTTTTTTTCAATTCATCTGCAGAACGATATTCAGTCGATTGTTAAACGATTTCCGAATCATCAGCATAAACTTGAAGTTTCATTTTAGATCATTAGATCGTTTCGATATTATATAGCAACAAAATCTACAAGATCTCTTTAAGTTAACTAAGGTTCGTCTTCGACTATCTTCCGATCCTCATTAAATGATTGGTAACACTTGCAAACTTGTAATTGCGACAAAAACACTTATTATTGCGACACTTTATAACAAACATTTTGAATGCAACAGAACAAGACATTTCATTTAATATTTTTGACAGCAACAAATACAATAAACAAAAATCTTTGTTTAACAGATTTTTGCAATTCTAAAAATCGCTGACAACAAAATTGGCATACTTTAAATAAAACAAAGTCAAAATAAAGTGTGCGTCTCGAAATTTGTGTCACACAAATCTGTTGACAACAGTCATACCAACCTGCCAAGAAGATATGCACATCGGCAACGCAGCGCGGATATGTTAAGCAAAATACAATCTCATTACTTTTCCATCTGTCCATAATAGATAGTATAATAGTAAATTATGTATGAGAACATGATATAAATTGGTAAAACTCTTTTAAAGAAGTTTTCTAATACAAGAAGAATAAAAAGAAAAAGAAAAAGAAGAAGAAGAAGAAAGAAAGAAAGAATATATGATGATAAAATAATATTTATAAGCATTTTGAATCCGCCTGAGTGGTCGAGTAGGCAAGAGTCTCGACTGGCAACTCAATGGTCGTGGGTTCAAATCTCAAGTGCGGTAGAAAGCCGAAAGCCTTAGATGCTAGTGCTTTAAGACTTTAGTCTTAGAATTTATTCTCTGGCTAAGTTTATAATAATAATAATAATAATAATAAGCATTTTGACTGTTGTCGTCGTCGTCGTCGTCGTCATCGTCGTTGTCGTTTAGTCTGAGTCTTCTTAAGAGTCCACACTTTGGCCAAGTGTTTGCCTTCGATGACAATTGTTTAATTGCATAAAACGAAGTTAATCTGCTTATAGCCAAGTCTGCTGTGCTCTTCCATCTAATTGCAACTGATGTTGTTATTGATATGTAAAGTTTTTCGATTGGACAAACGTAATGACATTGAACTGAAAAATAAGTTATCATTACATGATCCTAAACATGTCCTACCATGCCTACCGAGGTGTATATAATTCTAACTGGCATCGCCGCAGAAGTATGTGTATAAAAGTGATTTGTACATTTCTGTTAAAATACGTTAGAACAAAAGCCTCATAGATAGACCTCATTTTGTTTCTGGTATTTGTCGATGCGTAAGTGTGATTGAGCGAAACAAAAGAGCATCAACACCAGCATTCATGAACGTTAAAAATAAAGTAGATACCTACCACCTCTATCCAGTTGTCTAATGATGATCTAAACGTATTATATACAATTTCAGAATTTATTAAACATATATATATATATATATATATATATATATATTTCATTAATATTGAATATTGAAATAATAATTACGCGTCAGTTATTATATAATAATATTTGGATCACAATCATTTGTGATTGAATCATAACGCACATGTGTGATGTTATATGATTTTATCCGCGCTTTATCCGTGTTTTCGAAGAAAAAGTTCACTTTTAGAATCTTATCTTTATTTGGGATAAGAAGAAGAAGAAGAATTTTTTAGTCTTTTGAAAATATTTCTGTCTAAATAAAGAACTGTTTGTTTCATTTTGCTCTCAATGAATAATAATAATAATAATAATAGCAATAATAATAATAATAATAAAAACAATAATAATAATGATAATAATAATACATAATTGATTACAATAAATAATAATAAAAAAAAAGTTCGTGTTGGTTATGATTTATGAATTCCCATATGAAATTAATTAAAACAGCTTCAGTGGTGGTGGTGGTGGTGGTGGTGGTGGTGGTGGTGGTGATGATGATGATGGTGATGATGATGATGATGATGATGATCATAACAGTGATTATGGCGGTTACTATCGTCCTGTGCAAGTGATTGATTATTCAAATAACACCGTGACACCAAAAGTGATAGACTATGGGCATAAACCGGCTGATGAATATAAACCGATTAAAACCATAGATTATGGTCATGCGTCTAAGCCGAACAAACTGCAACACCAGCAATTAACAAACAACAACAACAACAACAAGCAACAGCAACAGCAACAGCAACACCAAACAATGGCTCAGCAGCGTTTAAGTTATACACAAAGAAAAAAATTGCGTAAAAAACTTAAACAGCAACAAAAACAACGTACAGAAATTGATAAAACACAAGATAATGAAAATAAAATTGAAGAAGATAAATCTAAACAACAATATACTAATAATAATGATGATAATGGTTATAAGGTAAGTTCAAAGATATTATATGGCCAGGATGAGGAAAATTGCTCAGAATTATTATAAACTTTTTTGCATTCAGAAAGAAGAAGTACAGTCTGAACAACAACAACAACAACAACAACAACAACAACAAGGTGTGATACCTGAAAATGACAAAGAAAAATCTAACGATGATTTGGAAGAAATTTCAGATGCTGAGGAGTAAGTTGCGTTTGCGTTTGCATATTATTAAATACATACTTATATAAATACAAATTATTATGTCAATTGTTGCCATAGCCTAAACGAAAACATTGATACATATGTGGATGAGGGCCCCCCAGCCCCGCCACCGCCACCTATGCTTAGTTCAGGTTCGAAATTTATGCCTATTTATAAAATTAGCAGTGAGACACCTACGTCAATATTTCCATCCACGGCAATTGCCAATGAAAATATACCTAAAATGTCGGCGAAACATGTGCAAATGTCATTCCCAAGCGTTGAAAATCAAAACACAATTTCTGTCGATGAGATTTTATTTAAACCGGGACGTTTAACGCGACCCAAAAAGATATGTGTTATATTAAGAGGACCACCCGGTAGCGGTAAATCGCATGTTGCGAAATTAATCAAAGAAAAGGAAAAAGAAATGGGTAGCGGAAATCCACGTATATTAAGTGTTGATGATTACTTTTTAATTGAGAATGATTATGAAGAGAAATGCCCAAAAACTGGCAAAAAGGTAAGCAGAATGAAATCATTTAAACAAATTAAATTAATCTATTTTTTTTTTTTTTTTTTTTTTTTTTTTTTTTTTTTTTTTTTTTTTTTGCTTCTTTCTAAAACAATTTGCAGATACCTAAAAAAGAGATACTATATGAATATGATAGCGATATGGAAGAGACATATATGCAATATTTGATCAAATCGTTTAAGAAAACGATTACCGATAATTTATATGATTTTATTGTGATCGATTGTAATAATAATTCATTACGTACTTTGAATGAATTCTATTGTCATTCAAAAGATTCGGGATTTATGGTAAGCTCAATATAAGTTAAGTGAGATTTTTTTTTTTTTTTTTTTATAATTCAAATATAATTAATTAATTAAATTTTATTAAATTTATTTATTGTAAACATATATATATATATATATACATATCTTATATTTATTTATTTATTTATTTATATCTATATATATATATATATATATATATATATATATATATATATATATATAAATATATATATATTTTTATTTGTCTATATTTAAACGTTTCCTTTAGCCATATATAATTGATTTATTTTGCGATTTGGAAACTTGTCTTAGTCGTAATATACATCAACGTTCCGTGGATGATATTAAAAGTATTATCGATACGTGGAAACCTACGCCGTTGCACTACATCAAATTGGACGTTTCTACTTTGCTTGAAAATGTTATCGAAATGGAGGATGCCGAAAATGTCGCCGTGGTAAATATAAATCCAATTAAGAATAAGAGCCTGAAAAAAATTGAAAGAATTTCTTTCTACACTTATTCATACCTATATATATATATATATATATATATAATACATACAAATATATATATATATAACGTATTCAACGTATTCAACGTTTTTTCTTTTTGTTTTTTTTTTTTTTTTTTTTTTGATTATGTGCATTAATCAATCACATGTGAAATGTGTGAATCTGTTTATCTATCTTTGCCTGTTTATGCAAATTCCGAATATGTTTTTTTTTTTTTTTCAAATTTTATTTCGGAATAGCAGATTTTTTTCTCATTTTTCTTTTCTTTTCTTTTTTTTTAATTTACGCAACGAGATAAATTAAATTTTCGCGCTTCCCCTTTGCAATTAACAAAAATTAAATTTCCTACTGAATTTTGTGCAATACGTATTGCTTTATTTTATTACATATATTCTTCGCAGATATTACTTATTACTTATTATATAATATGCAAATCTTTCGAAATGATGCATACTGAACTGAATATATTTGCATGTTATGAGTTTTAAGTTACGAGCTGTTGAATATGTTACGATTTTATCTTGTTTAGGGTACTACATATATATATTTTAAATATTGTGTGTGATACGTAGCTTACGTAGTCTCTTTTTCTTTAACAATACTTTCATATATAATTGAAAGGTTAAAATTTTTCATTGTAAATGTTTTTCATATGCAACACTTGACGCCGCCATTTCATTGAAAGTAACTGAAAATATATTATTTAATTTAGCTTAAATTGATAATTCCCTATTATCAGCCATACTCACGTATAGCGGCACTGTTCTCCATACATTTTGTGCATAGATTATTAGACTATTCGTTACAACAAGTTTCATTCACTTGAACAATTATTACGAATACAATCTTATCTTATAAGCTATCAAATCTGTTAACTCCTGTGTGGACTTTGACATTTTGAAATGTCAAAAGAAATCGGAAAAAATGACAAATATTAAAAACATTACACACAAGTAAACTATCAAATGATAATGAGCCGTGATTATGAAAAGATCCGATATCCCGATAACAAAAAAAAAAAAGGCCAATAAATATTACAATAGTACTGTTCTAAGCAATTAATGGAAAATATAAAAAGTCTTAGGAAATGCTTCTATGATCATAAAAATGTTATATAATATGTGCATTTATTTTATATATATTTGAGTCTCCGTCTTAGGAACACTATCATGAAATTTTAATTTGAAAAATTGCATCGAGCATAGAAAATGCAATAAAGTGTTAAATTAATAATGAGAAAAAAAAAAAAAAAAAAATACAAAGATCATCTCAACTAGACGTAACATATCCTTATGGTGAGTCGGTTGGTTGGCATTACTTTCAGTAGGAAGATTTCTCTGCTTTGACATAGAGAATATTTCTTTTATATTGATAAACATTTCTTCGTGTTGCAGGCGAAAACTTATATCACTACACTCTGTCTCTCTCTCTCTCTCTCTCTCTCTTTCTCTCACTGAAAATGAATGAAAGGACTAAAATTATATGATTACTTTTTAGCATATTTCTATGCCCAGTGGTTTTTAAAATCTCATGCTTCCATAACAATAAATATACTAAACAAGAAGAAAACTTTCGAAAATTTAAATATTTTACATTAAGTAAGAAAATGTTGAAAATTTTCAAATTTTCCAATTTTCTTAAAAACAAAAAAAAAAAAAAAAAAAGGAATTGAATTAACATACATTCGAAAATGCTTTAGGTTAATACTTTTACTTTGACCTAAAATGCTCACAATGCTCACAATTCACGTATGCACGATAAACGAAGTGAATTCTTTTTATTTACAGGATGAAAATAAAGCAGTAGAGAATAATGAAAACGATTCCGGGAACCAAATGGTTTCCGAAGGTGGAAACGAAGATAAAGATATCGAAGATGATAGTAATGATGGATCTGTAAACGTAAGTCGTAAAAAAAACAATCATTTCTTAAATTATATTTTATTAAAATACTTGAACAAATATCTTCAGGAGTATGAAATTCTCCGATATATTCTCTCATATGTATATAGGAATTATAACAATTTAAGCTTTTACTACTATTATGATATTTGTTTAAAAAGAAAAAAAAAAAAAAAAAAAATCGCAAAAGAGCGTTTTTTCTTTTCATTAGAAGACGCTACTCTGAAATATTTTGCTGTTAAGAGCTTAGTTAGGCTCAAGTTTTATGAAACTTTTTGTTAAAGTCTTTGAAACAAAACTTAAGATTTTAATAAAAGAAAATATACAATTTTCTTTAAAAATTTAACGATTTCTTAAAACAGTGCGGATTTCTAAAAAGCAAGTGGGAAACCGATAATACTTCTGAAAATTTAGGTAAGTATTGTTTCAAATGTAATTGAAATTAATTTTAAGAATATGTATTATATATGTAATACAATTTTTATTATTTTCTATTAACAGCCCGTTTGGATGGCACAAGAAAATTGGGTACTAAACGTAAACCGACAATGGAAGAATATTTACAAATGGACGATTGGCAGCCGCGGATCGCAACGAATGGTAAAAAACGAGTAAGTTGCATTTATTAATGCGATTATTTCTTTTCACCCCCCAACCCGTAATCGGTAGATTATTTTCTGTGCTTTCATTTTTCATATGCTTTAAGGTACGTTGGGCTGATATCGAAGAGAAACGTGAACAAGATAAAATGCGTGCTGTGGGTTTTGTTGTCGGACATACCGATTGGAAACGCATGATGGATCCGAATGCAGCTAATCGCGCTTTAAATAAAACTAAATATATAGAACGCGTTAAAAAACGTCGCTGAATACTACGTTCACATAATTTAGATTTACGCTTTCCAATAATATAATATGTTTAAATAATCACATCAAATACATATTTATCTGTAGGCTCTGCTACTTTGTTTGAGTTAATATTTTATCTTAACAATATCTATGCACTGTCTTATACACTTGTCACAAGTGAATGAAATACATACTTATACAAATCGATATAAATATGTTCGGGGTTTCTCCGCAATTCATACGAACAATTGTGTTAACAAAAACAACTAAAAGAAGGCTTTCGCTATGTTCGTCTGTCGTGGCGCCGATTATAAATTCTAAATTTTACATCTGCAGTATTTAACTTGGGGTTCATTCTCTCTTTGTCACTTTACTCAAATCATGTATGAAAAGTATGTAAATTCTTAGAGAGCTTTTGATGGCATATCTATCAAAAAATGTTTGTGATACATCATTGAGCCTTATTCGTGCAGTAGCTTTTGCATTGTTTCAAATAATGCAAATATATTATAGGGTAAATCCGAAATACCCTATAAAAGTGGCTGCAATGAAATACGCAGAGATACAAAAAAAGTTTTGAGTATATATTCGTGCGTAGCGTTGTACGTAGTGGGTTTCAAAGATTCGGTTGAGAACGAATGCAATATCCTTTTCCATTTCTATTTTTATTTTTGTGTCTCTTCGTCTTTTGCTTTTTATTTTGCTTCTTTTGTCATTTCATTTCATTTTTTTATTTTTTTTTTTACATTGATACGTTTGTAAAATTATTTTTATCGAAATAATAATAAAATAATAGAAAATTTATCAAATATGAATTGATTTAATTGTATTGTATAATTCCACAACTTTTCCCAATACTCAAATATATATTGGTTAAGTTGATCTTATTAAGCCTTAATTTCGTCCGTTTCATATGATTGATCAATCTTATCGAAACAAATAATATTTACAAGAATATCTCCATTAAAAAGGAGTTAATATTTTATAAATATATATATGATATCGATTTTTAATATTTCCAGAATAAATTTATTGTAAACTTATGTCTAAAACTTGGAAGGTTTTTGTTTTTAAAAATGAATTCCAAGTGATTTAATATTTTTGAAAGATTTCATAAAATAAAATTCGTAGCTCTTACGCCGTTTTTATTTTTTTTTATTTTTTTTTTATTTTCTAAATTTAACGCTTTTGCAGTAAATAAAAATAATGCGATCGCACATATAAACATTCAAGATATGATGATTAGTTTAATTGTATGTGTCCTGAAATGATATTCTTTTGCTTATATTCTATTTCTATTGGAATAGCGTGGGTTTAAATGTATTCATCAGTAGATAGCGTACGCATGAAGAATGAAGAAATGTTTTTTGTCTTTTCGCTGGCGCATATTTATGAAAAATTGTATGCCATTAATGGCAGTAATGATGTCATAGCCGTTGTCTCTGCACTTATTATTGTATTGTATTCTTGATCAGTGCAAGAATGTTAATTTGTTTAATTATGTCCTCATTATGTCCTTTCGTGATGTTGTGATAATGAAACTCTTCAGATCTCATAAACACAGAAGTAGAAACGAGTTTTTTTGTTGCCTGCTTACGGCCATAATCGAATTATAGGCAAAAGAACTGAAGAGAAATGAGAATGCCCGTCACATCGCATGGCGTGTTCCAAATTTAGCAAATTTAATTTACCTCCTAAAAATTATGTTATAATTTTTCAGTTTCCGTTATAAAAAAAAACTAGAAATTGAACTTACCCCCTGTAAGAGGGCTTGCATCTCATGATAATCCCTACATTTGTTGGATCCTAAAAGATAGACCCATGTCATCAAAATTTCCCACCATTAAATTTTTTTTGCCAAATTAAACCTTTTCCTGAAGGGGGCTTACTATTCTTGAAAAATCTTACATATGAAGGGCGTCCAAAAAAGTAAACCGAAGTGATTTGAATTTAATTGACACTTGATTTTCATGTATAATTATTATTACGTAACAATATTCATCATATGTTTACATTTGCTGAGGTATTCAAAAAATAGACCTGCATAGTCCAAATTCCGTTAGGGTTATTTCTTTGTCAATTTACCAGTGTATGGTATCGACATTTCATATCTTGTAATTTTTTAAGCAAAAGGTGATGATATGATAGATTCGGCTACAGCTGGATATAGTGTCGTTAGCTGTTTTTATACCCAGGATAGCAGGGTTGAGGAACGTTTGCACCACCTTGAAAGTAACATCAGAGATCCTGTAAAATATATGTATTATTGATCAGAGTATGAAATCCTGAATCCATATAGCAATGGTTGGCCGTCCATCGGTCCGTTTTCTCTTCTGTCTGCTTATTTATCTATAATAAGTATTCTTGTAGACACATAAATTAGGCTAAGGGCTTAAAATTCCGTAAAAAACTTTGGAAATTTTTGCAACCAACTTAATAATGAAAATGATCTAAATTGGTCAAAGTACATGTGCACAGCGTAAAATAAGAACATCTCTATTTTCAAGAGCAAAAAGACTGGCTTCTTTCTTGCTCGTTACTCATAAATTACAACAATAAATCTTTGCATAGTCCACTTTAATATAAAGGTGATAGGTCCAAAAAATTCCGCCACAGCCAAATATAATTTTTTTTGCCATTTTTCTATTTTCTTATATAAGAAAAAGTTGTCATTTGAAAACAGTGATAAAAGATATTTTATTTGAAGTATTTCCGCTAACTACACCGTCCGTCCGTTTTGTCTTTTTGGTAGAATATTAATTCTATGCCGCAAGAACATCCGAGCTGTAAACCTTTTCATAAAACACTTACTTTTTGCACATGATCAGAAGGCTTGGCATCGTGTTTGAATAAAGAAGGCGCCATATCTGACGAAAATAGCGTCCTTATCCTGGAAAATGATTCTTGTATGGTCGGCTCCATTTATTCAGTTGTTGGTGTGGTAGTACTCTATAACATAAGAAAATCGCTCAGCTGATCACGCCCGATCTGGGATAATCTAGGAACATGCCCCAGACATGCGACCCAACATATGTATAAGTGATTAGTGTAGAAGAGGTGTCCGTCTGAAATTTCCCGGTGAAAGGCTAATGATCGTAGAAATCATGATAGACAGTAGATATTACGATAGAAAGCTGAAACGCTCTAAATTTTTACTCGATGGCAACAGTTGCGGTCAGAAAGTTTATTGCAAAAATGGTCTCGATCATCCAACTGAACCACTTATGCGGTGTATGTGATAATTAAGAAAAAATTGATACTAACCTCAAACTAATTTGTTTTTTTTTTTTTTTTGGTCAATATTTATATACAGTTACATGAAATGTTGACACAAATCATAATAGTTACTCGATAACATGCCTATTAGTTCGCAGTCAGCAACGACTTTATGCCATTATCAAATGCTCTTTGTTCATGTTGATCATTGTTGATGTTAAAGCATTTATTAATAATGATATGATCTTGTGGGGTGATTCATGCAACTACACCTTATAGATAATAATCGAGGTTGTCAAGGACCTTTTTTTTAAGTTTGGGGGTGATACGATCATAGAACTTTTTGGCCACCCAATCTTTGTTGTCATAGTTTTGTGTGAAATAGGCGAACCTTCCTGGAATACGTCTAGTCCATTCCCACATACTATATATAAAAAAGATTTTGTCTGGCAATAATACAGACAGAAGGAAGGGGATTTAACATTCATTAGTTTTTGATTCCGTTTTTCCGTCAGTATAAACCCTTTACCCTTTACTCTTTATCCTCTCTATATAATGGAGAACTTGTGGTGTTGGGATACTGCAGTAGCAGTAATTGTCAGGAATTTTCGTCAACGATATCCTTCATTTGTTGGATAATGGCTAATGGATAATATATATGTGCTTGTATCACCCTACTAATTATGCCAGTGCAAAGGGCTTATACATAAACATTATGTGCAATTCCGTGAATTTATTTACTTTGTAAATTTGAAATTTCATTTTAAGACTTAATAGCCGTTTGTTTATATTGTATTTCCAAGAGCTCAGGTAGTGAGCATTAAATCGAATGTTATTGTTGTTTTAAGAAAACTAATCTTATGATCCACGCAACGATTTACATGATGCATGTTCAAGTATACATATTAGATAAGTACACAACATTTTTACTGTAATTTGTTTATTGCATTGCCCGCCCGCTCGCTTCAATAGATGTGCATTCACGATTATCGGTTATATGCGAATGTTTTTATTGAAAAATAGTTTGTTCGTTTGTCAATTGTCAATGTGTATTTCTAGTGTAAGTTTTGATCAATGCTGAATGAAAATGCAATGTAAACGAAATCGTATGCAGATTTAAGTCGCCTAAAACTGAAGACAAAAAAAAAAAAAGAAAAAAAAAAAAAAATTAAAAAAAAAAAGAATTTCGTCTGCAAACGAATCTTTCATACCGACAAGTTTTATTTTAAAAAAATTAAAACAAGTAAGAAAATTGCATTCAATTGTGATCATCGAATTATTTTTCCCCGCCCCCCATTTTTGTACTTTACAATATTGAATGGGCGTGGTTGATTTATTCCATTTGTTTAGACTATAATTAAACGTTTTTATCCTATGTCTATTGTATTATAGTTTATAAGCGAAGAGCAAAGGTGTGCTCAGCTCAATTCGTGTTGCAATGTAAATATATCCTTAAACTGATTTGATCCATTTCCAACGCCCGCATGCGTGCAGGAACTTCCAATATCAAATTTGAAGCCGATATATTTATCCCTGCGGCCGGGAAACTATTAATCAAAGAGACTATGCAGATGGGAAGATGGGAAGATGGACAGATGGACGGATGGGCGAGAAGACAGACGGATATTCCTATATAGATCCCGACTTTGATACTGATGACATATACATATACGTAGGTTCCCTTCTATCCGCCTGAGTGGCCGAGTAGGCAAGAGTCTCGACTAGTCGTAGGTTCAAACCTCAAGTGCGCTAGAGTTTTTAATAAAAAGCCGATAGCCCTAGATGCTAGTGCTTTAAGACTTTAGTCTTAGAATTTATTCTCTGGCTAAATTAATAATAATAATAATAATAGGTTCCCTTCTAACATCAGAGCATTTCTAATCGGGATCAAGTTCTGAAGAGTTCAAGCACGCCCGCCTGTGTAGCGTTATTGCGGGGAACTTTTCGCGTGTGGTCGCAAAAATAATAAAATTAAGGAATTTGACACAAAATTAAAAGTTCTTAGACGCAGGCTATCGAAAGACGTGCCTGCAGTGCAACATAAGCTAAGAGTATCTATACTTTCTGGGCTTTTCGCTTATAAACGTTAACGATTACAATGATAAACGTATGTTATCATGTTTCATGCGTAATCCTATAGTACGCGTATAAGAAAATTAAAAAAATGCCTACACCCACTCAATACTACAGAATACCAAAATTTCATTTCATATGCGTTTTTTTATTGAGAACAAAGTGGTAGGTATAAAAAATTCGGCCACAGTCGAATATAATTTCTTTACTTGCTTTATAATTGATTGTACATTAAACTGTGCGTTATGTAATTTGCCATTGAAGCAGGCTGGTGAAATAATTTATTAAGAGTTCCTTCTGTCTGTCCACTACTTGAGTTAGCCACGATTTTGATATAAACGTAGGAGCTATAGACTGTGAAGTATACAACTATAATTTGAAAATATAATAGCATATGTGTTCCTCGATAGTTGATTAGCTGGCATGAGCTTATCCAATAAAATAAAAGATATCCTTTTTTACGGTAGCGATTTATTAGGAGGAACAGATTAATGGACCTGGGATCTCCCATGAATGTCTCTCCTAAAAAATGCAAAAATGTCAATAACGGAGCACCTAAGTATGTTAATATACGCTGGGTGTACGCACCAGTTGTTAGTTGATATAATTGCAAAGTTACACAATATTTTGTCGGGGTTCTGTTGAAAGGAAAGACGACATAAAAGCATTCCTGGAGCGAGACGTACTAATGCTGGGAGTATATGGAGTGTGTTTAAAGTAAAAACAAGATTCATAGGGCTATAGCTAAGTGAAATGTTTCGTCATCGGGGGGGGGGGTTTGCGTTTATCATAGCTTGAATGGACAGATCAATAAAAATTATATATTATATATATATATTATTATATATATATTATAATTAAATTATAAATACAATGCATAAAGACATTTTTAGAGATCTAGTCGAGTTTGCTGCGATATTCATCATTAAAAGAAAATGCTGTGGATCATGTAAATCCACTCTTGATTCACAATGTTCAGTTTCTCTGCGATATACTGGTACAAGAAACTAGACGATCATGTCAGGATAGAAGGCCATAGCGCTAAACAGTTAAATGAAATAATTTTGGGAAAAGATCATCAAAAGCATTCCCACATTTCTATCAATAATTTGATATCTCTTACAGTGTTTGACGAAGATGTTTATTAGGGCCATCAACAAGTGCCTTCTTCTCTCTTTTTCTTATCCATTAATAACCTTCCGGGCATAACCGAAAATCCTTTCTATTTGTTTGCAGACGACAGCACCTTGTGTTATTCGTTTTCTGTTAGTAAGAGACCACGCAGCGATGAAATACAGAGCAAACACTGCAGGATGAATGACACACTAAATCGGGACCTCATAAAAATATCTGGATGGGGTCGGTAAGCAGGCTAAGCTATAACGCCATCAAAATCCAAAGCTGTCTCCTAGCGTACAGAAAAAGTTATGAACAATCCCTCTCTTTTGGTGGTGGCACTGTAGAAGAATCGACAATTTCTGAAGTCCTGGGAATGAGAATACAAAACGACGTTCGTTGGAGAGAATAGGCGTTTAAAGGGGCGAAGGCATAGTCAAGGGTTTAGGTTTTCCAAAGCGATGTAGACAATACTTCACTGCAAAAATTAGGGTATAATTCGCATATGTGATCGGGAGCCTCCAAACTTTGCACGGAAGATGTCGATCGCACACAGCGAAAGGCTTTGATGCTCATAGACGGCAAAAATGTGTCCAGAACTCTCGATACCATTGAACATCGGTGTAATGTGGCTTGTGTTGCGCTTATCTGCAGATACATTCATAGCATGTGTTCTACGCCAATAAAGCCCAAGTTATAAGTAAAAAAAAAGCAATCCCACCAAATAAAGCCTTCAACAGGACTACATGTCTGTCTCAGCTTTTTCATCTACTCGCCTTGGACTTACCCGTACACCACACAATACATTGTCACGACGCGGGGTTTTTTAACCGTACTGCCTACCTTAGCAACGTCTTATCAGCAGTGTTTTTTTCTTTTCTTTACGTATTGGACAGAGGACATGTCCAGAGTTGGCTGATCATAGGAAAAGAAATGAACACAAGGCTTTCAATTGAGTTGGGCATGCATCTCTTATCTGTTAGGTCCACATGAACGTGAATACGCGACTAAATTTTGTTATATAGCTAGGAATACGTTTGGGACTATTTTTGGGGAAAGTTTTATGTTCATACTAATGATAATAATAACCTAAGGATTGCACCGTCCTAGGCGCCCACAACTAACAGAGAGCAAATTAATTTTCAAACGGCAGAAGCAAATATCTTACAGCTTATTCATTAACTTGACAAAAGGTGAATCCAGACCAGTGGTGGGCGACTATTTTCGTCAACGGGCTAGTTTTAATTTTCATCTCACGTCCAACTATTATTAGAAATGCGCCATTCTGTCTCTATTTTCCTTCTTTTTCAATCACTCATTTTGCGACCATAAAAAAAAAAAAAAAAAAAAAAAAACTGTAGTCTGTAGTAGTTCTATTGTGGGTCAATTTTCATCGTTACACATTATAACTTAGACTTTTCTGCTCCATAAAGGATCAATTGTCGTGAAAATCCTTATTAGGGTAGGCTCCAAGAAATAGGCCCAGATGGTTAAAATTTGGTACAGTTAATTAATTTTATGTTAAATTATTATTGTAATAAAATTTTCATCATGAAGCATTGAAAATTATATCTTTTTGTCCTATGAACTTCAGTTTTTGTTATATGGAAGCGGATCCAAAAATTGCTTTAGCCTGTCCAAAGTTTCCCTACCAATTTAGTTCGCCGAAATACTACTGTTTAGCCACTTTCGCCGAGAAATTTTGAAAATTGCAATATTTCAGAATAGGTCGTTATATGGGGAATAGTCGAAAAAGTGGACCGATCCGAACCATTTTCGATAGCGTTTGTCTTTGGGAAAAAACACGTCAATGTAACAAATTTCATGAAAATATCTCAAAAATTGCGGCCTGTAGTTTGAACATAACTGTACATGGATAGACATCACACGGTTAGGCGGACTGATAGGGTTAGATAAATTCAGATTATGATTGCGAATCTATGGGTATGATAAAAGATGGATTTATCTTAAGCCCTTCCGCGTGTTATACACATCGGCACTAACTTAATATACTCTGTAGCACAAGTGGTGTAGGGTATCAACACCTAAACACGTTTCACGTTTGCAGCTGAATTGGTAGCGAAGGCAGGTACGATCCATTTGTAGCCTTGCTATGTGCGGGAAAATTGAATTATTTAAAATTTTAAATATACCAAACTGTACTCGGTGACATCGCAGGCCTATTGCGGCACTGGAGCGGGCAGTTATTCGTACGTGATTTAGGCCATCTGTAATAGTTTTAAATTAATTCGCCGTTTTAAAATTTACCGAAAGGTAAACAAATTGTGAAAGAAAATTTGCCATTAGATAAAATAATAGCAGAAAGGAAGTCGGTCTCCCGAGAAAACAAAATTGTAACGAGGGATAGTTTCTTCGCGAACCATCAAAGAAAAATAATTCATGTTACAGTTGTCACAACCATAACAAAAATGCTGCTGGTATATATTATGTTCATCTATCACACTAATCGACTTAACAGGGTCGCAATACGGTTCATCGTGTCTTCATCTAATATAGCATGTATTTGTAAAACACATGTCTCATGATTATGTTCATAAATTTAGTATTAGAAAATAGAAATAAAGACCAATTTAGTTAAATTTAGTTGTATTGTTTCATTTATACAAATATATGTGACATCACACAATGTCAAATGAATGACGAGAGAAAAAATTATTCAATAAATTTCAAATAAACCAAAGAAATGTTAACTATTCTTCTATTACTTGTGGGCGTGTTAGCAAACGCATTGAGAATGCTTTTGAATCGAACTTTCCCGAAGGGGAGGGGGGGGGGGGGGTGGGGTTTAAAAATGCACATATGCCAATTATTTTCGTACGTATCTCCAAAGGATGAAATGTATAATTTTTTTCGAAATGGCTTTAGTTTTTCACCTATTGTAGATGTAAGTCGTCAGCGAATCAAGCTTGTTTTTAGTACAACCTCTTTCCCACAAGTGAAGACAATGTAGTGGGACGCGGTCCACCGTTAAATAATCTGTTATTTGAAAATAATGTTTTATATGAGAAGTGTTCGAAAAAGGCGTTGAATCCGAACTGTTTGCAATAGCGTTGGTTCTTGGCTAAAACATCTCTGTGTACCAAATTTCATCAATGCATTTCAAAAATTGTGATATTTAGGTCGACACATCAAAAAATAAAATAGATTGACGGACAGACAGCTAGGAGAGTTCCATCGATTGAAAGATGGGTATATCTCACGTCCTTTTCGGCCCTGCATACATCCGTACAAACTGGTTATATATTTCTACCACAAGTCGTATAGGGTATAAAAGAAAATTTTAAAAATATCTGAAATAAATGCTTAATATTTTTAGTGAATTAACAAATTTTGGACAAAGTATATTCGACTTAGGCCGAAATGTTAGCAGATATTTGATGGCAATATTGCTCCATACGATATATCGATCGTAAATCGTTTTGTCCGTGTAATATTATATGTTATACGTGCACTTCAAATCAGTTTTTTTGTGATTTATCAGTCGCTGGCAGCTAATTGCAAGACTTGATCCGTTTCAGGTGATTTTCGAATTAAAAAAAAAAAAACGCTTCACAAAAGAAAAATTTAAGAATCAATAAAAAACTTGACATTTCTAAGTGAATTATTTCCAAATGGAAAGAAAATCGTCATTTTTGTTGGTGATTGTAGATGAGTCCGTTTACCGATTCGGTTCATTTTTGACTTCAATCTGACAAGGGTGATAAAAAAGAAAGTATACGATGAAATTATTTTAAATTTTCATGTTGATTCTTTGCTCGTGTAAAAAGTTATTTATAGATATATGTGGAAAATGACTGAAATATCTGAAGAAATACGCTATGTGATGATTTTCTATTGTAAAAAAGCTAAAATATGCAAAACTATGCGGAGAAAGTGTGAAGTGTACGGTGAGACTGTTGTGAGTGAACGAAGTACCCAGGAGTGATTCCATGTCCAAGATGCGTCTTGCTTTGGCCGACCAGGCATGAAAAAAGTCAATATAATTTTGCAATTGATGGAGAAAAACCGGCATGCAAGCTACCATGAAATAGCGGAGGCACTAAACATCAATCACATGATATTTCAAACTATCAGCATTTGAAAAAAGCAGGCTACAAAAAATAGCTCAAACGAAGACGACAAAAACCGCATAGATGTTTTCTATCACCCATTGCAATAATTAAAAATTTTGCCCGAACTTTCTGACTGTTTATGAGGCAGTTTATGACAACTTACTCGTTGTTAGCACCCGATCTCACGCATCTTTTACTCTCTTCATTTTGGCCCTTAAATTCTAACTCCGTGTAATGATCTGTCCGTCCGCACTTTAATGCGTTCATTCGTGGCATATTATAGACACCTTGGGCCTTGTAAAAATTTAGATAGATTGATGGCGACAAATCAACTTTTGCAATAATCCTGATCAGCAATATATTGTAAGCTAAATTTCCAGCATATAGCAGCAGATGTTCAAGCAAATTTTGATAGGACCGCATAAGATATTTGATTGCAACTGATGCTAATGAAAGACATTTCAATTTGTATATATTTACTGGAAACAGAATAGATAACGTAGATTTATTTTAAAGGTAACTATGGCTTTCTTTTTGTGATAATACGAATAAAGTCAGAATTCAATTAGCCGCGACATTATTTCTTAGCAAATACAAATTTCAGTTTAAACAATTGCGGAGCATTTAAATCTCGAGTTTAACCTTAGATTTTGTTTCTCATAGAATAGAAAGGTAGGGAGAGTGAGTGAGTGAACGCGAGAGGGATAGAATACGAGTGGTAAAGAGAAACGGAAAGACAGAGGAAGAGTTGACATCACTTAACATTGTTGCGAGAAAGTCATAGATAATAACAGTAAAATTAGTAAATAGACCAAAAAGAAATTCAACACTTGTTGAAAAAAAAAAGAAAAGAATTATATATATATATATATATATATATATACATATATGTATATTTCACCACTGTACACAAATGTAGAGTAAATTGAGTAGTTTTCCGTGAGCTCAATGAGCAGAATGAACTCAGTCGAGTGCAGATTGTCAAACATAACGGTTATAACGAAGAAGAGGATAAAATTTCTTCATTATTTTAAACAAATATTCTAACTAAATACAAAGTGTTTTCCTTAGGTTTAGGGAAACATTAAATAAAAGTGAATAAAATGGGTTGTGCGTACGTGTAATAAAAGAAGTAAATGATTTTATATAAAATTAATAAATTATTATTAAAATACCTAACTTAAAGATGTCCCACAAAAAAAATTTCATTCGAAGTTTTGCCCAACTGTTTTGACTTGCAGTTAAAGAAACGAATAAATAAATAAATAAAATAAAATAAAATAAAAATAAAAGAAAAATCATATATATATATATATACATATATAAAATAATTCTGATGTTGTCGTATAGTATGGAAGCAGTATGTCCAACTCTTTAGTTACGTTGTCATCCTTTAATTTGTTATTTTTTACACAAGGTACGTACGCGTAACTTTACATAACATTTTTTTTGCTCCT
This sequence comes from Glossina fuscipes, assembly GCF_014805625.2. Lineage (NCBI taxonomy): Eukaryota > Metazoa > Arthropoda > Insecta > Diptera > Glossinidae > Glossina > Glossina fuscipes. The sequence continues at coordinate 30,753,783 of NW_023998414.1, forward strand.
CTTAAAAACAAGCCACAATTATTGCATTGTATGTTACTTCCTTTCATTCGTTACCCAAATCCATGCACTCACATAATACGTTGAGTGAATAACAGCAAAGGAGGGTGAATAAAATCAAAAGGAAATCAACTCCATGAAACTTCACCACTGAAATTCATTTGTGTTATTTTCTTCTTTTCTTATTTTTTTTTATTTTTATCTTATTTTTTGCTTTCACAGTCAATAAGTTTTTGATGTGGGTATGTGTGTGTGTATATGTGTGTACGTATGTATGTATGTATGTGTGTGTGTGTGTGTGTGTGTGTGACTCTGTCTGCCAATAGTAAAAATAATTCTTATGATTTAATTAGTACTTGGATATTTGTTGAAGTATTTCGTTATAATCCCACTAATTTACCTATAATTCGCTTAGTTATCCCGTATTTTTTTTGTAATTTTTCCATCTACGCAAACACGTAAACATTTCAAATCAGTTAATTTACTTTGCTTGATTTTATTGTTTCATTTTAAATAAATAAATAAGTAATTATAATTGAATTCTTTGTTATTATACATACATTATTCTCAACAAGGTTATTTACGCTTTCATATGAAATTGATATCTATATGTAACGCCTAAAAGAAATTCATTGGTACGGTCTCTACCGACATTTATTCTTACTTCTCTGCCTTCAGCTTTATTTTGCTAATAAAGAAAAAAAAAAAAAAAAATTCAAAATAAAGGAAGAAACAACAATTGTGCAGACACCTTGGCGTATACGTTACTTTATTCTTCTTACAATTATTTTTTGCATATTTACATGGTGTAAATCGCTTATTGTATCTGTTGGCGGCAGTGAGTTTTCAAAAAAAGATATAAAAAGTATTTTCAGGAGACTGGGTTAGGTTGAATGTAGAACAAATTAGTTTGCGTTGGTTGGCAAAGGTTTTGCTTATATTTCTTTATTTTTTTTTTTTATTTTTTATTTTTTTTTGTTTTATCTATAGGCTGGTGGGTTGTATTGGTTTTGTTGTATGCCGTTTGCAACACTTTCGTGTTGTGATATTGGCAGACCTATTACAAAGTGTACATAAGTTCTCCATTTTATACTCATCACCAAAGGATAAGGGGTAGATTCCTTTTGTCAGAACGTTTGCAACGCCCAGAAAGAAGCGTCAGAGACCACCGTGCGTCCACCTGCGTAATGTTTGTTGTAAATTTTGTTCTGGTCGCTGAACTGAAGGTATTGTCTTCAAATTTGGCAGAAACACTGAAACTTCTTGCACGCCCACAATACTGTACGCAAAGTGAGAACACCGCTGCTTTTCAAAAGGAATAAAAGATTGGTTTTTTGTCCATTACATATAAACCACACACATATAATTTTACGAAACTTATATATGTTTAGTCTGTGAGTGATACTGTAGTACCTGTAGGACTATGGGAAAGATAGACCACGCCCATCTAATATTATAATATATGCAAATTCTTCTTATTTTTTCAATAAATTTATATCGTGCAGAGGCATGTTTTAGAAACCCCACAAGATATATAAATTTTTGTTCAGTTACACGTTCGAAATACACTTGAAGATGTCCATCTGTATCCCGGCTATGTTGTATCTGCGATAAATATTCTCCCTTTCACAAAAATGAAGACATCGATTGCATAATTTGTAAATCTTTGCTTTCCAACACCAACAAACGATATACGACATAAATTTCCGCTAAATTATTGTACAAAAATAAAAAACAAAAAACACCCATGGAGAGCCAATATTATCCTTTTTCAATTTTTTATACGATAAAGATGGTGATAAAAGAGGGTATAAAATATTCGTTCCTAACTGGGATATAATTCCCTTACTTAATTTAAATATGATAAAATTCATAGTCGATTTACTTTTAATTTTCGTGCCCAAATTGTTAGCTCACTCAAGCTTTCAAACGTAAAATAGAGAAAGCTAAAAATTTGGCACTCATATATATTTTTATCATACGCGCATAAGATGGATTTCAAAATGAGCAATTACGATGCACCCCAAAGGTCCATAGTAGCTATGTCAATAACTTACAATCTACTGTAGTGGGCGTGAATCTAAAATCTGTTCCGTTAGAAAAAACAATTAAGAACACTATTGTCGAGCAATGCCAACTAATTAGACACCCTACGCCAATCCGCTTAATACGGACGTTTATTCATTTTCAAGCTAATACATTAAAAATTATGCATTATTTTTATGTGAGAGCGTAATTTTCATGAAAGTCTCTCCTCAACTAACGTGATCCAAATTTAACTAACTCAATTTACTGGCCAAAGATTTTAGTAAATTCCACTTGCTTTCATCATAAAAAATTGCAAATTAGATTTTGTCGCTATAGAAGTGTTTCCCTTGTATGCGAGTCCATTTATATGCCTGGGTTTAAGTAAAAGACCTATTTGATCCAAATTTTATATCAAATTCCTTTTATGAATCAATTTTCGTCATAAAATGTCAAAAGTTGGAAATTTTTGCCATATATGAGCTTATCATTTTTTCAAGATCTTTTCATGAGTTTGAGACCCGGAAAATATATTTACGTCGTCGAAATTTCGGTGTCTACGTCAAATTATTATACACGAATTTTCATCAAGAACTATTGGGAATTATATCTTTTTGCTATATAAAGATTTAGTTTCGATAGGAAAATTTATACGATGAAGAGTTCAACGAATTTTTAAAAATTAGTGTATATTTTCATATAATTGTTTATGTATGTTGTGTGGGGAGGGGTCGAAAAAATGGATCGATCCGAATCATTTCCAATAGGGTTTGTACTTGGGCAAAAAAAAATTGCGACATGTAGGTTGAGCATAAAAATAAATGGGAGGGCATTAGACGGACAAGCCGAGATATAAACTTAGATCGGTTCAGAAAATGATTCTCAATCTACAGGCATAATAAAAGATGGGTCCAACTGAAGTCCGTCTGGGTATTACAACCGTCTGCACAAACTTAATGTGCCCTATGCCACAAGTGATCTAGTGTATAATGGATATGACCAGCCACTCAATTAACTAAATATTTTGCAGTTTTTATATATATTTTCATGACGTGCGATCGTTCGGCACCGAAGTGAATGTAAATTTGCTAAAGCTCCTTCGGAAAAGGGGAATTTGGCATCTCGTTTGGGAGTAGATGTCAAAGATCCCTAACTATAGGGGCATTCTTGATCTATTTGGCCACATTTGTCCGTCCGTCACTTTTTTAATAGAGCTCTTATGAATCTAAAAAATAGTAAATAAATAAAAATAAGTTTAAATTGGATGCAACTAGATAGTCCGCTACCAAATACATCTCGATTTACTAAGGAAACGAACACAAAACCCTTAAAACGATAAAATTTTAAATTAATATTAACTGTAACTTGAAGTTATAAGAGATGGCAAATTTAAAATTTGGTCACAAATCTTATTTATTGTAGTCTTCTCAATCCAATTGTCTCTCAGCCAATTGTCGCGTCGTAAAATTTTCAAGTAGTTTAAGTAAAAGTTAAAGATTCACCCGAAGGCAAATATAATTTTTCTTAGATGTTACTGTTTAACTTGTAACTTGTTAACAAAAATCAAAAATTAATGACAATTCCTATTACCTTTCTTTAATGGTAAGTATTTCTGTTTTTGATTACGTTAAGCAATTCAGTTAACAGGGAAATTGTTTTTAGTATTTATATTTTATAATGTCAAACTAAGCGTTCCATTATATAATAGATAGAAGAAAATTAAAATGATTATTAATATGTATTTTTCCTTGTTATAAAACTTACTTATGGGAAGAAAAATTTTAAAATTCAGATAAGAAAATATCAATATATATATATATATATATATATATTTTATATGAAATTTTTCAATTAAGTAGAACACGGTTTCTCTATCACATTTGAATGAGTATAAAATTTATTAAGTAAAATATTGTGTTGTTTTTTTTTTTTTTTTTTTTTTTTTTAAGCTAACTGAATAGGTCTAGATGCTGATATTGCTGACTAATATCGCAATGAAATTATATAATCGATTAAAAAGATTGTATCACAATAGTTACCATATACCGAATAGTGTAAATCATTTTTAAAGCGCATAAGAAAAATTGTTAACCTAATAATTTACGGTTAATAAACATTAAAATAAAACTCAACTCATAATAGTGATTTATTTTAAGAAAATATATATTTTGAACACACACACACACACACACACACACGGAATATTATATGAAAAATAAGAATTTATAAGTCCGTTAAGTTGTAACATGTTGTTATGGTAGACATTACTTATTCAGTCGATTTGCTTGCAAATAAAGTGCGAATCCTTGGTTTGCATTTTTTCTTTATCAAGGATAAGAAACGGTATACATATTATATTATGTGTGTGCTTTTAGGCAGGCACTTGAATGTACTCGTGGTTTATGGCGTGGTTTACGCTATATAAGAAAAATGAAAAATCTTAAAAGCATTCTCTTCTCTTATATTCTTATGATCGAAAAATAAAGTACACTAATTATATTCTTCCGTTTTTTAAAAGATTGAAATTTAAATAAATCAAACTCCTGTAAAATACGTAGTGTGAGTTACCAAGAAAGAAAGAAAATTTTATTATTTTATATTATATTCTTCTAATTATATTGAGACGTATCACATGGGAAGCAAGAATTAGGGAGCTTACCGAAGCTGCTTCAATATTTGGGCTGGCCAAATCATTATTAAAAATAATTTATTTGAGCTACGGATAGTTGACGATCACAGTGATTATCTTAATTAAGTTTAAGGCTACAATGGCTAAAATATTGTGAATTATGACCAACTCAAGTATGCGAACATGTTGTTGATATCTTCTCTGTGAAATTGTTATTCAAGGCTGACTCAAGGCTTTAGGCTGCTTATTATAGATACGCACTTGAATATATATTTTAAAAATGTTTTCCGTTCGAGAAGATGGACTTCTAAGGTTCGTTTTACAACATATGTAAAGTTTTCTCTTCAATTTGTCCTGATTTTCCAGCAATAATTTCGAGTTTTTTTGATCTCATCACATCTCACATCTCAGCGTGTTATGGTTTTTTTTTTTTTTTTTTTTTTTACAATAAATTTGACGATGCCTTTTTTGATTAATATTTACTATGTTATATTGGTTAAGCCTGTCTCTTTGCGGTCATAAACTGTACAGTTTCATTTTTTATTTTTCCGGCCGTCGGAATTGAAAAACTAGACGGCAGACAAGCGGAGGGATGAACACGAACAAATTAACAAGAATAATTACGCTGATCATGATTATATTATCACCATCTTCTTTATAAGATTTTCTCTGTTCAGGCTTTGGTGATGTAAGAGAAAAAAAAAAAAAAAAGAAATGTAGACCAACGCGATATCGTGCCGATATTGGCCAATATGCGAATGAAAGTGCCTGAAGATATATTCACCGGAGAAGGCATGCGTAACATGTTAAAACCTTATAGTTGGGCATGTACGATCATTAAAATACCCTACTCTACCTCACCGCTTCCAAATTCTTCCTTAAGTTTTGTAAGAAACTACACAAAAGTTGTAACCTATTTCCTTATAAAACCATATTTTTTAATGCCCGTATAACCCCCTCGCGCCGGGGGGGGTGTGTGTGTGTGGATAATCAAAAAATATCCATGTAGTCCAAACTTTATGTCAAACTACTATAACAAATTAATTCTGATCATTAAATTTTTAGACCTGATTTTCATGAAAACTCTTATGTGAGAACTGCCCAAATATATGCCTACATGATCCAAATTTGGATAAACTTTGCTGCCATATAAAGGTTTAGTTTTCAAGAGAACCTTTTCAAGTACGAAATACCAAAAATTCTACTTTGTTGCCATATAAATGATTATTTTTAATATGATTGTAGCGGATTTTAAAATTGTTCACAATGATTTAATATGATAAAATGCAAAAATTAACTCACTTGTTGAAAAACATTTCCAATTGCGTTCTGTCCTGGATAAAAAGATGTCAGTCTAGCAACGTGACTTGTAGCTTAAAGAGAAGAATACATTGGCAGATATGAGATGGAAAGATGAAAGATAGATAGATCTCAAGTCCTGCCGACTATTGAAAATATTTGCGCAAACGTATCATGTAATTCGGAGCTAAGTGTGGCGCAGGGTATAACTTGTCGCAGTAGTTTAGTCAAAATCGGGTTTTACATGGATTTTTCAGATGGCCATAGGAATATATTGCGAAGTGTGCGCCATCTATTACAGTTGTAAGTCTTGCAGCAACAGACAGATATAGCTTAATGGATTTGATATCTCATCCCAATCAAAAATATATAATATTTTATTAAATAAAATTTTGGAATATGAAAATATTTGAACACAAAATAGCGGATAGAGGACGAAGGATTGATTCGATATTTCTCAATATCGATATCGATCAATGCATTTATATGCAAGTAAAAGTGTCTCGTTTCGGTTTTTATACATATTTGCTTGCATATAATGAGAGCAAGAAGATAAAATCCGCCTCAAAAGTGTTTTCTTACTAATCTTCGTATTAAGCAAATTTGCCTATAAAAGAGAATTTCTTCGGGTTATTTTTTCATTGTTTTCAAGTATTCATTATATATAATCGATAAATCTTTGCTGCTTTACACGTTAATTTTTGCTTTAATTTCAAATCAATGAAAAAAATTAAAGCAAAAATCACTTTGAATAGCATAGTTCAACTTTTCTTCTTTCTACGTAATAGCAGCAACGATTAAAAATGAATGAAAGCAAATTTTTTGCACCTTTCACTGCCACGATTTATGTGGTCGTGTAGTCAAAGAATCACAATATTGAAATGAATTTGCCGCGAATGAGTAAATTCTTAGCAAATCTTCTTTTCCTTTTCTCAATGTCTAGGGTCGTAAAATAAAAAAAAATTATGAAAATTTTTATATTTCTTTACTCTTTACATAATATTTTTTTGCAATCCTTCAAGTATATTGCATCCAGATTGTAGGACAAAACATTGCTAATATATAAAAATATATCTATATATATATATGGATGTTGACGAATGAATGCATATAGAAATCTCTTTATATTCTGGGAATTATAGGATTTCTAATCGACTTAACTGAGATAGTCCAATCCAGAGCTCGGGCTATATAAGACGAAATTTGAAAATATTACAAGTTAGTTTACAATTTTAAAAATGCATCAATTCATACAAGTAAATATTTTCCTCTTATACTCATCACGACCGAAGGATGAGGGCTATATTCATTTTGTCAAAACTTTTGTAACGCACAGTAGGAGGAAGCTTTCAGGGACTTTACAAAATATATATATTCTTGATCAGCATTAAATTCTGGATCGATTTAAGCATGTCTGTCTCTCCGCCTAGTTTCAACTTTAAATTTGCCAGAAACATTGGAAGTTCTCGGTTGAAGGACACGCCTACAGTGCTACATAAAGTGAGAACACCTCTGTTTCGCAGAAGGAATAAAAAAATTATTGTTGTACTCATTACTTACAAACTACAGTTAATAAACCTACTTTCTACAGACGATGCTGTAGCATCTGTTCAAAAATGGAAAACATTGACCGCACCTATACAATATCATACATAAAGAATCAAAATTTAATTTCTTTTCCAATACCTTTGTAATGCGCAGAAGCAAACTTGGCAAACTCCATAAAGAAGAAAAGCTTTTGGTCAATTTGAAATTCGTAATGCACTTAAGTATGTCCCTCTGTCTAACTGGATAATATCGGTGGTAAGCAACACACAAACTTTCCACTTTTATTCTGAAAATAGAAAAAATCAGCCTCGCCTACTCATTTTTTTTATTTTTTATGTATGATAATTCAATTCTTTAGTAATTTTTGGGATAAGGTTGATGGGTGTAAAAGATTCGGAAGCCCATAATCGAATATAATTTTCTTTCCTTTGTTTAATTTCAATTATAATCGAAGCAATTAAATTCTAAACATGTACGACATATATAAGCATCTCAACGAACTCGTAAGTTCATCAATAGCTCGATCGATATTTGTTTTTTTATCCTGTCTATTGTGATTTCAACTAATAAGATGATGTTCAAGAGGCGTTAATATATATATATATATATATATAGCTTCCTGGGCAAATTTATCATGCAAAGAATTGATTATTTAATGTGCAGTGTGGCACTTGGCTACGTCTTGTCATTTTTCTTTCAATTCAGTTTATAAAAAATTTGTTACATTTAATCTACAATAGCTTTCTCTGCTCACAGTTCCGTTCCGTTCTCAATTTTCCAAAAAAATAAGGATCGTTAATGACGTCATACCAAGCTCCGATCCTAAACGATCATTTTCATAAAATGGAAATTGATTTCGCAAATAATTTTGCGTCATACTAAGAACGATAATTTGGTTTGTTCACCGAACCGAATGCATTTCCTTTGAGATGATTTTCTTTAAAAAAAAAAAAAAAAAAAGAAAAAGAAAACCAAAACAAATCTTTATCGTTCTCCAATAGGTTTCATTTATAGGCGAGAATAACTTCGCAAGTATATAAATAAAATTCGTCAAGTTGTACTTAAAGACAATTTCTGTTCAACTGTTGAGAATTCCTTGAAATTGATAAATTTCGTTTTTTTGGTTTGTCTTTGAAGAATGTAAAAATGCTTTAATTTAAAAGGTCATGCAAGCCTAGCGAATCCTTACAATTTTTTTCAAAAGCAATAGCGTAAAAATCTTTTCTTTTTTTTTTTTTTTTTTTTTGTATCAAACTTTGGTTTAATGGTATAATAAAAATATAATTTTCTTCCCGCATATGTTTGCTACTATATCGTGTTCCGAAAGCTTTGTAGAATATCGAAATTTTTTTATCCAAAAGTTATTTTGACTTCAATTTCATGCGTAGCCAAGTGTTTTAATTGGATTTCAGATGAGTTGTTTGAGTCGCTGTCAAAGTATAAATTAATCATTTGCGTTACATCAACGTCTTGCTTTTAGTATTGCATTTATTTCTTCTTTAAAGCTCCTTTAAACTTCTAGCTTTCAAATTAAACGCATAACTCAGCTAAATGTTGTTGAAAATTTTATGATCTTTTTGCAAGTTTCGAAATTATTTTCAAGCTATGTGTTACTGCTGCCCGTAACAACAACTTCAGTTTACAGATTTTATTTTAATATAAGCAAACAAATATTATATTTGATTATATATCGACATGTTTGTCCCCAATTTAAAAGAAAACCATCAATGCTTTACCGAATGTTCTCGTGTTGCAAATTTCCATTATTTATCGCATCCTCATGGTGTATGTTGTTATCCGATTCGTTAACCAGTGTTTTACTGCTTCGCTTATTGCTGAACGAATGTGAACAGGCAAGCAATTAATTGCTTACGCTATTCGATTTCTGTTTTGTTAGTTCACGCCCACACATACATTTGCTGCTGTTAGCCTTTTTCAACATTTATCTCCCACATATTTGATATAATAAATATAAAAGAGAATTTACTCCATTCGTGCTTGTGAAGACGGAGCTATAGCGCGGTCTTGGAAATCATTGTTAATTCATCAACCGTATATAAGTCTTTTTAATTTTTAAGCCCTTTCGGCTTAAGCTGTACTGTTCGCGTTATATTAAAATCCCCGCAATGATCACGTTATGATAGCTGCAATTTTATCTGATTGGCTTTTCGTGATTTATTCGAAATCAAATATATCATTAAGATTCTAAAATGGGAAAAATGTAAAAGTTGAAAAACATGTGTTAATTAAACATTAAAACAAACATTAAAATTACTCACTATAGTGGGACACAAACCACCATCAAATATCCTACACGCTGCTTCCCTTAATACATTAATTAATTCTTATAACGACTTTGCAAAATAAGACTTTCGATGGCGAATGGTCGAGAAAGTGATCCGACCAGGTCCATCTTCAATAGCGTTCATGCTTCCATCAAAATATGTCTGCGAACAGATTTTCAACAAAATATAACAAAAAATAATGGTCTGTAGGGTGAATGCAAGTAAACAAGACAGGACAGACGGACCAAATTAGATTGGTTCGAAAATTTCTCAAAAAAATCTCAATCGATCGATGGGGACTATCTCAAGTTCTTCTAGGTGTTGCATACGCTTTCATGTACACAATATACCCTCGCATCGCAAGTGGCATAGAATGTAACAAATTGAAACAAGGTAAAGTCGATCTTTAAATAACTTACATTAGTCATGAAATGTTAAAAAATTAAACTTTATTGTCATTTAAAGGCATACGTTTCATGGTAGTTCGAAAAACGGACCAATTTAGTCCAAATTTATTACATTAGATTTATATGCCGGCCGTCTTGCTATTCTGCATACATTTTCATCATAACATATAACATAAAATTTAGGACTTGTTCTCGTATATTCTTACACGGGAGGCAGTCCGGGAAATAGACCAATGTGAGTCCAAATTCAGCAATGTAAAATTATATGTCTTATCACTATTGTGGACTAATTTTTGTTACAGAGCACTGAAAATTAGATTCTCTTACTCTATAAAATGATATTTTTTTCAGGAGAGCGATTAACGTAAAACGGGTAAAGGGATTAAAAAATAATATAAAAACGGATTCTATGCGAAAGTACTATTTTTGCCGATATTTGCTTCGCATTATGAAAAATGGCAAATTTTCACTTTTTCAAAATACGATGTTAAATAGGAAATGGTCGTACAAAGGCTCCGATCTAATTCATATTCAGTGAAGTAAATCTTTTGACCAATGCTGACCAATGATCTTAATGTACGAAATTATATCAAAATATTTCAAAAATTGGAACACGTAGGTTGAACGAAAAAGACACACACACACACACACACACACAAACGCACACACCTAAATCGATTCTAAAAATGATTTTGAATCGATTGGTTTAATAAAATATCTTCCTTGTGTTGCATGCCTGCAATCCGCACAAACTAAATATACTCTATACCACAAGTGGTGTACGGCATAACAAACACATACAATTCTTAAGAAGTGTTTGCCTAGCACTCCATTGAATTTATCTATGTTTGTAAACACTATTTCTAAGCAATTGCTGCACATTCTTGTTCTTGTTATTAGAGCTTAAGAGGGGAATCTCAGTAAGATGTTTCAACATTTTATTGGCTTACTAGATGACGTGGGCTTTCTAAAATATGTGCCATATTCTTTATACTGAAAGAAATATTTCCTTAAAATCTTAAACTTTAAAATATGCGACAGTGCAGCTTCATTGTGATGACCCTTTGAATGGATAAAAGGCTGGGGTTGATTGAAAATAGAAGAGTGTTTCTTTTAAGAAATGATATGTGGGTGACAAAGACGCATCAATTTTCGTGCTCTCTTATCTGTCTTGTCGCAATAAGTAAAGTATTAGGTATGCGAAGCAGTAAACGTATAACCTTCTAACAAGAAGTCTTCGAAAGAAAACAATAACGAGGTCTATTTAAACTTGGAGGGGCGCTTTTATGGCGTTGGAAAGTATATCACGATGGCAGAATACCATATACCAAAACGCCATAAGGCGCAATTCTTTCAATTCTTGTTCTCTTTATTTCAACTTTTTGCGATATTTACAAATTAACATTTTGTAGTGAATTTAAACACTATTTATTCTCTTTTTTTGTTCGAAGAGTGAAATTTTTCATTCAAATTCGAATTTGTACCAAAAAAATGCACGGGTGCCGTAGAGCCACTCACATTAAAGTTGTTTCGCAAAGATTTTTTAATATTATTCCAAAATAATATTTGTTTCTAAAGTTCAAACATTCGCTTAATACCTTACTCTAATACCTTTTCTTCTAAGGCCTTTCTTCCGTAGGCCGTTACAATGGCTTTCTTCACTACACAGGGAGCTGAACGAGTTGATTTTTCAGCTATCTTCAAAAGGGCAATGCGTAGGGTAACCTTTTGCGTATTTTTATTAGATTCTCGATGACCTATCTAATCTTTACATATCGCAGAATTTTTTTTCGTTTCTTTAATGTGATCAATCACTTAGGCGATGTGCCCCATACATGTGAAATGGTGGCGGTCAAAAAAAAAAAGTAGGAAAAGAGAAAGAGACAAGAAACGGCCTTAGCGTAATGGGTTAAATTCCAAACGGCGAGTTTTATCCCTTTACCGACTGAGCATTCACTACAGCCCAACGAAGTAAAAATTTGAATTCAAAGGCAGATATTTGTACCATTTCAAAATGATTTTCTTATCTAATATATTAATTTTTTTTAAACTTAACTTAAGCTTATTAAATATTAAAAAGCCAAATAAATGAGAGTGTGTGGGTTGTCTAGGTTCATTTGTTAACAAACCGTAAACATATTTATTTTATTACGATTTGTTATCTAAGCTTAAAAAAAAAAAAAAAAAAAAAAAGTGTTTTTGTATTCTGTTAGCAAACCGTAAGCATGATGTATTTAATTTTTGATGGTTTGCTGCTTATTTTAGAGTAGAGTTAAATTGGCGTATCATTGCTCTCACCAGGAAGTCTCCTACGTAAAGCGAATCGAAACTCGTTGCAATGGCAGGGTAAACTACGAAATAGTAATTGTTTCGTTTCGTATAACAGGACCGTAAAAAAATACACCGTTACATAATTGCTTTCATTAGTAAACAAATAAGAAAATTACATTCAGTTTTGATCGAATTTTCTACACCCATTATCGTTATCCTATTTTTGTAGAATAGTTTGGTGGAAATTTATATTCGAGCAAGAGAGAGGGGAAAGCAAAAGTGTTCACTGTTTTTTGTTATATAGGCGTGTGTGTTTATAGGCGATAAGCAGACAGATGAAACAGACAAACATACATAGTTGCATTCCAAATTTAAAATTGAGCAAAAATGCATTCATCAATTTGCCGTATCACTAGATCTGTGCTCTATTTTGCAATTAAATAGTGGTGGGGGGAAAGTGTTGTAGGACATTCGAATGTGAAGATGTTCAATCTTACTCAGCAGTCGAACAGTGAATGCAAAATGGTTAAATGTGAATCGATGATCGTTTTTGAGACCGAAATTTCCAAAACGAAATTTTTGCAATCCATCTTTGGCAAGTCCAAGCATTTACAATTTCACTTTCGAACGTGACGCTTAAGAAGCTCACAAAAGTGAAAGGTCTTAAGTACACTTTGTCCACTATCATTTTATTCATTCTGCACTTTACAACTAACAGATAAAGGGTGTTGAGAGTGGTCCTCTTATATGTCACGGATAGTAAGCTACCTAATACGACGTTTCTACCGACGACGTAGGTTTCTATCTGCTTACTTTGACCTGGCAAATAAAATTACCTGCAGGTAGTACAATATAACACATCCTATTAATTGTGCACATGAACCGATTAAGCCGAAACCGATTATAAATTCCCTTTAATATTTAGTTAAGTTATTTTTACTTGCTGTGTTGCAATCTTTTTTATACCCTATACATCATTTATGGTAGAAGGGTGTATTAAGTTTAAGTGCGCATGTATGCAGCACTCGAAAGCATTTAATAATAGATCCACATTTTAGTATACCGATCGATTCAACATAAATTTTTGAATTGATCTAAGCTTGTCTATCCGTGTTGTTTTTTTTTTTTTTTTTTGTGTGTTAAATCTACAGGCCGCAATCTCGGATATATAAATTTTGATGAGATTTAGTACACCGTCTTTGCTTTGGTTCAAGCATGAAAACTTTTGAAAATGGTTCGCATTGGACCACTTCCCATATAATGCCCTATTTGAAAGTGAATAACCGTAGGCCGGTATAGCAAAGCTACGAAGTATACTTCGAACTGTTTTCTTTCTTAGGAATTATAATCGTTAAGAAAGTGCTTGAGTCCGAACTACTCTTATCTTTGAATTTGAATTTTAAAATTAAACTGAAAATATTTTTCATTGCTTTAACTCTTACGTATGTCTATATTTATAGCTTCTTGCGGTAGAAAGGGTCCCTCCAAAAAAAAAAAAAAAGGTTTAAGTGAAAATGAATGAACGCGAAAAACCGCCCACTGAACATAACCTAAGAGTAACATATTCAATAAAACATAAAACTGATGGTTTATGATATAAAAAAAACTTTTTCCAACATCTTTATCGTAAGAAAGTTGAAGAAAAAAAAAAATACGGAAAAATTAAATTTTCATACTATACAATATGAGGTGGGTGTGGCTGATTATCATCCAATTTTGTAGAACATAAGTGGAAAATTTTGTCGGATGTCTGTTTTCGTTTAGTACATTTGAGCGAAATTAATCTTTGTGCCGTAGACCTTACCAGACAGAATTGGACTTTGTAATCATATAAATGCTTATTATTAATGAGAATCCTACTATGCGATTGTAAGAAATAGACCTACATAGTCCAATTTTGGTATATTAATTTTTGCTTCGATTTCTTCTTAAGAACCAATTCTTATTGTGTAATATTCCAAGGGGTTGAAAACACTAGTTCATCTCAATCCAAATTTTTCTTCTACATTATTATTTAAATTCTTTCGAAAAGATATGTGGTATGAGAAACGGTCGTCAAAAGATTCTGATCTAATCTGGTATTCGTTTCTAAAAGGCTATGTAAAATGTATTAGTGCATCCAGTTTTTTGTCAAATTATGTGCAAAAATTGCAACTCGTTCAGGTTAAATATCAATCAAAATGCATGGATAGATGACAGACGGACGGACCGATATGCTTAAATTCGTAAAAGTTGAGTGTATTTCAAATCTTTTCAGGCATTACATAAATCTGCACAAAGTTAATGATGTACTTTGATTTATCCGAAGTGATGTAGCGTATAATTATCCAGAAATAAGTGCGTATGAATTTAAAACTACTCTTGCTGATGATTTTTTTCTTCTTTTTGAGTTTATATGCATTTGTTGTACTTGTTGTACTCATTACACAACCGACGGTACTTTAGTGCTTACATCTTCTTAAATTTTGTTAATATTTTCGATTTAAAGTTCTTTATGGGCAATTAAACAGAAATACATATGAAATTTTGGCTGCTAATGTCGTCACAGACTTAATGTCTATAGCGTCATCTTGGTAAGATCTGATAGAAATTATAAACGTTTCCATTTTTATTATTTGGATTATGTTCGGAAACTCTACTGTATTATGTTAACTGTTTACTTTTTGTACACATCGTGGAGACATATGCATACAAATACTTATATAAGATGTTCGTATGAAGATGTATGCATATGTAAACATTAATTCATATGAAACTACTACCATTTGTTTGGGTTAGTTGGGGTTATATGCTATTTTGTTCGTTTCTTTGTTTTTTTTTTTTTATCTTGTTTAGTCTGCCCTTTGTTCTACGGTATCGGATTACAAAGTGCATGAAAGCTTGAAGCTAATATTTTTTTTTTTTTTGTTTTGTATTCTCCTTTCCATTTTTGCTTTATGTTTTAGTTGTTTCAACATTTACTAGCTGAGCGTATATAAACTTTGCTGGTCCCCGTTTAGTATACAAAGGAATATTTCATCGGTTGTTTTGCGAATATATGTTCGCGACATCTTACTAATTTATAGCAATGTATCATTGTAAGTTGTCTAAGGCAAGATTCTATAATGACACAAGTTTGGTTTAAACCCCAAAGTTGATGACAAAATGTATTGGTTTGCCATTGAAAATGCTTTTATTCGCATAATGTAGAAATCTCTATAGCAAATTCAAATGCTTTCTATTAGCCTTCGCTATAAAATCAATTGATTTCGTTCTTTCCTTTTTTCTAGCCTCAGCTTACTTATCTAAGTACCTAAGCGCGTGGGAAAGAAAAAAAAAAAAAAACGAAGAAAATCAAAATCCTACCATATACGTCCTTCCAAGAGAGAGAGAGAGAGTGAGAGGGGGGGGGGGGGGGGCTTTGAATACAACAACATAGGTGTTAAGTTATTCGGTCGAAATTGAACATGATTTTCCTTATTTTTTTCTTATTTAAATATTATTCTTTTATATACACCCCTGGACGGTGCAGTGATATCATGGATTTATTTCTTCGTTTGTATTATCCCAAAAAAACGCGCATTAGGAATTCCATAATTAAAGATCAAATATCAGAATTATTCGCTTACAATAACATATATCCGCAACAAATAGAATGCTAAAGTATAACGATGATTTAATGATAGCTTAAGATTTGGCAAAGTTAAGAAAGTATCTATGATTCGTTCATTGGCGAATGTAGCTTTTCTTTAATTTCTTTTTTGCCTAAGGACATTGGGATATTTTTGGATGGATGGCAAGACGTTGTATAGCAAGTTGTTGTTCTTGTTCTTCTTGTTGTTGTTGTTATTGTTGTTGTTGTTATTATTGTTGTTGTAGTTTTTGAAAAATTTCCAAACATATTCATTTATACAAACAATTAGGTGTTGAATTTTAAGGTTACGCATTGCGAGCATAGCATACATATGTGAGCACATTGTGTCAATTCCCTTGTCTAAATAAAGGTGGTTTCTTTTCCTTTTATCGTTTTTTAAGGCTTATTTATATAAGAAGAAAAATACAATAGTTGATACGTTTATATTGAAGATAGATGATGAGGAGAAGGAGGAGGAAGAAGAGGACAATACAATATTTACATTTTGCCTTGTGGAAGCAATGGGGCGATATGACTGAGTAATGCCGTTAATGTCAAGGCTTTTTAAAGACTTATTTTGATTATTTGTTTTATACTAAAGACTGTTTCTTATATATAAAATAAATCTATTATATACACGAGGCGTATATAATTGCTTCTAATTGTAACTTTGGCCACAGATATAAAAAAGAGTTAGTTAGGCCAGGCATAAAAAAAAAAAAGAACAAAAACAAAAAATAAGAAATAATTCGTTGAGATTTATAATACGTTACAATATATATATATATATATATATATATATATATATATTGTAAAAATTGTACAACTATCTAAATGTTTAAAATTCATTTAATTTAAATATCCATATACTATGACCACACATACGTGTGTGTACATAGGCGGCCAATCAATGTAAACATAATGCACTTAATTGTATCAATTTCACTAAAATGCATTTTACATGTAGGAATTACATAACATTACACATACATCTATTGATTATTTTAAAGCATTATCGTTTAGAGGATTAAGCAAAATTCTAAAATTTCACATCAATGAAGACAATTTACTTGCGGTCTTTACAAATTCAAAGGCGAAAGAGAATAGAGGATATCAAAACATAACGGAAAAGCTAACATTTCCTTCCTGCTTGCGCATTGTGATTAAACTGGACCTTTTCCTCGTGACCATTGTTTCCCTATAATAGTATTTTATCAAATAAGACAATCAGTTGAAACATTATAGTTTCGCAAAACCGACCATATCAGATATCTTACATCGCGTTCCGCGTCTATTTGCGTTCAAAATAATTAAAAATATTCATCCTATCATCTATGATGATCATTTACTTCTCGTGAGAACCCTTAGCTGGCCCAAAAGGTAAAGTTGGTAAAGTTAATTTCTTTGTATATTTTCGCCTTTACGAAAATATATGAAGATTTTCGTGAGAACACTTACATGGATCTCTTATCTCAATTTAGCATCGTAAACCTATTGATCGAGGAACTATTCAATTCACATTTTTCTCTCCTCTATTTAGTACGCCAAAATTCTACTTTTGCCGAGAAGTATTGAAAATTGCCAAGTGCTTTCCGGGAAGTGGTTATAGAAATGTTACGATCCAAAAAAATTAGATCTTGACATCCCGTAATAGGAGGGTGGATATGATCGATTTGAAACATGTTCTTATCATTCTATTCGTTATAGTTCCTTTCTTCTCAAAATTCTTCGCTTTTAAAAACAGAGGCGCTCTTAGCTTATATCGCTTTGCCCGCATGTCGTTTGACTGATTCGAGTCAATTTCAATATCAACGCTGACTGCAAGTGCTTTGCATTGTTTTTCCATATTTGACGTCGATATCTTAATTTATATAATCGCAGACGGAAAAACAAGCGGGGAAATGGAAAATTGATTTACGTAGTTTGATACTAATCAAGAATATATATATAAGTATATATATATATATACTTAGGACTATAGGACTTATGAAGCCTCCTTCTGACTGTTACAAAAGTTTGGACAAATATACGAATATACTTATGATCGATGGTTCAGTGATATTGTACTGCACTACTTAACTTGTTCGAAAAGGATAAGCATTTTATTGTCCAATTCGCATATAATACATGTGCAAGTTTACAGTAGGGCGAAAAATTTTTAGTATAATTGTGACATACATTATATGTTAATGTCGAAACTAAAACATGAACGTGCTTCTAGTCTATATATGAAATAACTAGGAGTACTTCGGTTACGTCGAACGCTTGTTACAAAGATGGCTCTGAAGCGATTTAAGGTGACGTGCCAGTCCAGTCATAATCGTGTTCAACCTACCGATCGTAAGTTTTGACATATATTAATCAAGTTTTACGTGCTTTAACTCAAAGAGGAACGCTATTGAAAATGGATTTGATTAAACTGGTTTTATGATCACTTCCGATATGCATATTGCCTTAATAAAATTTCTCCAGAAAAATCTTGGAATAATAGTACTTCGGCATACTAATTGAGATGGAAAATACGAAAATTCGAGTGCAACAATTTTTTTAAAAGCTTTCTAATGGTTTTTTTTTTGTCCCTACATATATATGTATAGAGATGGGCTCAAGGAATATCCCCTATTCGCGTAATACGATAGCTGACGGACAGGAATCAGGAAAGAGATAGGGAAGCGGCCTCGTAAAGCGGAATATTAACTTTACTGCATTAAGATTTAAAACCGCGCATACAGACTTGATGGTCGCGATTCATAAAAATTGTTTCATAATAATAGTTTCGAAGTGTAATAAATTGCGATCAAGTACGTCTATCTTTTAGAACCCATCCGACATAAACGTTTTTATGAAAAGTAAGCCTTTGTAAGTAATTGCACTAGATTTGTGGCCACGTTAGGTCACGCTTTTGTGCCACCTCCTATATAGAGAGGGGCCTCCATGAAGAACATATCATTGATTCGATTTGATTTCATGGGCAGCATTTTCCCCCATATTTATCGCTATTAACTCGCAGTATATCATAGGATATATTATGATCCTTATGGTTTATTTCTGTTATTTCTTTAACTATCAGTTAAGTCAGTTTTTAATTGATCAACAGTTTCTTATCTTTTCTGTGTGATCCTCTTTTATATGCTTATTTGTTTCTTTTCAATATACTTAAAATATTTCTTTCGATAAACTTTTCAGATTTCGATATTCAAATATTTGAGATTCTTGTCAAAGAAGATTCCGTTTAATATGTATTAGTATAGTAACGATGTTGCTATTGCTAGCAAAAGGATAAAGAATTTCGCTTATGATATGATTCCCAGAATTCATTATTTTGTTTATTACTATCTATAATTTCGCATAGCATCAGTTCGCTGAGAGATCTTTCATTGACAAAGCAATGACACCGAGTTAAAAAAAAAAAAACAAAAAAAACCCTGCATAGTAAAGGACTAATTAGTTTTCTTTTCAATACAAATTATCAAGTCATTTATTCTGTGTTAATAAAAGAAGATGACATAAATAATAAATGGCATAAATAATAAATTCTTATATCATATTATGAATGGCATTTACTTATTAAACGATTATTGGAGAAGCGTAAAAAGGAATCTCTTGCAACTTTCACTCAATCAATGAACAAAACTTCATAAATTTTCGGAAAAAACATTACTAACACTTTGCACTCTTATATTGACATCGCATATCAATTATCAATCCCTTTGTCGACATAGAATCGATATTATTGTATTATATTGTTTTAAATAAGTTAACGGGAAATAAAAACAAAAAACCCAAAAAAGATTTAAACGAACAAAATTCTTATGCTCTATAATATGGAGTGAATGCAGTTGATTTTTTCTATTTCCAAAATAAAACATTTTGCCGTATAGACATGTGGGCGTTGTGGGTGTGGGAGTCCTCTAACGGAAGAATCTTTTTACCACAAATACTACAAAATTACGCAAACAGACATATGGGTTAGAGTCGAACATGGTGGACATGTTTAGGTGTATTCAAGAATTGCAACTGGCCAAGAATTGTTATATTTTGTGGAGTTTTTGAAACTTGTTTTGATAAGCATATAATATCGGGTAGGCGTGTTAAATTTTTCCCATTTTTGTGCATGAATGCTATAGCATCGCTCATAGAATATGCGCTCAAATTTTTGTACATTTACTTGCTATAGTTTATGAGTAGTGAGGAAAAAACCAATTTTTTATTCCCTTTGAAAAACAGAGGTGTTCTGGGCTTACGTGGTGCTGTCGAAGTGTCCTTTAACCGATTTGGCTCATTTTCATGCAAGAACTTCCAATATTTCTGGCAAATTTGAAGTTGAAACTAAGCGGAGAGACGGACATGCTTAAATCGATCCAGAATTTAATGCTGATCAAGAATATATATATTTTGTAAAGTCCCTGAAAGCTTCCTCCTACTGTGCGTTACAAAAGTTTTGACAAAATGAATATAGCCCTCATCCTTCGGTCGTGATGAGTATAAGAGGAGAATATTTACTTGTATGAATTGGTGCATTTTTAAAATTGTAAACTAACTTGTAATATTTTCAAATTTTGTCTTATATAGCCCGAGCTCTGGATTGGACTATCTCAATCAATCTCAATATCAACCTGCGTGCAAGAACTTTCAATGTTTTTGCCAAATTTGAAGTCGATAGCTTAATTTTTGCGGTCAGGAGCACGTTTACAACAGACATTACACAGACGGACAGACGGACAAACGGACAGACGGACAGGTTTAAATCGATTTAGAATTTGTTGTTGATCAAGAATATATATACTTTGTGGAGTCTCGGATGTTTCCTTCTGGGCGTTGCAAACGTTTTGATAAAATGAATATACGCGTCATCCTTTGGTGAGGGGTATAAAAAAAGAAAATAAATAAGAACGCAAACGATTAAAAGCGACTACTAGTTATTAATCACATGTATTGATCTGTACTGTACTGTACTGTATATACTGTTCCACATGTATACCGTTCCGCCAATTATAAAACATAGGATTTCGGTCAGAGAGTTTCGTTGTTTACCTACACTATAGCTCTGATCATAAATTCTTTCTCATTTTTTGTCAGGTGAACTTATATATAATATACAATACCTACATATATTTATATGTATATATATTTATCGGTTAATCATTTAGAAAAATTTTCGTAAGTAGAAACTCTCGAGAATTTCATTAATATATAAAGTGAATATAATTTGCTTCTTCTTGCCATTTATGAAATTAAAATTGCCCCACAATTTTGTAATAAGTCGTAAAAATTTTTTAATAAATAAACATTTTTGTTCTTATATAAAACGATTTTATGGATATTTACGGTTTTTAATATGTGATACAACTTTATCGTATATTTTGCTTTACTTTTTATATAAGTTTTCTTTGCTTTCCTTTGTATTAATGCACAGCAGTAACAAGTTTTTCAATTTTATCTTGCGCTTGTTTTGATTATATTTTTCTAAAGTTACGGAATAACAGTTAAGAGAAGAAAATAATACGATCTTTACTGTAAATCGTTTAAAGGTTTCTATTATTGAAAATTGTATTAGTCAAGTTTGCCTCTACCAAGACAATTTGCGCGATTAAGTCTTAAATTCTCCTACCGCAATAATCTTGGATTAATCTTGAGATTGTTCAATATAACAATACAATAACAAGAACCGGCGGAGACTGAAAAGCAACCTAAGAAAAATCTCTTCATAAGTGTAGTTATCTGTAGTTTCATTCCCAAGTGCCTGAAGTACGAAACAGTTTCGTGATTGACATAACTCCCAGGGAGGTGTAGGCTGAGAATACGGCCTTTAGGTACAGATACTTTTGCTTCGATGTACAAAATCTATGGAGCAAAAATGATTAGCAATGAACGGTAGTCGCATGGGTAGTCCGTATGTTAGAATAGTTTTTTTTCTAAATAATACCGATTATGCAGAAGCATTGCAAGTTCGAATTGTGAATATTTTGCTTGTATCGTCCCACTCATGAAAACGCCTTGCGTAAAATAGCTGTTCGCAGTTTTCATTGGAAAAGTCTCGTCTTGTCCAATAGGGTGAATTCGGCTCATATTGATCTTCTCGTACTGCTTTCTCCAGAAGCAGTGGGATCTTCTAAGTGACTGTCGGCGTCACTGGGTGGAGGGGGGCCGATATCTATAGTTTACATTTAACACTTATGCTATCAGACATGGTCGAAGTAAGTAATCACCGCGGGTGTCCACATTAAGTATTAGAGGCAGCTATCCAATTATACGCGTCATTAAGTAAGAATTTTTCTTTGACACTCATTTTTGTATGTGATACAAACCGTTACTTGTAAAGTGCGCGCACTTGTGACTCTATTCATTGTATTATATCTCGATGTGCGTAAAGTTTTTATTATACGCATATACATCGAGTCGATATTAGTATGGCTTTCTGCCATATGGGACAATGAACAATGGATAGCTGACCGAGAGGGTTAAATAGCAATTATGAACTATTGTAAATGCATTAACGTTAGTTTTTTTTTTTTTTTTTTTCTTGGTAGCGAATGAAGGAAGTCATTTTTCTCTTACATGTAATTAGATAAAAATTCAATTTAATTCAATTATTTTTGGTTTCAATTTGTTAATAAAATATGACATTTATCCATTTATGATCTCATTCAGTGTCAATCATGATAAGCATTATAATCGCAAAATGTTATTTGAAAAATGTTTGTTGAAAGCGATAGACTTTCGCACGATCAATAGTTGAAAAGAAAAATGTTGAAAAATATTCATTTTTAGGAGTGTAAGGAAAGAAGAGACGAAGAAAAAATCCAGTTCATCGATCTCGAACTAGATCATAAAAATGCCCTCTAGTCCGGTGACGTGTGGAGACGTTATGCAGCTAAAGATTGGTTTTTCTAATTGATCACTTGGCTTGCACATTGCCGGAGGATTGACGTGAGGCCGCGCTAAGGTTTATTCCTATAATTTACAATTATTGCGGTTCGTTCGCTACGAACTACGAAAGTGTATGCAAGATTTTAATTTTCGGCATTAATTTGGAATATGAATGAGAGAATGATAAATATGCAGAGAGAAAGAAAGCCTTCTATTCTATTCTCGTTATTAGTGTGAAAAAAAAAGTTAATTTACTTTATTCGTCCCCTTCCCATACTAAATTAAATTTATTTATAAGGAATACATACAATTCTACATGCGAAAGTCATTGAAGAATAATTATTATGATTACACTGATGACGCTGACAATTCGGAGAATGCGAACATGCAAGCACTATAATTAGGGTTTTGAATGTAATCATTTTATTCTACTACTAATTACAGTGTAATTTTTAGTTTATATCAAATTTCGATAAGTAAAGATCGTTATTTCAAGCACGAGTACTTGTTTTTGTTGTTCGCTTAGTATGAGTGAGTAAATGCAAAAAAAAAAAAAAAAATGAACTCAACTCAATAAAATACATTGTCTCATTGCTTATTTTAGTGTAACGACGTTGAGTGTATTGCTATTTTTATTATCGCTAATGAATTAGTTAGATTTTTAGTTCCTTCCAACCGGAAGATGAATTCTTTAAGCGCATAATTGAATATAAATGAGAGTAAAATTAAAAACTTATAATTAAATTTAATATTAATAAAACTTTTATTTAGAAAATTTAAATTAAATCTACGGCCTACAAAAAGTAAGAGCATTAGCTTATTGCAATTTTCCTTGTATTTATATTTATGATATAAGTAAGTAACTAGGTATTTCTATTATTGGAAAAGTTATAGAAAATTTTTGATTTTGTTTTATTTATATATATTGTGTCTGCTCTTAAATATGCTTGTAATTGTTTGTGTTTTTATATGGAAATCTTATCGTTATGAATGATAAAAGTTGAATTGGTTTTGTGTTGAAAGAATTCTAAAAACCGAATCTCATCATTTTTCATTATGAAATATATATATCGACCATCGTATACCCTATGCTTGTCAGTCCACTTGCAATAAGTATTAATAAGAATTCTAGATTTGATACTTTATAGAGCGATTCATGAAGGATGCTTCCCATCGAACTTGTTGTTATCAATAGCTCAATTCATTTAATTGGCCGTTTGGTCTGATCACTTGTTTTTGTACACAGGAAGATGTCATTGTAGTAGTTGCAATTAGTTGCAAAGTATTACGTAATTGACAATTTCGAACTTTCTTCAACACGCTCGTCCCTAATTACAATGTTGTCTACAATATTTACACTTCTTAATTGTGTTTTATTATCTATGCATATTTTATGAAGAGAAATGAATTCAATTTTGGCATCAGACATACTAAGGATATCGTTATTATTATAATTAAAGAAGTAGGCGCTGGCACATTCACGCTTTTTCTAATCTGCGTTTTCGTTAGGTGTTCGCAACGTCCATGTCCAAATTTGCACACACTGCTTAATATTATATTCCTAATCGCGGTTAGGTTATATATAAATTGACTTAACTATGAAATACGTAAATCTGACCTCTTGGCCAATTTCAAATTTAGACAGCACCTAAACACGTCCGCCTATTCGTCTCTCCATTTGTCTGTTGGTGTAACGTTGTCATATTTGTGGCAAATGTTCTCCCGTTAGCGCTAGTGCAAATAACGCCTAAAAATTTGCAAAAGAATTTGGAATCGACCTAAACTTTTCATCCACAACGCCCGGATGTCTATACGACAAAAACTTTTATTTTGCAAATAGAAAAAAACAGGTCATCTCAAATCTCAAAATATATTTTTCAGGGGATTGAGGTATTCTGAAACGGTTTAGTCATAAACTACTACTGCTGAACTACTTTCGCTAATTACCGTTTTTTAATCTTGAGAAAAATAAAAGAAAGATTTTAAGACTGTTCAAGTCAAACCGTAACATGATAAGCGTTGTGAAGACTTTCCACTAGGGAAATCAATTATTATTGACTAGTAAGGCGAATTTAAATGCGTTCGTACAAACATCGATGATGCTGAACGCCCGAGTCGCTCAAATTCAGCAGATGTTCGAGAAAAAAGTGCACAAAATCCTTTTGGGAGAGAGAAAACTAACTGTTGCGTGAGAGAGCCGACAATTTAAAAATATTTGTTGGCCGTATATTGAGTATTTTGAATGCACATTTGCCCATGAGCGAGCTCTGTTTGAAGCGGGTGCCAGTTTTGCTCTTACCGAATCAAAAACAACAACTTGTTGACGGTTTACAGGATTGCACTGTAAAAAGGATATCTTGTGTGGGGCGGTGTGACAACAAATGAAACATGATTCTACAATTATACAACTGATACAAAAGGATCGTTTGCTAAGTGAACAGCAGCAGATGAAAGTTGCCCAAGGCGAGCAAAAATTCAGAAGTTTCCTGGCAACGTTACGACATCTTTATATTGCCACGTGCATGGCATTTGATTCTTCGACTATCTTGAAACGGGACAAAGTATCAATAGCGAATATTACATCGCTTTATATCGATCGATTGTGTGTAGAAATCAAGAAAAACGGGCCTCAGACGCAAAAGAAACAAGTGCTGAAAACGACGTTGAAATGGGTGTTAATTAGACTTCGAATTACTTTCTCACGTACCACACTCTCCAGATCTGGCCCCTAGCGGCTAGTGGGTTTTTGCAGACATCAAAAATATGCTTTAGATCAGAAAATTTGGCTCAAATGAATAAACGATTGCCGAAATGGAAGGTCACTTTCAAAGCGAATTGTTCCATAGACAGAAAAGTGATCGAAAAGTTAAAGCAACGTTCGAGCGAATTTATTTATCACTTTTGAATGAGAGTATTTTGATGAAAAATGACGAATTATTTAAAAGAAAATTTTGTTTCCTAGCCAGACCGAAAACTTATTGAGTGATATGAGAGATTTTTCAATCGATTCTCATTAACCCACCTTGAAAATAGATTGCGATCCGTTCTAAACGTTAGAATAATGAAAAAATTGTATGAACCAAAATTTTCATCTTCAAATTATGAAAATACACAATTAACACAAATATATTAAAATTGTTTAGTAAGTTTTTGGATATTCCAACGATTATGCCGATTTTAACACGCAACCTTAATACGGGATCTCTCCATTGTTGACGCACTTGCGAACAATGTTTAAAACATCAAAACGCGCCAAGCTTTAATTTTATTTCTCGGTTTCAATCACTTTGAAATTTCGAAGAACATTCACGGATATATTGTGATTGTGATAGTGAAGAGCCTAGAATCTGAACATGAATATCATTTTTCCTTTTTTCTTATAAAAACAGTGGAAAGGAACTGCGTTTTTCAAAAAAATGCATACTTCACTTCTTAAGGAAGCGCGTCTGGTCATCTTATTAAAGGCATAGCGTCGCGGAGCGTGTTTTAAAATAAATTACATTTATATGCATCAATATTACTTTTTAGTGGGCATTAAAATTAAAAAAAAAACTTCAGATTACAAAAGCGAAAGACCGACGAGGGATAAATATTGTTTTCACTAGAGTTCACGCTTTATAGCTCTTTAGATGTAAATATAATATAAATGTTGCGTTGCATATATTTGCAATTAAATAACAACAACGTGTTCTATAGTATTTTAGCATGTTTGTGTACTCAGTCAATGCTAATCGCTTTCCATCGTCGTTGACATTAACAAAATGTTTATGTGCACCCCAAGGATTTCCCCTTATAATCACTGCAGAGGGTATACTAATATTGTCAAATGTTTTTAATGAAAGCGAATAAGCATGAACGATCCCATAAATCATATTTATATTAGGGATGATAGCGAACAAAAAAAAGGAGGATCGTTTAAATTGCCGTTCACAAAAAAAAAAAAAGAACGGGGGAACGACTACGCTTGGAATGCACTTTTTCACTTTATGTCAGTGTGTATTTAAATGTAATTTAATCTTATGAAATTTCGCACTGGTAATATCAAAAAAGTTGCTCAAGATATAATCAGACGATTATGTCTATAGAAGCTTTTTGTACATATTCTGATGCATATCCATGTTACAGAAAAGAATATATTTTGCATTTATCGCCATTAACCTTAACTTGAAAAATTTTAATAACAGTTGCAATTACTTAGGCATCATTGACCGGTCCGTGCATAAACGCCTTATTGCGATCTCCATAGAAAAAAGAAACAAATAACTTAAAAGTCGCGTAAAGCCTAACATAAGATACCCTACCATTCGTCATTCGTAATACGATTCTTCATATATTTTCCTAATAAAATACCGTAAAATTATATATTATTTTTATATAAAGGCGTATTTCATGTGTAAGTCGTTATGTGGGCGGGGATTGAAAACATTAACTGCACATTTAGCACACACATCTTTTTGTCATAACGCATTAAAAATTAAACTTCCTTGCTATATAAAGGCTTACTATTCCTGAGATTGCTTAAACGAGGTGGGGTCCAAAAAAAAAAAGAACTACATAGTCCAAATGTTACAGTACTATGAAGTGGCAATTTTCGCCATAAAATATTATAAAAAGTAAACACTCTTGTCATGTAATGGTTGACTTTTTATTAGAACTCGTATACGGGATGGGATACGAAAAACTGACGTACATGGTCCAAATTTTGCATATCTTGCCTGTTTATGCGAAACTAATATTATTATGGGCGAATAAATATTCGCTGTGAAATGTGTGAAATGAAAATGATGCTATTTTCTCGGAAAGGGGCGTAGCTCTTTCATCGTGATCTTTACATAAAAGTCTATTCGATCTACAATTTTCGCATCGATTTCATAACATTCAGTGACCTTATTTTTTTTGGTAAAATTGTGAACATTTTAATTTTTTTTTACATTGAATCAATGATATTGATAAAACTAAGCTTTACATGAGGAGTGGGGTTCGATTCAATCCATTTTCAACCGGGTTCATGCTTAGTCTAAAAAACCAAAATTTGTTGAATACAAAAAATCCATGGACAGCCATCAGATAATTAACCAACGAGACATGCTTACACCGATCCAGAACAATTTTCAATATAGTTAATCGTAAAGAATCGATTCCAAGTTTAAGTTAAAATGTCTTGTCCCACAAGTGATGTATAGTATAAAAACAACAAGTAAAGTACATGAGAAGGATTCGTTATGCGCTGAATATAATTTTTCTTTTTTGTTCTGTCGGTATAAATAATTTATACAACGCAGATTATTTAAATGAGCTTCAATGGTTTCTGCTTGCCTGAAGATGAAAAAATAGATAAACAATAGCAACTGGGGAAAAAATATGAATGAAGACTAAATGAGATGAAATAGTGGTTGTTTTCGCTTTGTGAGATTATCTTTTAAGCGCGTAATGTTACCACTTGTGGATATGTGCTAACTTAACAGACAGAGTGCATTAGAGCATTTAAAAAGTTCTTTACTGTCAATTCATCGTTTCGCTTATACATCAATAACGTATGAATTACGTCTATAATCCATTTTAAAATTAATTGAATAATTTTAGGTTTTATTTCATAGATTTACATTGATTTTCTTACAAATATCCCAATATACGTAACCACGAATATTACTATTAGGTCATATAAAAAGTATTTGCGATTTTTATGCGGCGAGATGATGTACATTATATGCGGTATAATCATTAAAATGATCAGATCTAAGGCGTTATGGGTAGCATTCATTTTGGGACCAAAGTCATTGAACGTTCGTGCATCAAAATTTGTCAAAATATCTTAAGAATTGCGATTTGTTGGCTAAACACAAAAAGACAACAACAGATATCAGACCAGCAGGTAGAGAGACAAGTTTTATTCGATTCAGGCAATGATACTCTATATAATAAAAGGGGGCGGCGGGTTTACATATAACTGCATTGTAACCACACGTGACAACATTGCTAACCTACACTTAAGCTCTTCTTGCATGCATTATACGTGTTTTTAAGAATCTTTTCTCGCCAGTTTTATTAACTTGAACAAAAAGTGAAGAATGTAAGTAAGTAAGTAAAACTATAGAAGAGATTTCAAGTTTGTCGATATTTGCTTGAGCTTATCTGTACCCTTTTTTAGGTTAATTATAACCTAAACTGCTCCGGGTAGAACTTAAGATGGAGCCGCCTTTTACTTCTCGGTCGGCCTGTCCGGTTTGTAGGCTTGTGTTCAATTTACGGGTTTGCAACTTTCGAGATATTTTGATGAAATTTGGTACTTCGACTAGTTTCGGTTTAAGGACCACCGCTATTGAAAATACCTCCGATCGGATCACCTTTTCGACCATTTTCCTTATAACACTCTATTTTGAAAAGGCGTTATGTGAATGATTGTACGTTGATGGATCGTGCCTCACTATAATGTTTTTAAATCAGTTTAAATTTTAGCCTGTAGGAGCAGAAAAAAAAAACAAAGAAAAAAGAATATAATAATAAAATAAAGCTAAGCATTGAGGCTTTTAATCGCAGTGTATGTGTGTGTGTGTGGGTGTGTGTGTGCATATATGTAACTTTGATAGTCCCCGCTGAGGAGCG
Organism: Glossina fuscipes; assembly: GCF_014805625.2. Classification (NCBI taxonomy): domain Eukaryota; kingdom Metazoa; phylum Arthropoda; class Insecta; order Diptera; family Glossinidae; genus Glossina; species Glossina fuscipes. The sequence continues at coordinate 30,783,330 of NW_023998414.1, forward strand.
TAATAAAAAAAAAAAACTTTTCTAATCAATGCTGTGACACTGTTTTATATGTATATATGTATGCCAATCAATTGCCTTAAGACGTTTGCGTGAAAATGGAAATAAATTCAGACTTTGAATGGTATAAAAATTTGTTCGTGTTGTTTCAGCGACTAAGTCAACGCAAAACATAGTATATATTTACTATATTATATACAATATTTAGCATTTTTTATAAAAAATGTTTTTTAAAATCAACTGCGTTAGTTGCATTGATTAGCTATTTCAAAGTCATTTCTTTTTTCACATTCTAACACAACTCACCGAAACGATATTTCAATTACGTAATGTAATGTTTATTTACATATCGAAGGATATTAATAATTTCAAGGGCAAATATATTGTATGGAAATATTACTTCAAGGACATGTTTGGTTAAATTGGACAAAGCAAATAAATTTGATAAATAAATCGACAAAAAGATATCAAATATCCCAACATTTTTCTGCCAATCGTGGACGTGGCAGTTTGCTAACTATCAATTTTTTAGCTAAAAAATTTCTCAATTTTTTTTCTCATCATAGAACTCTCAATGTATTACTACTTTTAAATTAGATCTGTCATCATATATATATATATATATATATATATGTATATATGTATATACATACAGATTAATATAATATCACTATATACATACATATAAGCACATCGCACACATACATAATATATTATATATAAAACGACATATAGGTAAAATGTGTACAAATAAATCATCGATGGTTTTTTTTTAAGAAATTGGAACGCAATGCCCTTGTTTTCTGTGTCTTCTCCATGTTTAACTTTTATGTAACACTATAACTTACTTCGCTTCGTACTGTACACTAAATCGTGTTCTATGAAGAACTATGAATAATTATAGATCTGTGCCAGAAATATACCAGACGGGCGGTTTAATACTTTTCCTGCTTAATCTCGAAAGAAAGTGCAGCTGATTTACGACCGAACGAATCAAGGAAATTGTGTGCTTGACGGAGTCCTTCGTATTTCTTGCTATTAAAAACGAAATGCTAAAATTGATTAATCTTGATACACTCGCGGGTATATGGATAATCACGCATTTGAAGCGAGGCAATGTTTTACCTATAAGTTCGTAATCTAAAACGATTGAGTACTTTGCGTGATATTAAGTATAATTTGTAACAAAAAGAAAAAAAAAAAAAAGAAGAAAATTTATTTGCAAAACATATCCACGCCAGGCCGATGTTAGAACATTGTTAGACAATGAAGGAAACATGAAAGGTCAAAAGTCCGAAGGTGTGGAGAAAAAATTCAAGGTTTTGTATTTAAATAACACATTAACATGAAACTTTCATTTAACTTTTTCCCCATTGAAGCAGTATAGCCTTTAAAATATATATAAATAAAAATGAATGAAAATGGAAAAAATGAAAAGAAATGAAAAAAAGCAGACATAGTTGAAAAATTGAAATGAGAAATTGCTAAGCGTACTATAAACTATTGATAAATGAAATGAAATAAAAAAGTTTTGTACTTGCTTTCAAGCACATACTTTATACTCATTACTTGAGATAAACGTGGGAAAAGTATATTATTTTTGTGTTCTCTTAATTGTGGTGACCGTATCAAAAAAGATGATTATTTAGATTATGAAAAATTTCTAGAAATTATTTTATCCGATTGTTTTAATTGTCTTTTAAAAGATGGCTTATAAACGAAACAGTGCAATGCATATAGCTTCAGTGGTCGACTTTAATAATTATGTTATATACTGTACTTTGCAACTTATTTACCTCGATTATAAACGAGAATATCAAAAATTTTGCAAATTATTGTGATAATCGATTAAATTTAAATTTATTTTAAAGTTGAAAAATCAGTTTGATTCTGCGTTTCGAAGTTTGCGTAATATTCCCATTAAATATTCTAGAAAAATTTCATCTATAGTTAGTTATAATGCCAAAGTAATTTCACCATTTTAGATAGATTAAGGCCCATAGGCTCGATCACGAGTTAAGAATATGTATCTATACTTAAGCTTTGAGTTTTAATTTTTTACATATACCTCGGAAACCCTAGTAAAAAGATTGCAGGGCAGATAGATTACAGAATTCTACGCTAATCATATTTCAGAGTCTCTATAATGCAGAGTCTCTCTGCAAGTTGCTTAGGGATGATTAAATTTAGTGCATACTGTTTGTTTTCGGTATAAAAATGTCATAAATCAACTGTAGAAGAGGCATTGAATTATAAAAGATAACGAAAATTCGCCATTACAAACGCTCTATTAAGAGAGAGTTATTATATCATTATATCAAGTAACAAGAGATCGCCTTTGTAATTCATGATTTATTATTATGGCGCGTTATACGTGACAATGTTTTTAAACCGTTTTCTAAGAAAAGCAAAGAAAATATCAAAGATGGATATAGCAAACATATATCTTTATCTATACATATTTTTTTATATATACACATATATATATATATATATATATATATACATCTTCCCCTTTTACGGTTTCTTGATTTATTTAACATTTCTATTCGAATTTAGACTTTAGACATAAGCCGATAGCCTTAGATGCTAGTGCTTTTAAGAGTTTAGTCTTAGAATTTATTTCTCTGGCGAAATTAATAATAATAATAATAACATTTGAACCGACGAAGACTATTCTAATCATATTTTTATATGTGAAAATGTTTGCAATGCCCAGAAGAACGCTTCCGAGATCGCAAAATGTATGTATGTATTTGTGATGAGCATTAAATTCTGAATCGATTTAAGCATGTCCTCCTGTCCATCTGCCCGTTTTGAAAATTCTTCTTTCCGCAAAAACTAATCTGCCGACTTCAAATTTGCCAGTTGCTATTGAAAATGGGCCAAATCGATCGACGGACACATCTGCAGCACTACGTAAAGTGAGGACACCTTTGTTTTTCCTTATTTGTTTTTTTTTTCTTTTCCTTGATTCCTCGCCCAGGAGACAAATTTCATTAGAATATTATTGACCTCAAGCTATTAATCTGCCTAAGTTGGTATTAAAACAATCGATTACTTTATGGAGAAATAAAATATGAAAAGTGCCCTTGAAAAAGTTTGACTTTCATACTCCATCCTTCAACACTTTCACCAAATCTATATACCGCTTGGTGTAAGCTTGTAGCCCAGCTAGGTTGCTTTTCTATACAAAAGATGTTTGCATATATTCCGGGCAACACCACCTATGTGTTACATAGCTAGATTCAGTTCGAAATTTACCTTGATCGGTTTACGAGTTCAGAACGCATTGATAAAGAAGTCGATAATTTACTGCTTTTTACTGAACTAAGCCTTGGTACGCTTTAGAATTTTAAATGAGTTGGCAGAGAGTAATGAGGCTTGTCAAAATTCCAACATCCAGTGCGGAAATCGGTTCTGTTGAACCGAATAAAACTCTAAACACTAAAAAACAAGTCAAAACGTAGTAATCGGGAAAGACCACTCATTAAATATTCTGCACCAGTATTTTCGTCAAACAACATCAAAAATTCTTTCTTGCTTTTCATCCATGAGTAGAAAATGCTTAAAAGTCAATCTCACTATTTTGTTGATCAATTGCATTCATAGAATACTAAAGCTCATGTTTTATTACTGCAACTAAGAGTTTATTTTTGTAAGCGCGTTTATGAAGGAGACGACTCGAAAAATAGTCGGATCTCATTTCTATTTTAGTAGGCGAAAATATTATTTTTCATTGTCTTTTATCGAGACTTTCATGTAAGAACGTTTAGATAACGAATGGACACAAAAGTGATCCAATCCAATGCATTATCTATAGGATTCATGCTTGAAACAAACAACATGACAGTAGACGAGACTTGATCGAAATATCTTGAAAATTTCGTATTGTGTTAACCACGTGAAGAACTTTGTGATAATATCTTAATAAAATGTGTGTATTAATGTGTATTACCTTTCTACTTTTTCTACTACTACTAAGTAAAATATTAACTGCATCCTGTAAGGGAAACGGGGATTTTTGAGGTTATTTACAAACACAGTTATATCTTGGGTATCTCCATAGAAATGGAAGACCTGTTCGTGCAGACAATAGGTAATTCGTTTACAACTGCTGCCAATCATAAGACATAACGTTTACTGATTGTAGTGAGGACTTTCTGGCGTGGCTACTCACTTCAACTTCAACGTTGATATTAAAGATCGCTTAAATTGCGAATCCTTCGTTCCAAACTCTATCACAATTCGGCAGCACAATTTTCCCAAATATTTTAAATATTCGAAATAACTATGTTATGTACGGCTGTAATGGAATAACTTATACTGATGCATGTAAAACTTAAAGAACAACAACAAATTATTCAAGGTCTCAATAGCATATAAAAAAAAACCCATGAGTAAACAAACGAACAGACAGAGTTGAATTGACAAACAATTTTAACAAAAATATTTTTGAAATCAATTTAAATCGATTTGCTTGCCCCCCTCTCTCACTATATTTATGATAAGCTCATCATATATTTATTAAAAATGTGGCGAAATTATACCAAAAAAAAATTGATTCACATAGAAAAGTGTAAAAAGTATTCTAATATTATGTCGCTAATAAATTGAATTCATGGGCTAAATATTTTTAATTTATTATAAGCTACATGAAAATAATCATAAGAAAATTAACGACAATAACTATAGCTAGAAACGCAAATCCAATGAGAGATAACGAGCGAATTTAATAACCGCTGCAAGCAGTTTATGCAATAAACCGAAATTAATGAACAGTGAAAATGTCGTTTAACAATAAAATGAATTGGGGGGTTTAAAATGGATACCGTAAGTGAGAGGTGTACGCGCAGACCATGAGTATAAGTAAATTTTTGAACATGCAATGAATATAAAGGAAATCGTCCTAATTAAAAATATAACATCAAAAATAATTGGTATGGAAATTAATCACTTACAATGACAGATTGTTTTCGAATGAAAGCAATCAAATATTACTTAAATTTTTAAAGTACACACAGAAACACACACACACACACACACACACACACACACACACACACAGTTAAACGACTAAAAGTATATCTTTAACGAAAGGAAAGCAAATGAAAAAACTAATAAACATATTTAATACACAAGTGTCTTATCGCAATATTTAATAAGGGAGGAAGCACTCGAGAAAATATAATGAAATGTAATTATTTTAACACTAAACAAGTTGAAACGTGTTGTAGTCAAGCAAGATTCTCAATGATATACTCTACACGATACTTCGATACGTGCGTAAAATACTTATGTAAATTACATCCTATCGTATATTAATTTATTTTCCATGAGAAGACCTATATAGGCTATATAAGCTATATACGCTATAGAACTGACTTTAAGAAATAGGCTAATGTGGCACGCATTTAGCACAGCAAACTATTCTGCCTTCATTTTCCAGCATGACGCTGAACTTCCAAAAATCACAATTTGTTTTAATGTAAATTTTTATATTTGCTATGAAAAAAAAAAAAAAAAAGAAAAGAAAGTAATTATCTCCAATCCGATCCAAGTTTTCTATTCATTCATTTTCATCTTTCTTCAAGTGCCGTGATCAAAAAATAGGATCAATTCAATTTTCTCTTAGTACATCGGCGTCTTTATCGCGTTGCAAAACACTCAAATATTATTACTTGTTAACACTTTGACCCGCGGAAGGAATTCATAATGTACAACATCACCATCATAATCGAAGAAAATTATTAAGATCAGCTTGATTTTTTTAGTGACTTTGGCGTAATTTTTTTCGATTTTGTCTCACCCTAAAAAATCTGAAGGATATACAATGGAATGAATATATACCATAGATAGAATATACAATGTATTTCGAGCGAACTGATCCTCAGCAATCAATTATACAATTATGATATTTATCAATAAGTAACGAAATGCATTCATAGCATAATCATAGTTAATGGAAGATCATACTAATAATACTAGTTCATCGTGGGCTTGAGAAATTTCAATCGAAGCTAAGCATAATTCTTCGTCTACTTTGTTTATATTCCGACATCACTTGTTATACAAGAGCATATTAAGTTTGTGCGGATGTATGCAACACACAGAAGAACTTAAGATAGATCTACTTTTTCTTATACCGATTGAATCCGAATCAGAATCAGAATCACTTTCTGAATCGATCTAAGCTTGTCTGTCTATCTGACTGCCTGTCTGCCTGTCTGCCTGTCTTTTTTTCTCATTTTCAACGCTCAGGTGAGCATTTTTAAGTTATTTCGTAGTAAATTTTATACACCGATATGCTATGCCCCAAAGACGAATACCATTGCTATATGGTTCGGATCGAATAAATTTTTTGACTCCTTCTCATGTAAAATCTCTCGCCAAGTAACGTAGGGCATTTAATGATGGGACGCCATGGGACGCTATAATAATTTTATTTGTTTTTCGCCTTAATAAACGAATTTGTTTATGTGCATAACATATGCATATGTGGATTGTAATCATTAATCATAATAATATTTCATAATTTTTCAACGGAAGAATGTGAAAAAAAAGTGCATATGTCATTGAGGATAAATAATTTATATATAAAATCGAATGAATAGTGAGTGTGCAATAGAATAATTTTTCGTAATTCATAAAATTATGAAAATTTCACCGAATAGGAAAAAAATCTATAAATGAGGGACAGATTATGTATGGTTTAGATGACTAGCCTTTTTCTATGGTATTATTCTCTTAACTAATGGAATCTTTATGATATTTATAAAAATCATATTTCGATTTAAAAGCATATATATTAAATGTTTCAGATTGATGTAAAAAATTTAAAAACAAACAGCTTAGTATTAATGCGTATATGTTTTACAACGAAAAAAAAAAAAAAACAAAAAAAAAAAAGTTTACTTTTTTCTCCATTATACGTATAAACCATATTTACTTTACAACGTAGAATTGCAAACATATGCGTATATCAACGGAATTGATTGTCCATGAATATTAGAAGCACGTCCGACTGAAATTAAAAGCTTTTCTACGATGAACAAAATAGAAAAGCACTTTTCGTAATAGGTTTTGCCTTAATTAAGTGAAATATATAAATGTATAAAGAGGAAAGGAAAAAAGAAATTAATTATACACTTCGCACACTATATATTTTAAACGAATTAAAATTCACTTAGAACTAAATTTTCTACATTTAACGCTTAAAAGGTGAAGTTGCTTTAATTATAAAAGTGCATGAGAAGGGGGGGGGGGAAAAGGGGAAGTACGTCATTCACTTCATTCACTTATTAGCAATATTCTTGGGTTGGGTTGAGTTCAAACATACAAGTAATAACAATTCGCATTAAGAATCTTTGGTCCGGCAAGTAAAGATGATTTAATAAAAGAATTCTTGCGATTTTCAAGCAAATCTTTATCACAATCACTTTGCTAGGTAGGCATTTTAAAATACAATAATAATATAATAAGTATACGTTTCGTATTAAGAAAAAAAAATACTTAGAAAAACATTCGATTAAGGCTGACTATTAAATACCCTATACAACTTTGTCTAGTTCTTTTATTTTCACAATAAAATATTATAATTAAAATTTTACACTTGTGAGATGGAGTCGAAAAAATTGATCCAACTATGATATACGTCATTTTTATTCAATTACCTTTATAATGATATTTTGATTATGACTTATAAACACTCTTAATGTCAGACGGACAGACAAGTTTAGATTGTTTGAATGAATCCGGAAAATAAAAAAATAGATTTATCGTAAATTTTTCTAAATGTTAAATACATTTGCGCCCAATCTTAATATATTCTATGCCACTCTGTGGTAAGGGCTTGTTATAATGTGAGTGAAAGTGAATTTCACCCGAAAATGTCTAAACTTTGTGTTAAATTCAAAAATGAATAAAGCTTCACATATCCAGTTCTATTAAGCGACAAGTGGCGAAGTATACCGCTACTGCTATCTCTAATTATGGATGATGTCATGGAAAAGTTGGATCTTCAAAAATGCATTGGCAGAAATGTTAAAGAGAAAATGATAGAAGGAAATCTACAAGACCATCATCAGCACTACGCTTTTATTAACCCTCAATTAACATAACCATTATATACAACAAATGTTGAGAAAATCAAGATCCAAACATTTTTGAGAGTTCGCTTTGGTCATACAATTGCAACTCATCAATGGATCTTGAAGAAGTCTTCCTCCCCTACCTGCAATTGTGGACAAATTCTCATTATAAAGGACATTATCTGCAGGCAGTCGCCTTAACTTAACCTTGGCTAGAAATATTGCATTCGGAACGATTAACTTTATGGACTATTCTACAGTCAGTTACAGAGCCGAATATCAATACAATATATTCCTTTATCAAAACTACTAGACTCAATATCTAATGTACTTTTATAAATTGGAACCGATAGCTTATGTTGCTAGTGCTCAATGTGTTTTTCTTTTCGTTTAAGAATTTATTTCATCAAAATATTATTGAATAGATTATATCATTATCGTTATTTGAACTGATTGAATATCAATATTATGTTAGGCATATTGTGCTTCTCCTTTTTTTGATCAAAGTGTCACAGATGAGTATTACTTCTGATTATTCTATATCTTTGAACTATAGAAATTGCTCTTAGCTCCGGCAAATATCTTTGCTAAATTTTAATGTGTGATTTGTGTGTGTGTGTGTGTCAGCTTTGTTATCAAAATCAAATGAGAAAGGCTTAGTCTTCTATTATAAAGTTTTGCTAGGTTTTTGGCATTCAAAATACGGCAATCTGTCGCAGGGGGTAGACGAATCAATAAGATAAATATCTATCCAATATATCTGTTTGACAAGATGTTATTGTATAAATGGATGAACAAACCTAGTACATCTCAAGTGCTATTTGAGATAAAATGCATTCTTCTCGAATCAGTTGTGAGATGTGTTGACGCGACAAACAAGGAAATAGACAGGTCTAAGACAATTTTATTACTCTATGAAAATTTCGATGCGTGTTGTTATGCGTTTGAAACGTTTCGATAAATTTGTTATTAAATTTCATGACTAATATTGATGATTAGAAAGATGACGTATAATAGTTTTGTGACGGAAATTGTTTGATATGTAGGCTTATTTAACATAATACGTTCATCTCCGTTTCAAAAAATGAATTAAGGCCAAGTTTCTCTTTGATTATTAAAAACGTAAATGATTGAATGAGACAGATTGAAAGCTTTAGTATTTTTTAAGGACTTCTCTGCAACTCTCTCTCTCTCTCTCTCTCTCTCTCTCTCTCTCTCTCTCTCTCTCTCTCTCTCTCTCTCTCTCTCTCT
>NW_023998414.1:30792677-30866878 GCF_014805625.2 Glossina fuscipes
TCTCTCTCTCTCTCTCTCTCTCTCTCTCTCTCTCTCTCTCTCTCTCTGTAAAGCTTCGATTAATTCTGTATTATGTTGGGTAATAGATAAGCGAAAGATTTCAGGGCGTCTTATCCAATAGATGACTTTTAATAGCCCCGTAACTTTGATCGGTAATCGGCCAATCCGAATGAGCTATACTATCGCGAATTTGTAAACTAGCAGTGCAGAGATGTTTAAAAGTAGAAAACAAATTTGCAAACAATATGAAGGTAGCTGCACTTTTAATATGAGCCAGAATTCCAAAAAAATCGATACATTTTGCAAAATATCACTTCGATCAAAGGAAAAATATTTGCATTGGTTTATGATGGAGACGTTTTATTAAAATCAATATTGCAAATGCAAATGTTTTTGTCATTTGCGTTCGGCAAATTTTGAATTTTTTTTAATAAATCAAAAATAATGGACTAATTAAACGAGTATTTCAGCTCAATCAATGCAAATCAATGCCGTTATCTTCTCTTACTACAATTTCAGGCCATCTGCTCATCTTTAATGACTGGGCAAAAATTGTGAGAAATTTTTGGTGCCTGAATATCGTATAGCAAGCTTTATTAAAGATCTAAACCTGACTTCAGAAAAATGGTATGAAAAACACAGGACACTTGATATTCTCGCCCCGAAATCTGAGAAGTTTTGTGGCGAAAAATTTTGCGAAAAATTCTTTTCATAGATCAAAATGGAATATATTGAATTGATTTAATAAAATCAATTTAAATGATAATTTTGAACGGGCGTATCTTTTTCTAATTATAAAAGCAATTTCCTTTTATTTTTATAATTTTGTGATTGTTTTGCATTCATGTATTCGTTTTTAATTTCATTTAAATTCTAGTGCTAACAGTGTTAACATCAAGCATCAAATACAACGAATACGTGACAGATAAAGGTAAAAATATATCAATACCATGCATTGCTGATGGTAACACAATGTGGGTGAAAGAGAATGGCAACAACAGCACCATTGTACAGGTGAATGAATATTAAATATGTATCGAGTGCATTGTTTTATCCTATGAATTATTAATCAACTAGAAGAGAATGTGTGTGTGTGCGTGTGTGTGTGTGCATATTAGAAATCTATGACATTTAATCATAATTGCTATGATTGAGTTATTCTATACGGATGCATTCATAAACATAACTGTGTACGAGCATACACTTACATTACTTACTTATAGATTATTAAGTTGAAAGAAAACTTTTATCCTTAGTCGATAACAATATTTTGTTATATACGTTATTCAGCTTCCGTTGTATAAGTATATTGGAGATTAAATAAAAGCTTTGCTATAGATTGTGAGGTAAGGCATTCAAGTCCCAAACGTAATCTTCAAAAATGCGTTAAAGTGAAATCTTTACAACAACATTGAGCAGAAAAAAAAAACAGAAGTAACAGAAGTCTGGGAAAGTGCCAGTGCAAGATTGATTCTTCATCTCTCATTCATTCATTTGCATTTCTGCAAAATTTTCTCATACAAATTGTCGTCTAATCCGTCATGATTCCATGAATCGATTTAACTATGTCTGTCGGATCATCTTGACAGGCCATTGACATGTAAAATTCGAATTTTAAAATTGGTCTAGAACACAAGCAACTCTTCTTATTTCATTTTTAAATGTTAACAACAAATGAGTCCGCATGGACCCGCTCACATTTATTGTAAATGAAATAACGTTACCGTTTCAATAATGCAAAAGCCTTTAAAGGACTATTGCGATCTTCGTCTTGAATTCGGAAACAAATTAACATAAATTGGATGAGGGTTTCGTCGATTATTTTGAAAAATCTATGTATGAACACAATGCTGTTAAATTTTATGAAAGTAGTAATTGAAAGATATACGATACGATTTGTTACGATATACGGTATGTATACGGTATGGCTATACGTTGACATATTACGTTGCGATGTTCATCAAACTACTTGTCTTTCTTCTTTTATTTTGTTTGTCTCTTGTATACGGCAAAATTTTTCACAACAGACGAATATATATCGTGTATATATAAGCGTTCATATATTTTGGTGGCTTTAGATAAAAATTGCAAACTATTCCTTGTAGGCTGGCAAATACTTGGTGCTGACAAATGTCACAGCTTCTGATAAAGGAGTCTATGTGTGTTTTGCTGCTGTGTTGCCAAGTCGATTGGGTGACGACAACGATTTTAGTATACAAACGACAGAAAGTGAAAAGTTAGCTAATGTTATGGCACACGATGATGAAAGTCAAACGACAACAGCAATATCAAGGGTTAGAACAACGCCGAGCAATGATTCATATGAATTAAGCAGTGTGCACATTAATGCGGACAGCAGTAACCATAACATAAATGCTTCAACTACCTCAATGCTTCCAATGCCTCAAATAAATGCATCATTAACAGCCACAGCGAGAACATCAACAAATGCTATTTTAAGAACTTCAAGTAGTAACGTTACAAGCAACAAAAACATCATCATTAGCGACACTAGCAATAACAGAAGTAGTAATAATTTTAGCCTTACCACGACTACAACAACGCCATCTGAAGTGATTGAGCAAGAGTTTCGGGCATTTCAAAAAGTCAACCTCACCGTACGAACCCCACCTGGCCCTGTAACACAATTGTACTTTAAAGCCTCCACCATATTAGGTTTTCTGGTATGGCGTTTTAATAAAAGCGATTCAGGTGGTTATCCGGTGCGTAGTTTCACCGCCGAATATCGTAATGTTTCATATAAAGAACCGCCATTTAATAACAGCTTTGAGCATCAATGGAGTCGTATGGATCCCATTAATATAGCGCCAAATGTGGTAAGTAATAATATCAAGACATTTTTCAGTTTCGTCATCGACATCTACCCACAATTTCACTATACACAGTCACTCAATTAAAGTGAATATAGAATACATTTGAAAAAAGAAAAAAAAAAACAAAAAACTAAAAATGTAGACAACCAGCAAAGCAAATTAATGAAATTAATTCAATTTTAATAGTAATTAACTTATTAAAAAAGCAGTTGATTATTATTTCTATTAATTATATTTTTTTGTAGTTGCATAAACCATTGTATTATCAAATATAGTATGACGAGTATGTTATTTAATTACTGTAATATAACGTTCATCTATTTTATTTATATAAAGCGACAAATGGAAGTGTATCGCTTGGAACCTAACACCACATATGAATTTCGAATATGGGCTAATAATCAATTGGGCAGTGGTGAAGTGGTAACAACCAATGTAACCACTTTACCCGAAACGAAGGAAGAAGGTAAATAATATTATGTTGTCAATGTGTTGAAAATGTCAGAAAGTATTAGTATTTCAATGCTTTTTTGTTTAGTTTTCAATATATATATATATATATATATATATATATATATATATATATAATATAATTTATAATTTAAGGTCTATCCTTATTTTTTTTATCTTTTTTTTTTTTTTCTCTCCAAACTAATTTTTTAATTTTTTTTTTTTTTTTTTTTTTTTTTTTCTAATACACAACAACTGAAGAGTAAACGAAAGTAAAAGTTGTACAAACTTTTTTATTTTAAATGCGAAGATTTCCTTGAATAGCAAAAACGCGAACAAGTTTAATAATAAATATAATGTGCCCTTTGAAATAAAAGTTTTTTTTTTTTTTTTTTTTTCCAAGTTTAGGTCAAGTGTTTTATTTATATAAATGTTATATAAAACGAAAGAAAACTATTCTCACTTAAAGAAAATACTGAGTGTAACGTAACAGTTTGTTATCAGTATCTACTCATACACGACGTTTATATTTTAGTTCTTTTCACTAAAGAAGCATATCTCTTGACATAGTCAAATAAATGTTTTGTATTTTGCATAAAGACTCGAGACTGTACGGAGTGTTTGTTCTATATTATAATAATATATTTTTTTTTTTTTTTTTTTTTTTTTTTTATTATATATCCATCATGATATTTTATACTCTATTTGTGATATATATTTGTAAAAATGTACAAATACAAATTAAAGATTCCCCAAAGTATATTTATTCTTGATCAGCGTACACGATTGTACACGGTCGTGACAGCCTGTCGTTTCCGATGTTTTTTCTATTAAAATCGCGATCGCCACATCAAAATTGTGACATGGAATTTTTTTCCTAACCCTCATTAGAGTACAGCAGTTATGATATCCAGTCGTCAGTTTTCATTTTAGCAACTTTTATTCCAATTTCTTGTCTTTTCGGAGTCTTTTCGGATAGTATAAAATTTTTATCTCAAACTTGTTGAACAATTTCAAAAATTTCAAATTCAAATCTATACCCATTTTCGACAGTTGTTTCATTAGGCTCTAAAACATTGACCACTGACTGACTCGTGCTGAAGACAGCATTCTGGAAGAATAAATATTTGTATTTGTTATTTTAACATTTCCGTAATTGACAATTACCTTAGTCTTTACCTTACCTCTAACAGAAAGTCCATATTATATTTGGAAATTTAGTGTCAATCGTAAAGTGATGACTTCATGTCATTTCGATCATTTGTTCACACAGCTTGTAAAAGCCACGAGACAGAGGCTATCTTCATTTGTCGATTGAATTTAAACATACTGTTATGTTAATTGTTCTTCGTTAAGTTCGTAATAAAAAAACAATTTGTCCTCGGTTTCCGGATGATGGTGAATGTTTGTCGCGCTCGTTCATTGTGATGTAAAAATGTCACCGCGTCACTTAATTCGGAGTGCTAGCGAAATTGCATTAACCGAATTTTGAATAGCTGCTCCATCCATTGTATTCTCAAATGCCTGCGACGTGTGCACGCTAATCATTCTGTTGCAATGAGTTGTTGAAATTCGGAGCAAATGTATTACCTAAACTATACGCAGAATCTAATTAAAGAAAATTTTTGGATCTCGCCAATGATCTGCAAAAATGTAATCTTAAAAATTGAACGGTGACGTAAAGATAATCATACTAAATAGCTATTAATGAAACTCTTCTTATATTTTTACATTATTCATATATAATGCATACTTCGCGGTATTTACAAACCACATTTCATTTCCTACAGAAATTTAATTTCCTACAGTCTAGGATAGAATTTTTTCATAACTATATTCCTCGATAAATTTTGATCTAATCCCACTGTTTGATTGTTTATTCTGCCGTCTCTTTCAAACATGCTCTTCAGTACTAACCACGAATAGTTGACCGCAGTCGAATGATATCAATTGTCCTTTAAGATTACGATTTGGCATCATCGTTTGCCAAAATGTCGAATTAAATGAATTTGGTAAGATGTACGGTTGTTGATTATCTAAATACAATAAATTTGCTTGTTAACGAACGAGCCCTTGAAATAAAATGTTAATAGTGCTTTTGTTCAGAACCGTTGAAATTCAAGTTACATTCTACGAAATATTTATTCGGCTTGAGCTTTTAATGCAATATATCGCAAACTATTTGCAAAAATATTCGTTTGGTCCGAAAGATATATGAGGAATATAAATTAATCGATATATTAGTGTGAATGATGCTTGCATGCATTTTGATCATTTTATCACTTGAAAAAGGCGCTTATTGAGAAAAATTGATCCATTATATATTAATCAAAATATTTTTTATCATTTTGAAAACATGGCGATGCGTTATGATAGGAAAGATATTGGTTTGGCCATTTAAGCACTTTTTCAAAATGTCGAAATCATGTGCCAGCCAAACTATGCTGCATTGATCTGAACAAGTAGCAATCAGAAAGCGCTATGCCTAGTAAGTACGCTGGGTGCGCTAGAACCATTCCATTGAAGCTGTAATAGTGTATCTTTGACTAGTCTTGCAACGTGTGGCTGAACGTTGTCATGCTAGAGGCTGATTTCGGCGTCTGTTAACCGCTATTGCTGGTCATTCAATTTGTTTAATTGAAGTCGTTATATATCTGCGGTGAGAGTATCATTCGGTTTTAGTAGCTCGTAAAACACTACGCTCACTGGTTCCATCATAAGCACAGAAAAAGTTTATTGTCATGAATATTCCGTTTCGGTGTCGATGGGGATGGCTCGCCTGCACTAACCCATGATCTTTCATACTTGAAATTGTCGTAGTAGATGCACGTTTCGTCGCCAGTCGCAATACGGCAGAGGAAACTCGTCTTCTTTGTGCGTTTCACTTAATTCGTATGGTAGCCATTTACCCTCTTTTTGGATCTTTCCCATCGCATGTAAACGTTTGGAAACAGTTGATTGTTCAACTGTTTTGAACGGACAATTGGGATATAAATTTTTAAAGTTATCGCTGATCAAAATATATGCAAGCATCCATTATTATCAGTAACATCCCACTCTTACTTCTTTGCAGCATTCCATTTCGTTAACAAAAAAAAAAAAAAAAAAAAAAAAAAAAAAAAATGGAATATTTGTAAATTATGTAGAGGCCTATACCAATTGATGATTCAATATCAAATTTAGTCACAGCATGCCCCCAATAGAAAGAAGGCATTGTATCTTAATGCTTGCAACTATATGAATTCGGACAATATACTGACAGGTAAAAGAGGACTACAGGTTGAAAAGTTAAATAAACTCCATCTTAAGAATGTAAGAAATACGCATCGATGTCCTTGACGGGTATTACGCGTATTACGAACAAAATAACTAAACTGTCCTTTGGCAAGATATAGGTTTCTTTGTTCTTTTTTTCTTTACTGATTAAAAAGATTTCTTATATTCATTTAATGTTATACTAAGTTTGCAATGGATATATTTGTGACGTTTAAATGTTTAGCAAAATTAGTAAAATAAATGAGTAAAATTTACAAAATCCTTTTTACAATAACTCACTCATGTTAAACACTTTTTCGATGTATTGGATGAATGTTTTAAATAAAAAAAAAAAAAATAAATAATTTAAAAAAATGGTTTACTCCTTCTCCGTATACTCCTTAAATTTTCTTCTTATACTTTTCTCCATTTATTTTAACATAAATAAAAGTGATTTTTTTTTTTATTTTTTATTTCTCATTTAACTACTTTCTATCTATCTAAAGGCGTATCTTATTATCATTGTTATTATATTATTGTGTTTCTATTTAATCTAGATTTAATACGCCTTATACAACCTGATTTAGATAATTTTGATCCACGTATTTGGATAGTTGCTGTCAGTATAGTACTTGGAACCTGTGTGATATTAGCTATTGGATTATGTATAGTTCTATCGAAAGAGTGCTATCAATCATCGCAAGCGGGTACTGAGCTTAATACTAGTACTAATACAACCATACCTTCACCTATTACCACAAACAACACAACTACTGTTATTACAATACTATTACTACTAATGTTACTAGTGCTATACTAATAACACTAATTAAAAACGTTAAATTATAATCGTCGTATGTTGTTGTGTGGATGTTGTTGATGCATAAAATTATTATTATTATTATATTTCAATGTTATTATTTTGCTGAATTTAGTTCCGTTTTAACATGTCAAAGCATTTTAAATTAAACATAGATTAATATTTTCATTTTAATTAATTATGAATTCGTTATATAAGAAGAGCTTATATGAATCTTATGTTACCCAAGCTTTTAGGATATGATGTGTTGTAGTGCGTGTGTTACTTTTGAAGATATTTTTTTTTTTTTTTTTTTTTTTTTTCTGTTAATGTTTTACACACATTTTTTGTTATTGATAAATTATATATCGTTAGCATTATAACTTAATATATTTACATACACATACACCCACTTACATAATAGTTAACAACAATTATTTGTGTTCTTCAACGTGTACATATAAAACAATAGTAAATAGATGCTTTTTTAAAATCTACATTTAATTACAGGTTTCGCCCAAACAATTAGATATATAAGATATATATATTTATATATAAAAAAAAAAAAAACAAACAAACAAGAAATTTTTTTTCTCAAATTATTTAATTTAATATTTGCAAAAATGATTCACATAGCAAAGCCAAATAAGGAAAATGAATCAATGAAGACAATCAATTATTAAATCTTAAAATATATTATCGCAGCACTTTTAAAGCAATTTATTTAATAATAAACTGAGAAATTCTCTTTTAACTTAATAGATGCTAGTACGTGTCGCCTAAGTAAGATGACGTTCAAAAAAAGGGAGAAAGAACAAGTCTCGAAGATTTTGATCAGAGTAACAGATAAAGTAATAAAACTAATACCTCTTGATTATTCAAATCGTGACCATCCATTCTCCGTGTCCATTAATGAAGAAGAAATTTTGCTTCTCGTACACACACACATACACACACATACGCACACACAAATAAAAATTCAATATATTTTAATAATCAAATAAAATTCAAGGATTTTTGACTTTTACATCGAACAAGTTAACACATTATAGTCGGTTAAGGCCGACCATTAAATGCCCTAAACCACTTAATACAATTAATACATTCTTTTATTCACCTCACATTATTGCCATGCACACGCTTACTATTCGTAAGACAACTGACGGTTACTTCGATGGATGGCACAACATCTCAACCAAATTTAGTACAAATGAACCGATTCAATATTTATTATCTTTCATCTCTTTGAGTCATAAAATAATGAAAAGTAGATCCTCCTCCGAAAAATAGACTTATGTGATCCAAGTTTCGTGCGGTAAATTTCTATTTGAAATCAGTGTTTTGCATCAAATTCCATTATAAAATATTATAAAATTGTTGCAGCAAAACTTGCATGTGAAAGGATTCAAAAAATGTTCGCATTCCATCCAAATTTTTCACATTCATTCCGAATATACGAAAATATGACTTTACAATGATTTTTACCGGAATATATAAAAAATTTCCAATTTTTTTTAATGTAATAATTTTTTGAAGTAAAGCCCTAAACAGAGTCCGATGGCTTGACGATGCGTCAGATTTAGTGAATATATTGAAAAAACTTCGATTTGTAAATTCAAAATACGAATATATGGATTGGCATAAGACAGGCAGAGAAGCTCGGAATAGTAAAAGGTGGGCCTACTTCGAGTTCTTTATAGTGTTGCGTACATCCCTTCAAACTTGATATATCCTTTGTACAAGTGGTATGGGGTATTGAATTTGGATTGATATGATGCTTGACCTTCGGATAGAGCAAAGATTCATCCACTCGATACGTTATTCTTACGCTGTATCTTACACATCGTATATCGTATACATTTTAAATCATTTTTTTAATACAAATTGGTAGCAATTTTTATCTCTTTTATATTATATATATAATATATGACTGAACTTGAAAAGACGATTGTCTTCAAAAATTGAGGGAAAAGAGGGAATTCGTCGACGCATCTTTGGAGGAATTTTCTGCGATTTGCAAAATCAATCTGAACTAGTTGAAAATGAGAAGAGAAATTTTGAGAGGAAATTTATCCTTTTAGATAGTATTCTTGGGCAATAGTCGTTATATTAGAGAAAATCAAACCTTCTGACTAGGGGACAATACGAAAACTACACCGTTATTCGCGTTCTCCGGATGTCCGTTTTGCTTTTCAAATATATATTGACAATCGGTGAAACTTCATGAAGCCCCTATAACGATTCGATTATATTTTTAATCACCTATGTATCCATTTCCATCCACACTGCGATCGATTGTTGTTGAAAAATGTTCTGCATTAGTGATTCCAGACTAATTTTGAAATTGGCCACTTAAATTAGTTCGCCAATTTAATTTAATCGCCGAAAATTCCTAAAGGGACTACAATTTCAAAAGGTCGTCATAGCTTTAGAATTTACAATACCTATCGAGAACATTCGATATGTCCGTCTCTTTCAGTATCATTAATTATTGTCATTGTTTATCTAGTGAGGGAATAAAAGTGCCTGACAGCTCTTCCAAAAAGCTGAACTCTAGAAAATGACGACAGCATTAAGACAGCCGAACGATTGTCTCTACTCGAATTCGAAATTTTGTACACATAGAAAAACTTATCGGGAAAGGTAATTGAAGTGCAAGTGAATTGCAATGCATTGTAACTGATTTTCTGGAACACTTCTCTTACAACAATCAGTTACTTGGGATTCAAGACGGAAATAACTTTCGCATGCTAAGATGCATAAAATTGTATGCTACTCACCTTTGCGCTTTTCCAGTAATACATATATTTTTTAATTAGGCCAGCTACTGAGCGGATATCTCCTAAGCACAAGTACGGTGATGGTCAACAAGAATTATCGGTAAGGTCGGGCAACAGGGAATACAGGGAATTACGTTCGAGTTTACAGTAGGCACACTTGGGAAAGGCGAAAAATTGTTTCCGGTAAATAGTTGAAAAGCGTAAAAGTCACATGAATTAGGAGCCAATTGAATATTTTTTGTCGAAGCGCCGTAACACGAAATGTGAATTTTCCCATCTTTTATACCCATCACCGAAAGATTTCAAAATGTTTGCAACGCTCCACAAAAAATTGTGAATACTGTTGCATTCCGTGTTCCCTGTTTTTTGCGCGATATCCATAAAGTAAAACGCCTACATGGTATACATTTCTTTTTCACTTTTATTCCGAAATAAACAAATCTCAGTCGAGATCATCCAGTATTATATCTTTTTTAAGATGACAGTGATGGGTATATGAGATTCGGTAACGACAGAATATAAATTCCTTACTTGTTTTAAATACAAGCAAAGGTTTTTTCTTCTTTTTTAGAGGCAAAATTCGCTCTCTCTTTCTCTCTCTCTCTCTCTCTCTCTCTCTCTCTCCCTCTCCCTCTCTCTCTCTCTCTCTTTCTCTTTTAGTGATGAAATCGTTTTGTTTTTTCTTTTGAAAGGCAACGACCTAAATATTGAAATGAAGCCGCATTTTTCTCATAAATTAGCGCGAATAAAGGAATTAACTTCGCTGAAAATATAGCTGTCCGCAATCTATCCGTCCATATTGAAACTGCGATTATGATTCCAAAAGTTTCTCTAAAAGAATAAACTTTGTTCCACAGTACTTGTTATCACACTCACCAAGTAAGTTTTAAAAATCGTGCAAACACAATTCATTACTATCCGTACACTCCCTATATCCTTAATCGAATTGGAAGGTTTGGCTCACTGATAATCTACCAACGAATATATATGTAACGGAGTATGTAAAGTTAATTTTTAATTTATCTACAATTACCTCGAAAAAATGTTACCTCATTGTATAAACATATATTATTTGAAATATATAGGAAATACGATATTCACGACAAGAATATTGAGCAAGAGTGAATAAATCTTCGCTCCATTCTATCATAAAATATTGTAAACTAATGGTAATGAAAGGTATTAAGGGATTCGGCCCAAGCTAAATAAAAATCATTTTGTGATCTTTAATTATTAATTGACATTATCGGAACCTTAGGGATGCTTCGTATTTGAAATAAGTGCAAAATTTGCAAAGGTTTTTCAAATTTACAGTTAGTTTATTTATTAATAATTAGCATAAAACACACAACGCTTTTTGCACCTTGCTTTAATTAAATATAAAATTTAATTAATTAAATACTTGTACATAAATATTAAATATTATTAAATACTTGTACATAAATTTATATGAATTAAATTTAATGTTATTGCAGAAATGTGTGTGTATCTTTACACACATCTATACATATGCGCTTTATTTTTTCTTGTGCTTTTTCTTGCGTTTTGTTCGTTTCAGAAACTTTTTCCGTTTTTTTCCGTTTCTTTTTTTTTTTTTATTTTTATTTTTTTGTTCGCTTATAATATAAATAAAAGCAAAAAATAAATAAATATATGTATGTATATACGTGAAAGTTTCTCCTTTGGCTTAATTTTGAAAAGATAATTTAAAAAGTTCGTAAATACGGAACGCGCAGAGAATTAAGAGGAGACCGAATTGTGATCAAACTTTAAGGCTGTAAGAAGCTATTGTCTTAATATGAACATAACGTGTGTTCGTTATAAAAGCTTCTTAGTGATATGGTCTCTACTTCTTAGGTTCTCTGCTTGTGCTTGTTTATATGTAGATATATGTATATATATATAGATATTCGTATATATATATATATATATATACATATATACATATATACATATAGTGATATGTATGTATATACATAAAAGTCGTTACTAATTGCTTTTTTTTTTGTCTGTTCTCTAACTAATTTCTTTCTTTTTCATATATTTCTTCTCTTTTCTTTTACTTTCTCACTCTCTCTCTCTATATATATATATATATATATTTTCCACTATCTGTTCTTCTTCTCTTTTTCTGCTTAACGTTTTACAACTGAAATGTGTTTATGGCCGATTGCATTAAATATATCGAATTATTTGTGTATTTAACGCTTATCAATGTATTGTCTGTTTTCTTTTTATTCTTCTTTCTCTTCTTCTTCTTCTTCTTCTCCATCTTGTTCTTGTTCTTGTTCTTCTTCGAAATTCATTTTGATATTTTTTCGCAAAAATAAATACAAATACCATCCATTATTTATCATTTTTAATGCATGATTATATGTCTACATAGAATATGAAGATGGCTGGGATAGCATTGAGCTGATACCAAACATAATTCTTAATCCGGGCTTTTGCGAGGCAGATAATCAACGCGAGGCACCATTTACGCGTACAATTATATTCGGTGAAGATGACGATAGCGATGATAGCTGCGAATCGGAATCGGATCATGAGCCGCGTATGGAAAAATTCAAACGGAAATTATCAGTATTTTTTACAGATCCCACCATCAAACGTATTTGAGAGTACAAAATGCCAGTGGAAACAAAATTGAAATTTTGCTTAATTAAATGGTTGCTTTTTGACGAAACACTTCTAATAAATTCATAGTTTTGAATTTCTATAAAAAGAGATATGTATAAATCATATACGTATACAGATACATACATACATACATACATATATATACACATACACACACATACACACACATAGGCACACATACACACACATACACACACATACACACACATACATAAATAAAACCACAATAAATTCTCACCTGAAAAAGAGGAAGTTAAATAAATTCTAATGCAAATTGTGCTTATGGTTAAAATTAATTCAATATAAGAAAATAATGCGAAAAAGTAATTTATTCAATAATAAAGAAAAAATTGTTAAAAAAAAAAAAAAAAAACAAAAATAATAATAAAATAAAACTACGAGCTTTTGTTAAAATTATATTATTATTATATACATAAGTGTAAACGATTAGTTATTATAAATTAGTAAGCTCTGCATTTAATTAAACTTTAAAAATTTTAATTTGAGATCAATTAACCTCATACCCACCACTGAGGGATTGCGATAAATTAATGCCCTTAGATTATATCTATGAGATCCAGAAATATGTAACGAATGCCGGGTATAAGGTACATATACATATATATATACAAATGTTGAAATTATTAAAAGCTTCATATACGAAAAGCTTAAAGATGTAGTCGGTGGGTATTTAAAACTCGTCTCAGAAAGAAATAACATTTGTGTCGTGTCCTGTATCGACTCCAGAGGGGTAACTTAGAGATGTTGTTTCTAAGTTTCAGCAATGTGCACCATGTGCGTAATTAGTTCGGCGAGCATTTTATTATCAAATAAGCATTTTGTTCACAACAAATGAATCAACAAATTCAACAAAGAGTTGTCTATTGTTGGCTAACTCTTTTTCCACGTTTCCACGTAATTTTTGAATCGCGTATCAAAAAATATATTTCAATTTTGGCGAAATAGGTGAATCGGTGACTTACCAAATCAAGCTGAATCCGCCGGAACACGCAGCATTCAATAGGAATAATGCTAGGAAAATATGGCGAGTGCGATAAATCATTCCATTTGGCCGTGTTCATTTGTAGTCTCTACCGATCGCCCATAATGGAATCATCAATCCAGATCTTAACAGCTCATAGCTTATAATATCCGTTTTGGTCTCATCAGATTGACTATGAACATTGAACCATAAATATTCGATTTTAGTGTTGATGTTGATCTCAACTTGATGGCAACGATTGGGTGGGCATAGCTTATTATTTCGCCTTGTTCGGGTCGTCGTAATATGTCTAACACTGTCACTTCTCACAACTCTTCTTTTCTTGCCCTTGAATCAGTTGCTCGCAGGTAAAGAATTGCATTTTCAACGCGTTGCGGTTTCCATTCATGAATCATTCCCATGAATTTCAATTATAATTGCTTGTCCAGTCAAATCTAATGATCCTGCAAGATCCTCTTGCGTTTAATTGGCAGATGCCAATCGAGCAATGTCTCCAATACTTTGTCTTCGAAATTTTTTGACTCTCCAAAGGTAAAGTTATCTCTAACTTTGAAATCACTATTCTCAAAATATCGGAAAGCCGTTCCTATAGGATTTATCTGCAGGAGCATTGCCACCATCAACTTCCTCAAGCATCCGATTCGTTTAAGCAGCACTTTTCTTCCCAATCAAGTAGAGAA
The DNA here is from genome assembly GCF_014805625.2 of Glossina fuscipes. Lineage (NCBI taxonomy): Eukaryota > Metazoa > Arthropoda > Insecta > Diptera > Glossinidae > Glossina > Glossina fuscipes. The sequence goes on from NW_023998414.1 coordinate 30,807,119, forward strand.
GTAAATTTCGCGCAAATGCTGCTTAGCTAACACAAAATTTGACATACAGTCAACGAGAAAGTTTTTGTATGAAAGTCAAAGTGATATATACAAACTATGCATTGTGGACAGATTTCTAATACCCGCTGATACCATCGAAATTAATCATCACTACGGAACATTCATAATAGGCAGAACCATCAAGAATATATACGCTGCTTTATAGGGTTCCCGAAGCTTACTTCTTAGTGATGAAATCGTTTCCATGAAGTGCGTTGGTCTATCCAAAATTTTTACCCCCGGTATATACTAAAGCCGTGCAAAACCGAAGAATTAAAGTGGTATTAAGCTAGCGACTAAAGCGCTCACTATTAAGAAAGAGAGTTGCATAGAGTACTGCATCTCTAATGATTCGTTAAAATGTTGCGTTCTTACTTGGTTATTGCATCTTGTAGATGGTTACGGTCTTTCTAAAGCTCGGAAGTAGACATGCGAGATCTTATTTAATACTGACAAAATCCAAGGTCTGGGCTCAGCTGATGCTGAACTGATGACGTTTAATTATAACTCTGGTGGGTATCAAAATATTCGGCTCGGGCCGATTGCAACCTTTTGTTTTTTACTTATTCTTTTTAATTGTTTATCAGCGCAATTTTCTAATTTTTAAAAGCATTGGTATTCTTTTGTTAAACATACATATAATTTGATAAAACACTGCCAATTATGTAAATTCCAAAAAAGAAAAAAAAAAAAAAAAAAAAATAAATAAATAAATCAAAAAAATTGGCGAAAAGATATTATTTTATAATTATATGAAAATTTTTAATTTCCTAGGTTTTTAAATTTAAATAAAATTCAATAAAATCTGCAGTGTATTGAAAATATAAAAGATTCCAAAAAATAGAATATATATAATATATATATAAATATATATATATGTAAATATATATATATATATATATATGTATATATGCATATATAAATAATATATAAATATATGTATAATATGAAATAAATATATATTTATACTATGTATGTATATATATATATAATATATATATATATATATCCATATATATATATATAAAAGTGTGTGTATATATATATATATATATATATATATATATATATAAGTTATTTATAAAAGTTATCTTTATAATTATTGCTGTGATAAAATTCAATTGATGACAAAAAAAATTTTATAAAATTTTATGGGAAAAATATGCTGAAGTTATTAAATGTGAACACATATATTAATATATAATTTGTTTAAATAGAAATCACTTAACCTCAAACAAAGCAAATGGGAAAAACAAAAACAAAAAAAAAATAAAAAAACACAAAAGGTATATTTAATAAGTTTGCGTTGCAAAGTAAGCAAATCCTAGCCATGAAAGGCAAAGGTAAAATTTATATTTGATTTTTTTTTTTTTTTGTTTTTTATGCTTTTTTGCTTCATAATATATTATAGATCGTTTAAAACCACGTGAAGACTAAATCGTGTTAATGCGGTTTATGAAAATGTAAAAAAAAATTTGATATTCATGGCCGCTTTGCTAAGTGCATCCAATATTCTCTATAGGTTCTCTAATGAAGAAATTCATTGCTAAGCTTTTTTAGCTTTCATTGTCATAATACGCTTGTTTCTTAATCAGTCGGCGGACTTTCCAGATTACTTTGTAAATTAGTTTTTGACGGAACAAAGATCTTGTCCTTATCTATGTGTATTATAAAATATCGATGGAATAATTAGGCAATTGTGAGTGATCGATCCAATGTTCTGCTTGGTAGAGTAATTTAACTTCCTTTCATATCTGTTTAAGCGGTCTTAAGCTTTAGAAGCGCTATTAACGTCACCGTAAATCAATTTCTTTATTAGCCATCACTACGTCGATCTTTCATCGAAATTCAATTTGATACGAAAGGAAACCACGAATACAAAGTTAAAAATATTGTTAATAAATTTCAGCGAGCAGTTAGATGGTCAATTCGAACTGATTTTAACATTAAGCCATTTTTAGTAGTTAGGAATATTATTTACGAAATATTCATACTCCAAGAATGACGAAAAAATACTTTTTACATCGGTAGTGTTTCTTCTTCAATTATGATTAAATTAGTTTGTATTACAGATATTTGTCAGCTTACATTAAAAGTTTGCCTCTTTAACATTAAGCGAATGCGTAAATACGAATGCACTGTTTATTGTCTTATCTATATGTTGTATGTTGTATGTCAACTATTTCTTACAAGCAAAAAAATTTGTAAATTTCTCTCGCGTATTAATGAAAAATAAACTAAGTGTACGAACCGCATCCATATAACAGTTTCATTGTTTTTAATGGGTCTATCGTTGCCGACTGTGTTTTGAATATTTTCAAATAAGAGAAACAAAAAAAAAAAAAAAAAAAAAATGAAAATTATATACAGGTTGGACTGTATATGTCATTTTCTTTAATCATTGGTTTTCCTACAGAAAGGCATAGGATAAATGATCCAGTAATACTGTTTCCATCATGCGATCATCTTATAAAGACAACTAATTAAGGAATGATAGAATACCCGTCCAGTCCATCTTACCTAAAGATTAGTGGACTCAGTGTGGGGCTGGATACCGTCCAGTGTATCGTTGTATCCTACAATATTCAGAAATATTCAGAAATTGTCAAAAATCGGACAGTATCGGATGATCTAGAAACTTATCGCGCGACTAGCCTGCTGTTGTCAATTCTCAACAACCGCGTTCTTTAATGATCTTTCTGTTTGTGAGAATTAGAAATGCCTTTTAAAAATCCTATAACTTATTTATATATGTACGTGTGTTCATCCGCCTCACATACTGATATATCAACGTGAGGCGTAGAAAATTTTATTTTCATTTTCAAATCATAGAATAAATTTAAAAACAGACAAAGTCTGCCCACAAGCACACCAATGAACGGTAAATGCTACGGACAATGTATACGGTTTTTGCTTTTTAAAATGATGTCGCCAATAATAGTCTATAATAAATAGTAATCCACAGCACGGGAGTTATTAAATTTTAATCGGGTCCATCCATAAATTTCACAAAGAACAATGGCAATGGACTAACTAAAGTGATCAGCATTAAAAACAAAATCTTTGAGAACGCGTAACAGAACCAAATTTTATCATTCCAGAAACAGAAAGAAAAAAAAAAAAAAAAAAAAAACAAACGCATACACGGCAGCAGAAAAACAAATAAGCAAATAATCTAAACCATTAAAACGTCTAATAAGCACTGGGAGTATTAGTTGCGACAAATATCGATTTAAAGTGCAGTGCAATTTATGTACAAAACGACCCCAAACATCCAAACTGGATACGTCACATTTACGTATCAAAAGCTTTTCTTTTTTAATAAATTTATATATGATATGGCACGACTATCCACGATTCGTCTGAAAGCGGTTACAGTTCGTTTACTTGTTTTTATTTTAATAGCTATCGTCATTGATCGTTCAGTTGTTTGTTTCTAAACATTACCAGTTGTCTCGAATTCGGTCTGAGTATAACTGAGTGTAAATTTTGACTTTTGTTTAATTATTAATTACGCGAAATCATTTGCATAGCATAGCATATGCCGCACTTAAGCCGCTTAAAGAACATTTCAAAAAGCAAAGTAAATAATAAAAAAAATAATTACGAGAATAGGTTAAGATTTTACAAAAAATGCTAATAAAATACATTAACGACTTACAAAGTCGCAGCATACATGAAAAAAAAAAAAAACAAAAAAACAAAAAAACAAATTTATATAAAAAAGACTGTAGATTTTGATTTGTATTATTTTTTAGATCAAGGAAATATTAGTTAAATAAAAAAAAAAAAAAAAAAAAAAAGAAAAAAAAAATATTAATTCGTGTTTTCACAAAAAAAAAAATAGCGATAATTTAAAATGCTTGAAAAGAACGCAAAAATGAAAACAAAAAAAAAAAAAAAATTAATAATATAAATAAAATAAAGCCAAACAATTTTTATTGTTAATTGCAAAGCCTTCGCACACCCAACTATGTACATATATATGTACATATATACATATACAAGTATTTATTTAAATTTAAATACACAAATAAAAGAAAAAAAGAAAAGAAAAGAATAGAAAAGAAGAGAAGAGAAACATTTACACCTAAAAGGCAAACGAAAACTCATAGCAAATGCATAGCGAGTGCACTTAGCTGAAAAAGAAAATTAATTAATATCAAAGAAATTAATATTTTCGTTTGTGCAAATTGACTTTAATTAATTTATATTAATAACAATTTAAAATATCTATATATTATCGCTGGGCCTAATACATATTTTCCATTTTTCTTCATTTATTTATTTATTTTTTTTTCGTTTTTATTTATTTTATTTTGAATTTAAATTCAAATACACTGTAAGTATATAAAGCTTTAAGCTTTTTGTAAAGAAAAATGCTAACAGATAAATAAATATATAATCAATTTATATACAAAAACTAAACGATATAGTTTTTCTTGATTTTTCTTCGAATGCTCGACTGCTCGAATGCTTGAAAATGTGACCAATGCTCGAGTGGTATTCATAAATGTTTTTTCTAGATTTTTGGTACGATAGTTCCATTTGTTTCAATCGTTCATCAATTTCTCTTTGCGCTCATTATGCTCGAACTTTTTTTTTTTTTTTTGGTCTTTTAAAGAAAATATAAAAATTTGTCATTATGTAATCGAAGCAACTCCAAGCAAGTACTGGCAATAGGCGAACAACTAAATATTCTAGTGTAAAAATGCGAATCGGTATAATTTGCCCGATAACATAGAAATGCTATCACTGAAAGGACGGGAAAATCGTGACATTGCCGAAAATTCATTGATTGTTTACGTTGCCGGTAATGGATGCTTGCATATATTTTGATCAGCGACGTCTATTTGTGAAAATGATAAAGTAATGCGAACCACCAATGTAAATAACGATTAAATTCGATGACCTTGACTATCATCTACATAAAATAACGATTTCGTATTTAGTATTATTGAGTTATTCAGTGTATAGAGACGCTAATCATGGAAAGCTTAATATTTGCATTTTCGACATTCGTTACTTTTGTTAGTTGATTTCAAGAATTCTGCTGCCGATGTCCATCAAACACCTTAGAAACTTGGAGTAATGCTGCCCGGTTTTGCTTTCAACGATTTAAAAATGATGATTTTGATGGCAATGATAAGAAAACGTCCTTTAAGACCAAAAAACTTCGAAATCAATGAATTGCAAGACTGATTGGACGAAAACCGAGCTCAAACTCTCGAGGAACTTTCGGACACCTTAAACGTCAATAAATCAACAGTTACTAGATGTTTGCATGCGATGGGAAAGATCGAAAAGAAGGGGAAAATGGCTACGTCGTTCGATGAGATATATTTCACCAACCTAACGCCTATTAAATGACCGCAATGTTTAGTGCTCTAAGCACACGTATGTCACAGCTGTACGTCGTTCGGATAACAACTGCAAACACATCACATGAGAATGAATTTAAAGAAGCGCATATGGAAAACTGTCAGAGAATAGAGACACTAACAAGTAAAAACACTATACTGAGACAAGGCTCAACATTAACTATCCAACATCATTTTGCTTAATACAGTTATTTGTACAAGGATATAGGAAATAGGGTGTTATATGGAACGGAGTCGAAAAGCCGTTCCGATCTGAATCATTTTCAATAGTGTTCGCTCTTTGGCCAACACACGTCGGTAACCCAGATTTCATCAAAGCAACTCACGAATTGCGACGTGAACAGACAGTGCTGATACAAAGCTTTATTAAGTTTGTGAGTATGTATCTAACACCCTGAAGGACTTGATTCACCTTTCGCTATACCGATCGATTCGTACTCATTTTCTTAATCTATTTAACCTTGTCTATTCGTCTTGTTTTCTTGTATTCACCCTGTAGGTCACTATTTTGGAGTTATACACTGATACGCTGTTTAAGAGATGGTTTATGAGCAGTGAGCCAAAAATTCTCAGTTTATATCAGACATGTCGTTTGGCCGATTTTGTTCATTTTTAAATACCAACCTTTACGAAAGAAATTTCAAAGTTTTTGCTAAATTTGAAGTCATTTTATATGCGCATGTTGTCTACGATTTTTTAATTTTACTAAATATTTTATTGGTGGCTTTCTAGTTCGCACACATTATAACTTGGCAAAGATGGAAACTTATGATTCTCAGCAAAGACACAAACCGCAAGAATATTTTGGGCTGTTTCCCTTTCAATAAAAATTAGGTCTTCATTGTAAACTTCTAAAAAGTAAGCATTGTGGTCATATAACTTACTTATAATACCCATCACCAAATGATGAGGGACTTATTCATTTTGTCAAAACATTTGTGACGCCCAGAAGAATGCTTCAGAGACCCCACAAAGCATGTATATTCTTGATCAGCATCAAATTTTGAATCGTTTTAAGCATGTCCAATATGGTTCTATCGACACAGTATCGCGATATCGTCGAAAAGATAGGAAAAAGTTCTGCTGATTTGTCTCAATAAACGCCTTGGTCAAGCGAAAAATCGATCCAAATACATGTAAGCAACTAATACTTGAAAATATCCACAGGAAACCAGTCAATATGCCATCCGAAATCAAATAGACTGCAATCTGATAAACAAAAAATTTGGAAGAACTGATCAAAAAGCCATTAACTTATCAAGAGTGAATGCAACGTTGGATCATAATCCTCTAGGAAAAAGGATTAAACTAAAAATGCCATCAGTTAAGAAATCCACTTTTCGGGACAAATCAATGTCGAAAAATAAAAGACTATGAAACGAAGAACGATTTAGTATGTGAAATAATCCAATGATAGACAACATTGAAGCAATTACTATGAAGGTGTATATATAGAGCAAAGAAAAGCACTACCGAAATTCGGAGAAACTCAGCCGAGAATAAACTTAGTTTTAAATGAAATAAGCTGAAGAATCGATTGACAATTGATGAAACACTGAATTATTGCGTGATAACGAGAACTTACACAAGAAACTAAAGGAAACTTGCGGTCTGCAAAGTAAATCAACGCTGACTGTTTTAAAGAATAAATGTCACCAAGATAAAAGAAAATAGAAAGCTATGAAAAGATTGACATTCGTCAATGATTTTCAGACGATATTTGTTAGGTGCGTAGACTCTGCGGATGATGATCAACAATATACGGCGCCGTCCGCTACAAAAGATGAAATCAGAAAAGTCATAAAAAAATTCTAAAAACAACAAGGCCAGGGATAACGATGAAATACTGATGAAAATTAAACGATCGATAAATGATGATAGTCTAGATATCCTGCATAAACTTAAATTTAACGAGATTTAGAACACAGGCACTCATCGTGACAGGGACTATTTTTTATCAAAGTTAATAATAATCCTTTATCGAAGTTAATAAAATGTAAAAAAAATACGCAAAAAGATATTTTCCTTCGTTGCATAGATTATGAAAAAATGGTTTGACAGAGTACGGCATGATCAATTAATAGATAGAATGAAAGGTTTTAGCGTTAACGCAACGCGATACGTTTTGCATCAAAAAGTTGTGTTGGAGATAAATCGCAAAAGTTCATGGTAATGATGTCCGAACAAATTATATGGTTATAAAGAGCAAAGTTTGCCAAGGCTGCATATTCTCATATTTTTTAACATCTATTCTGAGCTAATCGTTTAAGAAGCGGACATTAAGGTCAGTGGATAACTCATTCATAATATCCGATACACGGACGATGCCATTCTATCGATTAATAGCCAAAATGTAAAAAGTGTTTCCACATTTTTATACCTTTGATGTCCGTATTAGAGGAATACGGTGAGACAGTGACGTACAAGTGAAAAGAAAGAAATCATCGTACACGAAATATACGAAAATTTTAGCAAAATGGAAAATCAGCTTATCCTTTACCGGCTAAGGTCGGTGCTCTTCTCTGGTCTAGAATGATACACATTAAAAATGAATACAATGGACAAACAGGAAGTCTTTGAGATGTGTGTGTGTGTGTGTGTGTGTGTGTGTATGTTACCATACAATTTTAAAGATATCGTGCAAAGATCGAATATCTAAGACAAAAGTCATGAGAAGAATAAATTCTGAGCGTGAGCTGTTAAAGTGTATGAAAAGACGAAAAACTATTTACTTTGGTCATACGATATATGGGGAAAAATATGAAATTCTCTACATCGAATAGTGGAAGAGCGAAATCGAAGAACGAAGTGGCATAGGCGGAAAACAAATATCGTGACTGCGTAATATTCGAAACTGGACAGGAGTGAGCGCAATACACGAGATCATAAACATGGTTAGGAGTTAAGAAAATGTTTGGAATTCAGTTAATAAAAAATGTAAAATTACAATACAATAATATTATAAAACGCATGTAATCGCTTATATTCAGTAAAGGATTGGTAATAAATGAAGAAGAACTTTCTGTAAATGATTTTCTTTAACAATATCTTACTAAACAATTAGTATTGCACAACAAGTAAGTAGGCTTGGTTTTTTCTTTCTTTCTTATCAAATAATTGTTGTTCCTATTTAATTAAAATACTTTTGTATCCATCACCGAAGAATGTAAATATATATTCTTGATCGGCATCAAATTCTGAATCAATTTAATCATGTTTGTCTGTCCATTTTTATAATGTGCATGGCCGCAAAAATTAAGCTATCCACTCCAAATTTGACGGAAACATTGGAGGCTCTCGCAAGCAGTTTGGTATTGCAGATGCGTTAAATCGGTGCAAGGATATTCCTACAGTGATACGTAAACGGAGAGAACCTCTGTTTTTCCAGAGAATTAAAGAATTGGTTTCTTGATTATAACGACACCAGATACTGTACGACACGAATATAATTTTCTTATTTGTTGTTGTTGTTTAAAGGGTAGCTCTTATCTTCCAGTGCGGTGTCCATTTGTTTTCTTAGACGCTCAAGTTAAGGAAAGAACAATAAAGAACTAAGAGATTTTCATTGATTTTTCATTTAATCTGATTTAAATTGCATAAAAGTGATCGTGATATTTATGACGCTGAGATTTGCTTTGTAAAAAACTTACTGTTATTTCGGTTTTCAATAAATACTCGGAGTTATTTTTTTTATTTTTTTTTTTTATTTTTATCCATATTTTTTTTACAATAATAATTTTTTTATTATTTTATCATTTATTAAATTTCCTCTCATTATTTTTTTTTTTTTTATTATTATTATTATTATAACCTGTGTGTGTTTGCTTTAATTAAGTGTTTATGTGTGTGTGTGTGTGTGTGTGTGTATGTGTATGGGTGTGTGTAATGTGTATTTGTGTGCAATGTATATCTGTTTGCGTTTGTGCATGGTAGTAGTAGTGTGTGTATTTGTTTACGTGTGTGTATGGTAGTAGTAGTAGTAGTAGTAGTAGTAGTAGTTGTGTGTGTGTGTGTGTGTGTGTGTGCGTGTGTGTGGACACATGGAAATGTATTGTGCCTTTGAAAAGTAATGGGTAACAGAGCGAGAGAGAGAGAGAGAGAGAGAGAGAGAGAGAAAGAGAGAGAAAGATGGAAATAGAAGAAAGTGTGTATCTATGGTTTCTATGCGCTGTTACATCTATAAACGGAAATGTAATGTTTGTGTATTCGAAAATCAAAGAGGAAGAAAGAACGAGAGTAAGAATATATTTTCTTGCATGATAATAGAAGAGAGAATTTGATTTATCACTAAATTTATTGCAGCATTTGTTTTTTTACTGTATACCTTATATTGGTTTCTGTTTTCACTTTTTATTCATTTTTATTGAATGAGTTGCTTTCAGGATTTAAAAATTTCTTTTTTGTTTTCAATACAATTTTAACGTTTTATAAAACATTTTAAGACAACTTAACAACTGTGATTTTACTTATTTTGTTTCTTTTAATTTTATAGGCTTTATTTTGATTTACTTCTCTTTATATATCTTTACTTTTATAGGTTTAATTCAGTTGATTTTTAAATTTTCCTAATAAAAGAGGATTTCTTCTTACTTTAGTCATTTGTGTTATATGGTTTGGATACGTTGTGTTTGTGTGGACTGTGTATACTGTGTGTGTGCTGTGTGTGCTTTGTGTTTGTGTGTATGTGTGTTGAAGGGAGAGTAGATATTAGTGTATGTGCGAATGCGACTAATTTCATTTCAGGGAAGTGGACGAATGTGTGTATGTGTGGTCTAATTTTTTGTATAACATTGTGTGTGTATTGGAATGTTTATCAGTGCGCGTGTTTATGTTGCTTATTATGTTTACTTCGTTTCAGATTTAGGTGATTTTGGAAATCATTATTATTCGTAGAGCAATTGTGGTACACATCTTATATAATTATTTATTTGCCATCATAAGTCATAAAGATACCATAGAGATGAATGAAATTTACAAATAGATTTCTTTTTAAATAATTATATATTATAAATAATATTTCTTTGTCTTTGTATAGGTCTAGGTTGTAGTTGTTATACTTTTTAATTTTTTTTTTTTTTTCTTTATTTATTTGTTCATTTTTTTTTTAAATTTAATTTTTGGATGTATAATACTTTCGGCATTTTTTCATTGTTATTAATGTTGTTATTATTATTATTATTATTGTGTATTATTAACGTTATTATTTATTATTATCATTATTATTTTATTTATTATTATTATTATTATTATTAATTGAAGTTTTTATACGTAATAATTCTAATTGCTTTCCGTTTTTTGTTGTAATGGTATTATTGTATTTGTTTACTTGTGGTTGATTTTTTATTATATTTAAATAATTTTCTTTTGTAATTTCTTTTTAAAAATATCATAAGCATCATCATTCTTGCATTCTTGTGATCTTACTGTTTATTTATTCATTACTTTATTTATACGAAAAGTATTTTCTGTTTTTTATTTTGATTTATTTATATCATAATCATAATCGTCTCTTTATTTAAATTTTTTTTTTTTTTTTTTTTTTTTTTTTTTTTTTAGTTTTGCTAAATTTTTTTAAAGCTTAAATAAAAAGTTTTGTATTTAGATTTCTCGTTTTTCTTGTGAATTTTGTTTTTTTTGGTTTTTTTCTTTGTTTGTCATTTTAAATAAATAAATTTTTTATTTTTCTCAACAGAAATTTTTGTTTTTGCTTTTTTGTGTGTTTTGTTTATTACCAGTCTTTGTTAATAATAATGATAATAATAATAAAAAAGTAAATAAATATATAAAAACAAAATTAAAATTTATTTTCTTTTAATAATTAATTAAAACTAATTAGTAATTATTTATTACAGCAAAGCTCTGTTGATATATATTTGTATGTATTTGTGTTTTATTGTTTTTTTTTTGCAGTATTACATTTTTTAATAGTTTTTTTCATTTTTTTTATAATAATATAATCCATTTTTAGGTAAATGTTAAGATTGTTTTTTTATTTATATATTTATTTTTTATTTTATGATTTCTAACGACTTTTAATTGAATTAAGTCTTCAACTTACGCGATGACATTGAATTAGAATATAGAAAAAATATTCGAAAAAATAAAAAAAAAAAAAAAAATAAATAAATAAAAAGCAATATATATGAATTCTGTAATTCGCTTTAAGGCGAATCGTGGATATTCGCCACGTTTCAATGATTTGTTTAATGCATTGAGAAATCTAGCTTAGTTCTATGTTGACTGCAGCTATAACTTTGAATATGAATGCTACAAATTGGGCAGAATTGCAACAGAATATCGTTAACTGTAACCTTAATAAATAATTGGTTTAGTATTTTAGAATTTCAATAGGAGAGAGGTGAATAGACAAAAGGACAGACGGATGGACTCACAATCTTATAGCTTTTACGAAACTATTTTATGTGCATTATTTTTCGATTTTACTTTGCAAACGGAATGACAAAATGAAATTATTTCGTATCCTTTCGTGGTAGATATGGAATAAAAAAAAAAAAAAAAAAAAAAATTCTTTAATAGCTCTAAGTGGCTAAAGCTCATAATAGCGAAAGCTAAAACGCAAACCATATACGCATTTGATTTATATACACTGGAAGGATCTTTCACGGTAATTATTAAATACCGGTGTAATTTTGGCTTAGCGTTGCAATTGGCTTCATTAGTCTGCAAAATTTCTTTCGGGCCATGTTATCCGCAAGGAAATATACGTTACGTCTTGGTAACGGCAAATGTCACTTTCTTGACTATCTCTTTAACGTCTCGTGTCTAATAGATGAGAAAGTATTTAATTTTTTTGCATACTAGCTTGCGTAACATAATATACAAATTATGTATGTCTATAATGTATTAAATATTTTGACTTTGAAAGTTGCGTACATATTGCGAGCTATGCTGTTATGATCTTTAGCTTAATAATACGATTGATTGGGTGATCTTTGGGTATTATTCGATCTTTTTTCAATTTATCTGGGAGGAAAGTTATAAAATGTAACAAGCCTGACATGTATTGCTATTAAACTTTTTGATAAACTTTTGACTTATTGAAAAAAAAAAGGGCAAAAGTATTAACAAACGTAATGGATATTAAATAAAAGATTGTACGAAGCGCCACAATTAAGCAATTGTTTTGTTTGATTTAAGATTAAGTTTAAAATAAACGAATACAAATTAGTTAAATTTTAATTATTGCTATTGTATATCGAAAATATTTTTACCCAACGAATTTCATTTCAAAGTCCATCAGAACCGAAACTTGTGAAAAATTCAAAGCAAAGAAGGCCAACGCCTTACATTTTGAATTTAATTTTAATTTTATTGCATTTAAGATGGTTTTCTTTTTCCTTTGTTTCTTTTTCTTCTATTATTGTTTTTAAAAAAAAATAAAAATAAAAAAAAAAAAGGAAAGAGAGATTATTTGATTGATTTCATCCACCACCCGTAACACACTGATAGAGCCTGTGCTAAATCTGCCAGATGCAATGCCATCATGCAGTATCCGCTGAATATAATCGTCTTTCGTTATGATTTAATTGAGATGCGTCTTTATGTCCGTCCGTTCCACATTGGCAGTTTCACGGTTGTAAAATCTGAGATAGAAAAGTCAAATATTATTAATACTAAATGCCCTCAAAACGTTTGGGTTTTCTTTAAATCAATTTTCTCTTTCGAAACTAACACGGACGGGAAGAATTCTCGAAAATCGAAAATCGAAAATTTTTATAAACCCAGGCAATTTCAGCGAATTATATGTAGCTAACAGACACAATTGCGGCCGGGTGGCGGACATTGAAGATTCACTCTAAAGCGAATTTTATTTAATTGGATTTTTTTTTTTTTTTCTGTAATTTTAAATAAATCCTACTTAATTTTATTAATTTTTTTCTTTGATTTGCAAAAATTTATACAATATTTACGGCAGCTTTGTTATAATTTTTAATTTGTTTTAAATTATCACTGAAAACGCTTGCCATGTAACCATATAATCGAAACGTCTTTTTAAGGATAGATTTGTGTTCACATACATCTCTTTCACTTCTTGTTCTTCTTCTTTTTTTTCACCATATTTACTTAATCAAATGACGTAAAAGCTTATTTTGAGTACCAAGTAGAGTAATTCTAGTTAGCTGTCTCTATTGTCTCTCTATATATATAGCTTATAAGAATCTGATAACTCCTTTTATTATCCTGAATTCAAGCAGGGAGGTAAACTTCTTATCTCCTTAAAATTCAAGCAAAACCTAAAGATGTTTCAGAGGTCTTTATTTTATTTAGATTATTTTTTTTTTTTTTGTTTTTTTTGTTTTTTTTTTTTTGTTTATTTTTTGTTAAGAACTAAGACTAATGTTAAGAAGATATTTAAAATATAATATTTGCAAAGTAGAAAAAAGCTTCGATTTTTGTATGAAGTTAATCTTATGCAGTATTTTTGAAATAAAAACGAAATAACTAAGGAAACTATTATAATTATTATAAATTCAAGTATTTGTGGGGTAAGACTAATATGGGTAAGTTAGCGGACCTCGCTAGCTGGCATATTCATATTAAATTTATAAATGGCTGCAATAAATATATATATGTAAATATATATATATATATACATATATATACATACATAATATAAACATACATGTGTGTATATATAAAATATATATATATATATATATATATACATTAGCATATATGATATTGTTCATAAAATTTTGCTTAAAATTGCTGGTGTAAGTGTGTTTTGAGTTTTGAGAGAAGATAGTATCAGAAACCAAAGACGTGTCAGGGATATATTTTTGTGATAAGCGTTTTGTATGAAAACCCTCTTCACTGTATACCGCTTGTAGAATGAGTACATTGTTGCAGTAACTTCTGAATCCGATAACATTTATGCCAATAACTTTCCAAATAGCTTCGCCAACAGTGCTATATATCAAGCAACAAAACCATAATTTCACTAAAGGTTGAGGTAACAACATGACAGAGTCGAACGAGTAACTGTATGAATGGCGTTTACTCATAAATGTTACCCCCTTTTTTTTTCGATTTTAGGGCGACGATAACAATTTGCGCATTCTATTTGATTTAAAAGTTAGACTTTGTTTATGTTAAGATTAAAAAATGTAAGATATTTAACGCCATTCTAGCTATTATATAATTTTTGAAAATTTTATTTATAAATTTATATTGTATATCATTGGTCGATTACGATTTTAATAATACAATTGACTGGGAACGAAATCGAGTTAAAATATCTAGCCGTTCAAATAAGTATGTTGCAAGAGTAAGCGCAATGAAAATGGAAAGAGGATTTCTTGTTTTCTCTTTCCTTGAAAATTTGCCCACAACGTAAGTCTGGAAAATATCGCTTTAGTACGATTCTAAGATAATAGAAGTCTTTTCGAGGAACCCTTTTTCGGTTTTTCTCCCAGAATTACTTGATCGATGTTTGGCTTTCGTTTGCCGTTGTGATCAAAAACCACTTCGAGAGGCATCGCTGGCATGTCTTCGAAGTAAAATTTAAAAAATATATTTCCCACTAAAGAGTTTCTTTAGAAACTTTCAATCATACTTGATGCTACCTTCCATGTTAAATTAAATTCTTTGTATTGATCGCTTTTAAAACAAGCGAAGATAAATTATCTTTCAACTAACATATTAGAGCACATCATATTTTTTGGACATTTATGTGAAACTGGCTGTAACCTTGATTTCAGGCGAATTTTCTCGAAAAAATGCTTTCCCAACTTCTCCATTAGGTGATGCTAGCCTGATTGCCATGTCATCAACTAGTCGCAATTAAATTTTAATTAATTTTTTCTAGCAAGAGAATATTTTTCTCGCATGCAAGCAAACAGAAGTTGCGCATTTGAATGCTATCGAAGGTAGGTGTGATTATATTTTCAATCATTTATAGATCTAATGTTAGTCTGGCTGTGATTTTACACATGGATTGTTTTTATCGTAAAATTATATTTTAATTTTTTCTATTTGTCCGTAAAAGAAGTTTGGAAGTCGATACATTCCAGTCAGCCAGGTAGCCACTGATAAATTTTAGCTTAGTCTTTAACTTAAATTCTGAGTTTCACTAATCTGTGCGGAAAGAGCAACAAATTCTTGTTGGGCGGTGTTTTTGGAATAGATTAGTTATAATCGTCTCGCGACAGTCAATCAGGAAGTAATATATTTCTAAAATTGCATCATTCCATATGGTATCTTTTACTCTACGGTATGAAGAGTCTTGTAAATGTCTGCCTGCACTTATATGATAAGCGATTCTATTATGAGACTGTTAATGGATGATTCATAAATTTGCAATGCATAGTTGACTAGTATTGGAAATTTTAAAAGTAATGATATAAAGTTTTCAAATAACTCTTTTTCTTGTTTTTTTTTTTTTTTTTAAACTAACTTATGCTGAAAGAATGAAATAAATTAATTAAAAAAAGAAGAAGGTTTAAAGATTTTTAATTTCTTAACATTTTTGCATATATTATTTATTTATTTATTTTTTTTTAACATATACATCATATGTAAGTATTAAGGCCCTGAAACAACACTCATACATACATACATGCATATTCTTTCATATGTTACAAAATATTAGTTCTTGTGTGTGCGTGGACGGTATTCAAAGCTTTTTAGATAACACTTTAATCTTTATTTTTGTTTATTTGTAGTTAATTTTTTTTTTAATATTTTTTTATACATTATGTACATAAATGAATGATTTATTGTTATGATAGAGCATGAGGGGTGATGTACGAAATGTATGGCAAATAATATCAAAGGATTTGTTTTTTATATTTCTTGTTCAGTCATTTCTTCTTTTTTTATTTTGTTTCTTTTTTTTTGTTGTTTTTTTTGTATGCTTTTGCTCTTGGGTTTGTTTCTGACTAGAGAGTAAAGGAGGGATGGAAAGAGAGACTTATAGGGAAAGAGATAAAGTGAGAGCGCGAGAGAGAGAGATAGCGTGAAAGAGAGTGGAATGGAAAGAGAGGGAAAGTAAGGGAAAAAGAGATATATATATATATAAATAGGTACATGAATAAATCGATAGATGGATAGAGAGAGGAAGAGAGAGAGAAAGATAGAAAGAAGAAAAAACGGATGGGAGAAAGAGAACGAGAAAGGGAGAAAGAAAGAAGTTTTCCGATTTTCATGTTTTATTGGAAAGCTGCTTTTTTTTTTTGTTACCGTATTTATTGTTTTTTATTGTTTAGGTTTTGTTTTTTACTCTTTTTGTTTTTCTTTCGATAAAATTGTGGTCCAAAAGTTGATGTCGAAATAAAATTTCAAAATATTCAAGCGGTTAACATAACGATCTGAAGTGCTGTTGAAACTTAAGAAAGATTTAAAAAAAATGATTATTCATAAATGAAAGCTTGAAGGAATTGAAAGCTTAAGAACTGCTTGCGTTTATTCATAGACTGAAAGTATTATTGTTTGGAAGAATTTTTGTTTTGAAATTATTGCATGAGTTTGTAGATTGGTTTTTGTTTCCGTTTTTTGAAAAAAGTTTTGTTCTCATATAATTTATTCATTCATTTTTTTATTATGTACAAAACAATTTGATTGTTTTTTTAATATTTATTTTCTTTTTGGAGTTTTTTTTTTTTTTTGTTTGTTTTAAATTAACGGCAGTTTTGTTTTATTTATTTAATTAGCATCTTTTTTAACATATTTCTGTTCGTTTTTTTTTGTTTTTTTTTTGTTTTTTTTTTTTTTTTTTTTTTTTTTTTTTATTTTTTAATTTCTTATTATTTGCTGTAACAAACATAATTCAACAAAAATTTTTTTATTTTTTTAATTTTTATTTTTGTCTTTCAAACTTATAACTTTTATCTACTTAGTTTTTCCCTTCTTTCAACCAATTCGATTTCATTTGGTATGGTTTTAATGTTTTATGGCCATTTTAAGCTAAAATTTTTTTCTATAGTTTTTCTCCTTTTTTTTTTTTATCGATATCATTATTTTTTGTTTAATTTCTTAAAAAAAATATTTGTTTTCTTTTAAATTTATAAATAACTAATAATTTTCTATTTATTTACTAATAATCATTATATTTGCTAAATATTTTTGTTGTTGCTGTTTTATTGGTTTTTATAATGATTAGAAAATAAAATTGAATTTTCCTAAAAAAATTGTATTTTTTGTGTATTTTGTTCATTTTTATTTTATGCCTTCTTTCTTCTTATTCTCGCTTTTACATTCATTTTGCTTATATGGTACCTTAAACTGCTTTTGATGTTGCTTCTGGCATCCAACGTAACATCTCACGACGCCAATTTATATTATTATACTCTATGTTTTTTACTGAAAGAAAATAAAAAAGCAATTCTTACGCGTTTACCAAAAAGTTTCTTTTACTACAAAAAAAAAAAAAAAAAATTAAATAAATAACAAGCAATAAAAATATACCGCAAATGTTTTCAAATATATCGCAAGTATTAGGTAGAATGCATATATCGGCAACTGATAGTTGCTTAATATTTTAAACGATTTGCCAGAAAAATTTGGGTAATACATGTACAACTCGTTTAATATAGCGTCGAGGAAATGCATATAACATACATTTTACTAGCACTTTTCAATGAATAATCGAAGTATATATGGATTTCTTCTTGATAAGAGAAGGGAGAATAATATTTTTTAATACTGATGACGGATTGAATATAATTCTTCTCATTGGAAGATTACATGAGAGATATATTAGATATGTGCTAGCTAGTACCTCCCACAGCTCCCATAGCAGTAGCTTCAGTAGATTGTAGATTATACATTTTATTTTAAAATCATGGCTTTGATATCAGAACATTAGCTTCAAGACCAGCCATCAGGTTACGCTCAATATTAAACTAAATCAGTTTAAATGTTTTGTCCATAATTATTAAAAAACTACTCATAAATAAAACGAAAGTATATAAATGTGTATTTCTTATTATACCGTCGTAGATCTACTAATATATATTTATACTAATTTTAGTCTTTGTCAGTCCGTCCAACTATTGTCAAGCAATAAATATTTCAATTGAATATAGCTCTCGCTGCCAGTTCAGGCGAATGGATAGTTTTTTTACAGATGATCTTATGTAGAATCAGTTTCTTATAGTCACATTGCCGCGATTCCGCGAAACGGCGAATCCTATGTACTATATCTACTATAACTATAGTAAAGAAGTTAGCGTTCTCCTCCTTTGAGAATGGTATGTTTATGTACATATCACAAGCTTGTTGCTTCATCACATTTTCTATCTTATCTCATGCCCAAATGCCTAGATGAAAATTTCGTGATCTGGCAAACTGAATTCGAGCTAGTGAATTTGAAAGGACAATGATATATTTGATGTAAACGTGTCCATAATGTTAGCAATAAAAATATATTTAATATTGACTTTTTAATACTTGGCACTTTTTAAGGATATTATTAGGAGTATCATAAGATAATTATAGAAAAAAAGAGATTGTAGCTAATTGAGAAAAGATTTGGTGAAAACTATTTCAAGAAAACCTACCCAGTAGTCAGACGTCAGTCTCAATACTGACCGCCATAGCGTTATTGTGTCTCAGTCTAACACCATTTTGCTGTTGCTGCTGCTGCAATTGTTGCTGTTGCTGTTGCTGTAATTGCGTTTGCTGCTGTTGCTTTTCATAGGACAATTGACTCCTTAAAAAGGGAGCCATATGACGACCAGGATGATCAGTTAAGCCCGGAGTGGTGCCATCAAAACCATCATCCAAATCCATAATGTCCGACGAAGATTCTGATAACGATGATTTTCGATGATGTTGCCCTGCAACGGAATAGTTTAAGTTATTAAGAAAAAATATATATATATTGCGTAAATAAAATTAATTAATCATTTAATTTTTATTTAATTTCGATTTATTACCTAAAGCACCAGGCATGTACGAACAACTGGTGACATGATTGAAATTTTGACTTTGCATTTCCTCTTGATCCGTTTCGCGATGATAGAAATAATTGAAATTGCTAACAATAACCGGTACGGGCAAAGCGATTGTCAGCACGCCAGCGATTACACAAAGGGATCCGACTATTTTACCCCAGAATCCGACAGGTCTACAGTACAGTATTTTGTGTTCATAAATATGTTTAAGATTTTTACATATTTTTTTTTTTATTTGTTTTTTGTTATTGGTTTTTTTTTTTTTTTTTTTTTTTTTTTTTTTTTTTGGTGAGAAGACAAATGGAAGTAAAATATATATTTACAAGAAATTAATTAATATAAAATATATATTAAGACTATATCAAAATAGATAAAAAAAAAAATAAATAAATAAAAAAGAAAACGAAAAAAATTGTTAAATAATTGATAATAAAAAATTAGAGATAATGACTTCAAATAAATAAGTTGGAATAATTAAGAACTGATGTTAAATTAATATATAAAGTAAAAAAGACAAAATGAGATATAAAATACGGAAAGAATACAACTGATATATTGGAGGAGACTAAAGACATGATTACCATAGCGATTAAGTGATGGAGCGATTCAATGAGTTTGACTAAGTGAGTATGAACCTGAGCATGAATATTATTAAGGGATGAATTGAGATGCACTAAAGCTTTCGAGTTTATAATAACACAGTATACATATATATATATATATATATATATATATTAATACATGTGTATATACTTGATATATGTATACTTCACCATATATATATATATATATATATATTATATATAACTGATTGTCATGATCTTTTTGTTCTTATTATATAAAGATGTGTGTCTCTTGCAATTCCTGTTATTCGAAAGTGATATGTAAGTATTTTTTAAAACTCATTTTCATAATATATCTTAGTACTCTTTATCGGGAACAAATACACACATACACGTTGCAGTATCGGTTGTTAATCAATATTGAAATCACTCGTTTGTACGGTTCCTGGAAAGGCTTTCTCAAATAAAGTGCGCTTTTGTTCAGCTTTTTAACAGCTCATGCATAAGCAAAGTTCGGGAAATTTCAAGGAAATAAATATGGAAAAAATGGATATACGAGCTTGGAATGTTTAGGTTATTTAAAGGATTTTTTTATGTTAATATATATATATATAATATCTTAATGTTTTGTTTTATTCACTTTGTCTTCAAGATCAAGTAGAGAGTAACGTAACAAAACATTAAAATAATGTTTTTAATTGATCGTTTAAAAAACTGCAAATAAGTTCTAAAAATTGATTGATTATCTAATCGTGTACGCATAGAAAGATAAAAGAATAGTACAAATAAATTATTATTAAAATTAATATTAATTGTAGAAACTTATAAAGAGCTTTAGCTACTCGGTATGGAAAATTATTGAAGTAATTAATTACAAAAACATTTATTTACTTACCGTTTATTTTTCATTTAAAAGAATTCTTTTTTATACTTTTTTTGCTTTTTCTCCCGCAACTTTTCAAAGTTAAGTACACTTCATAATGTATTATAAAATGAAGAAAAACTCTTTAAAGAAAATCAAGGAGTGCGAAAGTTTTTCTTCATTGCACTTATCATGAATTCTAACTTGAATATTTTTTTTAATGTTTTTTTTATGAACAATGAACGGGGCAATTGTTGTTGTTATTGTCTTCGAAGAACGTTCTATTATGCTTACGATCGAGAGATGAAATATTAGTAGATACGCATATCTGTTCAAAGTATATATAAAGTGTATCTGAGAATGATAGTCGAGGACCATGGATAACGAACGATAAATCATATGACTTAGAATTATCAAATGTGCCTAAAGAGGTTGAATGAATCTTTTTCGATAGCTGCTCATATTACTCTATATTTTTAATGCGGCTTCAAATTTATTTAGCATATTAGCTAAGATCGCTAAATTTTGTTGCGTTTTGGTTCGTATCGATTCGAAATTTGGTAAAAATACTAAAAGATTACCGCAAATTATTACATCATTTTTGCGACTTTGATTTCCCCAAATGCATTCGTAAAAAATGTGGAACCAACAATACTTGCATTTCGTCAGAAAGTCTTATATGGCTTGGTGTGAGGCTTGATTATTCATTTTTCCTTAAGAGATGGCATAGCAACGGGACGTTGAAAGTATCGAATTTATATAAACCCGGAACAAAAGCAGCAGATATCATTCATTGGTTATTGTTAAAATTAAATGAATGATTTACCAAAGTATTGATGTTCGATGGAGATCGAAATGTACGCCAGAAACTTCCGTAAACTACTTATTCCCGACATATACTTAATTAACTTACGACATTATTTCCGCATTGATAAATAAACTTAAAACTCTCCAGCTTTTCTGATGACTTCTTATTAGGACATAATTTCGATTCAAGAAGGTGTTACGTGTCATACCGGCAATGCAACCATTGAAATTTTGTTCAAAAAATATTCAATTATCTTGCCCAATATTGTTGAAATATTTAAAATAAATCACCTAAATTTTAAGGATAGGAAGCTAACGACAATAAATTACACAAAATGTTGAAGATTTGGATAAAGAAAATAAGACATAAATTGCACGTCATTACTTCTTAATAAATCAATATTATAATCAATTATCAAAAAAAAAAAAAAAAAAAAAAGAAAAAGAAAGTTTTATTAAAAAATTAAAATATTTACTTAACTTTATATATATTTTTTTTTTATAAACTGCTAAGAAATATCATGACAATAACATTTCTAATTAACCATATTTTGGATGGGGAATATAATGAGGAAAATC
This sequence comes from Glossina fuscipes, assembly GCF_014805625.2. NCBI lineage: Eukaryota > Metazoa > Arthropoda > Insecta > Diptera > Glossinidae > Glossina > Glossina fuscipes. Next base: position 30,829,266 of record NW_023998414.1, read on the forward strand.
TAAGGTTTAGTCTTAATCTTGCGATTTACGCAATCGCAAGCCTACGATTACTGGTCTAAAATAGCAAAGATTTTTGAATATTTTACTAATTGAATGAATGAAATATTGATGGACTAGGAAAAGTTTAGAATATTGCATCTTTTCGGACTTGAGCGAAAGTATGAACGACATGTAAAAGAATTGATTCTCTCATATTACTTGCTAATTTTCGTTTTGAAGGCAGCAGGTAAATGAGAGATTATGGATGGATATCTTTCTACCTTCTATGCTCCGAAAGAAGTGACGATAATGATGAAAGGAGTTACGAATAATAAAAAAAAAAAAGATTGCAAATTCACTCACTACTTTGTTACGTAGAAAGATGAGATAATTCGTAGGTGTATTTGTTTACAACTAATTTCAGAGATAACTCGTATGTACCACTATAAAAATATCGCGAGCGAATATTTAGTAAAAAAGATATCCTTGTATAAAGACATTGCTTAATAAATTAAAAGTAAAACACACATGAGGAAACTATATTCGCCTTAAGGCAAATCTTTGATATCCACCACCTTATACAGCCTCGTACCAATTGTTTACGCTCCTGACCTGACTGAGCGGTATCATTAGTACATTTTGCCTGATCCTATACAATACTTGTAGCGAAATTTTAAAATGATATTTGTTTTCGCTTATAAGCTATTAACAACGGTATACTCTTATTAGGTTGTTCAATAAGTAGGATACTTAAGACAGTGTCAGGTATAAATGAAAAAATTTTTTTTAAAAATAAAATACAACAAACTATTACACGAATATACGTCAAATTTCATGGCAGGATAGATTGTGGACCAATCAATAAATTGAATTTGATCTAGATGTGGTCGCATATATCTTATATGGAACTGTGATTGACTTTGTATAACTATTTCAAGAAAGTTTGTTATATAGCCAAGGATGGAATTTTGTCTCATAATTCTCCAGATATTACTTGAAGAAATTAAAAGAATATATTTTGCCGAGTTGAAATGCATTAAAGCGGCTACTGGAAGAAGAAAGAGACTTTCCGCCATTGCCGTAGTACATGAGTCCACACAGGCAAATAAAAACCGAAAACCTTGAAATTAATGATAGCGTATTTTAAATTATTCGACAAAGTACAGGAAGGGTAAGAAAAAATTGGAAACCCATTGGATTCGGTCTATTGAGTTATAAACTTGTTAAGATGAAAATTAAATTTTCACTTTACAAAAGAATTGTGTTTTCTTATTAGGTATCTTATAAATTGATCAGACTAGTTAGTATTTGAGATCTTTTTCGGTAGGGATTTTTAAATTAAATCTAAGACTGTTAACCAGAAATTAGTGAAGCAATTGTGGAAGGTTGACGCAAACGGATATTTCTAAATTCAAACACGAATGCGCCCCTAATTGTGAAAGACCGCAGTTTATGCGTGTTGCGTGTTTCACAAAAGGAAAACCATTCTCGAGTCAAATTTTTGACCAATTATGATTCTAAACCGACCGCATTCAACAAAAGCATAAACTTGCATAATAGAGTAGATTTATAATGATTATAATGGTCCTATTGAATGCGTTTTGGAAACTCATAGATGAAGAAAATCGATCCCGCCTAGTAGTAGTAATAGTAGTAGATACGCAAAATACTCTTCTGGTTCATCGAAATTGATGCCTGAAGCTTTGGATATAGGTCATCGACTTTTTTGGAAAGGTCACTCTTTACTGCATAAGTACTTATCCGGCACTGTCAACGGCAACTTTCAACGAAAAGCGAGAGCACTGTAAGAGTCAATAACAGCGATATTTGCCGATTATTTTTAAAGCAAACATTTTTCTATTAATGATTTTGTCAAGATGACGAGATGTTCTGCCATATGCAATCGATGATAAGATCAGTTTATTGAGTGGGATTTGTAGCGTTTAAGTGTGCGTTGTTTAAGTGGTATAAACGGATGGACATTGTTTTTGCTTTGAGGTGGTGGATATATTAAGAACTACATCTACATCTACATTTTTAATTACAATTCTATCTACACGCTAACTAGATTTTAATTATGGTTAAAGAAGCTCTAAATAGCAATAATAATATAATTTTCTTCTCTCTTTTTAATTTTTTGTAATAATTTTATTATTATTAATTGCTTGTTTGCTTTCCTTTTCTTGATCTTTTTTGTTTTTTTCTTTTTTTTGCAATTTAGGCAATTGTTGTTGTTGTTGTTTAAGGTATTATTTCATAAAATTTATAAAGGAATTCTTTTTTGCTGCTGTTTTGTTGTTGTTGTTGTTGTTGTTGTTTTTATCATTATGAATTATTATTTAAATTTATCTACTTAGCGCTGGACTCTAATGAATGTATTAATTATTATTATTATTATTGTTATTATTATATTTTTAATTCATTCTTTAATTATACGTATTATTATTAAATTATTCCATTCATAACATATTTATTCTCAATTATTCTTTTTATAGTTATTAATAACGATTATAAAACCTTTGATTTTAAATGTTTTATTATGTTTTTTGCTTAAATTTAACAACAATTTATTATTTTCTTTTTTTATATATTTTTAATATTTTCTTTATTTCAGTTGTTTTAAGCGAGAAAATGATAAGACTTGTTTTTTTTTTTTTTTGTTTAGAATTTTTAGAATTTCTTTTTTTTTTTAGGTTTGTTCTCGTACTATTTTTTACGAAGCGTATAGAGAATAGAGAGGATAATAAAAGCGCAAAGCGATGTGTGTGGATTTGAAAGAGGAAAAGAATAAGATAGTGAGAAAGAAAGAAAGAAAGAAAGAAAGAAAGAAAGAAAGAAAGAGAGAGAGAGAGAGAGAGAGAGAGAGAGAGAGAGAGAGAGAGAGAGAGAGAGACAGACAGACAGACAGACAGAAAAATAGATCAATAAATAAAAAAAAGAAAGAAAGAAGGAGATAGATAGATAGATGGAGAGAGAGAGAGAGAGAGAGAGAGAGACATAACAGAAATTCTTGTCCTCCTTTTTAAGTTGACTAACTAATTAAAAGAGAGAAAAAAATAAATAAAACATATGTGCATTAAAAAAATTTGGTATAATTTTTTAAAAGATCTTTCGAAGAAATTCTTTTGCTTATTTGTGTTTTATAATTTAATTTCTTTTTTTTTTTAACTATTTCCAGTCTTTGTCTTTTAAGATTTCTCTTTGAGTTTGCATCCGAAGAAAGAAACTTAAAAACAAGAAATAATAATAATAAAGAAAACCCTTTCTAATAAGTATTTTTATAATTAACATTTTGGAAAACTTGAAACGATTCGTTTTATGGGTTTTTTTTACAAGATGAAGTAAAAACAATTTTTTTAAAACATTTCATATATTTGTAAACAATTGCTAACGATATGTTTGCTTCCTTTTAAACTGTTTGATTTTTTCTAATAAAGTGTTTACCAATATAATCATTTTTTTTTCTCTTTTTTTTTTTTGGTTTGGATGTCGAATTTTTTTTTTTTTTTTTTTTTGTTAATTATTAGATTTAAAGCATTTTATATATGTTATAATTTTTAGCAAGTTTTAAATTTTTTTTTGTTTTATTGTATAAACAATTTTCTTTTGGGTGGTAGGGAGTGTTTTTTTGAAAGTATTGAAGTATTGGGTTTTAAAGTTTTCATTTTTTATTTTAAATTCTTCTCGTTTTTACTATATTAGTTTATAGCATTTTTAGAGTAAATTTTTGTTTTTCTATATCTACTGTATTTGCTCAAATATATGTACATTTTTACATATCAATTAACATGTACATATATATTATATATTTACAATACTAAGCAATTTTAATAAAAACTCTAAACTACTTTCTATAACTATTTAGCTTAATATAATTTAATATAAATTTGGTTTAAGCGCATCAACTGTATTTACGAAATTTTGGAAATTTCTATTATTAGTTACATAAAAAATGAAAAAAAAAAAGAAAAACGAATAAGTGAGATAATTCAAGATACGCTAAGATTATTAAGTAATACATAATAAAACAAGAAAAGCAATTTTACTCGGCTTAGACCGAATTTTTGCAATACCCACCACTCAGATTGATACTAATCCATCACTTAATTATTAATTCTTGTTTTTAAAATTAATATTTTTATTTTATAAATGCAATACCATCATATAGTTACTCATATTATAACTTTTCAACATTATGCCTTACATCCCAAGTAGTCGAAAAGATGGTCCGATCGGAACCATTTTCGGTACGACTTGTTTGCAGGCCAAAAATCGTCAGCGCACCAAACTTCATCAAAATATCTTAAAAATTGCGGGCTGTAGGTTACGTGAACATAAGAAAACAACGCAGACAGGCAGAGAGGTGAGCTTAGCTCGATCCTCGCCTGTGTAATAAAAGGGTAGTGAATCCCATGTCTTTCACGCAAATTAACTTCCATCATAAATGGTGTAGGGTATAGGAAACGAAGCAATTTAATATTCCGCCCGAAATCCAAGGGTCACTTCCTTGATTTCAATAGATGACTTTCGCTTACTCAATTGCGACTATTTATGCCGCTCGTTAATTTATACGAATTTTACGGAGTATTCGTGATATTTGCATAGTTTCACAATTCTTATCAACTTGTGGATGTCTCTGAGAGAAATCGAATGAGAAATTTTTCTACTAATTGAAAATATATGGCATTTACGGAATGGGCTTTGGTTATTCGTCTAATATGTTTTTATTTCAATAGATAGGATGACATGCTACAACGATGAACACTTTTCTTATTAGCTATGAATTGATTTTATGATTTTGGGAGTACAAGCGAAGAATTTACAATCATGTGTAAAGGGTCGTTTAAGCAATTCCGTTATTCATTACAATCGGAATGTATGGAATTGATACAATCAACGTTGCATTTTTTTTTAACCTTAACCGGACACTTAACACATCTGATGTATGAAATATCTAGACTCTTGCACATTATAAATGAACTTAAGGCCGGCTTTGAACTTAACGTAACTAGAATAAACGGGAAAGCTGAATTACCGACACACCTTGCTGGCTTGAGCAAAACGACACCTTTATGCATTTTTATTAATCACTTTCAATAACTTAATATCTCCATCCAGTGGTGAATATAATAAAACAATTCATGTCAACTCAACAAAAAAAAATAAATAAATAAAAAATAAAAAAATAAAAAAAAATAAAAAAAAATAATGAAAACAAGTATATATCACTTCTCTTGCTAAGAAAATCTAAAATAACCAAAAGTCGGACGGTCACTTTAATTCTGTAATTAAAACTGTTTGCAAATGTTTATATTTATATATATTGTATATCTATGAAGAAGAACTTATATTAATAGAATGTATAATAAATAAATTTTAAATATTTCAATTTTTAGCGAATTTAAAAAAAAAAAATAACTTTTTTTATATTTTTTCCATAAGTGTATTTTTATTATTTCTGAATTTTTCATTTTTTTTTTGTTTTTTTTGTTTTTATATATATATATATTATTAAAATAATTTTTTTACAATTTTTTTCTTCTTATTTTTTATTTTTGTATATAATATTTACATAATAGTTCTCTTTCTTATTTTTGTTTCTCTTTTTTTGCTTTTTTTTTTTACATTAAATGTTGGTTGGTTGACGTATTAAATACTCAAATATATTTATTATTATTATTATGTTGTTAGACTATTTTATTATTATATTTTTATATTATTATTATTATATTATAGTTATTATTATTATTTTTTTTAAATACATAATAACATTATTTATGTTTAAACATTTAACAACATGGGATTTTTATTTGCAATTTCTTTACATAATTCATGATTCTGTTTAAATTTTATTTGAATTAATTTAATTTTAAATTTTTGAACACATTTATTCCAAACTTTATTATTTTTAAAAAACACATTCATTGTAGAAGGTTTTTTTCTTTGGTTTTTAATTTATAATAATTTGTCTTACTTAGTTATCCAGTCCAATTAGGGTTAATGGGCGGGTAGAGAATTTAAAGCAACTAAAATAAATAAATGAAAACGAAAAGAGAAAACAAATAAAAAATAAAAGCTGCAAGTGAATTAAATCATTAACCTTATAAAAAAGAGATAAAATAAAGAAAATAGTTTTCGAAATGCAGAAATATCCAAAAAAAAAAAAAAAAAAAAAACGTAAGGTTTTTTATAAATATGACGTGAAAGTAGGGGGCCGTAGTGTGAAACGTGAGTCATATTATTATGTCTGATGTTTTATTCTAATAGAAGGAGAGAAAGAGAAAGGGAAAAAGCGAGGAGGGACGTCCAGACTCTTAAATGACTTTATAGATAGTCAATGCCTTGCCGAAAATAGTCAGCAAACAATGTAAACAACATAATATACATAAGTAGTGGTAGGACCATTTTACGAATATGGGCTAATAGGAGATATGGGCTTTTTGCATTTTTAACAAAGTCTCTCACAAAAACATCTCAACGGGGTAAACTTTAACATCATCACAAACTAATGCTTCTCTCAACAGATGTGATGCACAACTAATCTTCTTTTGGTTGTGTCAATGAATTGATCACCCTTGATATTGCAACATGGACATGAGACCACAAAATGACATTCGTTGGAGAGAATATGTATTTGAAATGGTATAAGACGCTATTAAAGGTCGCGGTTTTTTTAAAACGGTGTAAAAAGTTCCTCACCACGTACGATTTGTAAAACCTACCCCCACAATCACAATTAGATCCCATTTTAGAGTGCAATTTCAAAATGTGGGGTGGGCTCTATAACTTTTGCTCAGAGACCCTCGATCGCATATAGTAAGTGATGCTAGGATGCACAGGGGTGGATATGTATAGGCTGTGTTGGGTTTAAGCATAGGTATATCCAGGGCAAATGTTCCAAAGGTATAAAGGAAATTTGTCAACCAGTTAAGATCTTAACAGGACTATGTTGCTTTTTCAGTGTTTTCACACATTCATCCTAGAGATGCGCATGGCGCACTATCTCGACTTTTCGGTTCTTTAATTGCACTGTCCGCGTTTGGAATAAGATACCAGCGGCGATCTTTCATTTCGCTCGAGACTCCCCACTTCTCTACCTATAGTCCTTCCTGGTCACCAGTGTGCCTACACATATCGAGGACATCGCTTGAGTAGTTGGTCATGTAAGACGAATGTTGTCAATAAAAAGTAAAGATTTGCTAATACTAAGGCTGCTTAAACTAAGCCCTTAAGGATATAAATTAATTTGGAAAGTACATACGGCCTAAGAATATAATAGGTGTACTAATTAATTCTCCGTAATGAGAAATTGTTCCCTTCTTAAAGTGTCATTTTTTCCGAAATTTATAGCTTAGATAGGAATGCTTCTACGATATAAGTTTACAAGGTGCAGTCCAGTGCATATCAAAGTGCAAAGAGATGTATGCCATTTACAGCGTTGCATTTTATTCTGTTTTACATTGGATTAAATTGAAAAAATATACAGCCGCAGATATGGAAAATATTAAGTTGGTTTGGATTGACAGTCTGGTCTTGAAAACGGTAAAAACTGGGATACGTGTATCCATCTCCAGCAAAAGGAACCCAGGAATTGAGTTCAAACTTGGGCTGGGAGGATCCCCCGCTTATTCTCTGGATCTATCATTTCTAATCACCTATTACTCAAACCGATGCAGTCATATTTAGCAGATTATAGGATCTGCAAATTCGAATGCGTTTGAAAATGGGGCGATAAGTTTTCATTCTCAAAACCATGAATTTTGTACTACGGGGGCATCCGCAAGCTACACGATAAGAGTCAAAAAATCATAGCGATAATATTTCGGTGAATGTTTCGATTTCGAATTTTGTCAACAATTATACAGAATTTATTAATACACCTATTACATATTCCCAGATTCCTTGAACAGAATAATATGCTTTAGCAAGTCAAAAATCGTTCAGTTAGTCTTAGCGATTTGTTAAGTCTTAAATGCTAGATGTTATAACTCTTTAGTAGAATAAATTCATGTTGCTATTGAACTTGATTCGGTTCCACCTGACAATATTCTTATACCTTATACCACTTGTGGCACAAAGGTACATTAAGTTTGTGCGGACACCGAGAAGGACTTGAGATAAACCCACAGTTTACTGCACCGTTGGTCTATCTTATTTCGTCATGTTCTATTTTTAAGACATTTCAGTGAAATTTTATACACTTACGTGTTTTGGCCCAAGGACGAACGCTTTCAGAAATTGTTCGGATTGACTTACTTATTCAACCGCTTCTCAGATATTTTGTAAAGTTGTTATATCAATAGTTGGGAGCTAGTGTAAGGTACTTAAAAGCGCGTCATGGCCCACTATAGTCTTTTTATTTGCTTTGATTCATTTACAACAGAAATAACTTTTACTGACTATGAGAAGAATTATTTGCAATTGGGACGAGGTTTCTCGAGTAAACGGATAGGAATCGCATGATTATACATAACAGTGCAAGTGCCTGATGGCAGACAGTTTTGATCTTTATTGCAACGAAAGAGAGATTCGTGCTGCCTTTTGTAAAATTTACAGAAATATTTTTCACGGATTTTGTCGCACCGACAATTAATAACTTATTCATTTCTATGAAAGACTCCGCGCAGTATGAATATAAAGATACTTCTTCTAATATTTAATTTATGGAAGCTAATGAAGAATACCTGAGCTTTAGTTTCAGTATTTATAGCCATTATATTGTGACATGTAGTAGTGGGGAAGTTTAACGGACGGAAATGGAAGAAGGTCAGAAAAGATAAACATTGCGCCGGGTACCTGGAACTGACAATGGGTCTATTCTGAAATCGTTTTGTAAAAGTTTAACTGGTTGATTCTTTAAATAAGAGAAATTGTCTTCGAAGGGCACATGGGCATATTGCTGACCTTAAGCTCCTATGAATTGGCAAATTGAAGAAGCCATTTTCAAGACCATATCTGCACGTGCGAGCTACGAATGTTTAATATTTACTCCAAGGATGGAATCAAGTCCTAGCCAAGTCCTTGTCTGCAGGACTTGAATTCATCTGCTCAAGTTAACAGTGTCCTAGAGGCGCTGCAATCTCTTAGGTATATTCTGAAAGCTATAAAAGGTTATCCTTGTCTTATGCCACTAAAGTAAAAATAGAATTAATAAAATATTATCTAAAGTCTTGTATTTGCAAATGTTTGTAAGATTAGGAAGAAAAGCCAAAATCAAAGTGATAATAATAATAATAATAATAATGTAAAGAATAATAACAATGTAATTATTTGAAAAGTTAACTTGAGTTATAGGAAAGGATTCTCAGTCGCTTCTTTCTACGTAATGTTCAATGTTTAGATTGGTTTAGATTTTGGATTTTTTCTTACTTTCTCTGTAACTTAAGCGAGAAATTGAAATTAATTCGTTATAATTTGCAAATTTATGCCTAAGAAGAGGCGAATTTAATGTTTACTAGTTTGCAACATCTTTTTTTTTTTCGTATTTTTCAGGGACGGAAATCTGCAAAAAAAAAAAACGAAAAAAAAAGAAAAGAAGAAGCGATTCATATGGAAGAAAATTGTCTTTGCATTTATTAAAACCTTAAGGGTGTGATTAGAAAACGCTACTTGAAACGGATAAGCTCGTCGATCATAGACATATGCTTGCTACGGGCCGAATGTTTGCTTTCCTTTTTTCTTCTGATACAATATTTTTGCAAACAAATTTTGAATCGATATATACTTACTGCTTAGGTTGCAACTAATTGAAATCGGATGAGTTTTCTTTTTTTTTTTGTTTGTTTTTTTTTTACAAAGTTATATGGATATTTCCAATGGGCGAACAATGTCCATATGAATATTTGGTCTGAACACATATGTAATTTTCAATTTGCTTTTCATCTAGTTTTTGGGAAAATAATAATGCTAACAACTAGCGTAAGCTTTTATCAAACTTCTTATGTCCTAATATATGTTTGCATTACTATTATATCCCAGGCCGTTGGGAAAGTTATGGACCTGGCTAGTTAATTTTGATGCTTTGGCTTTGATTAAATTTCTACTTTCCTATGGACCTTTTAGTGCGTTCTTATTATTGCCACAATTTGAATAAGTAAATTATTACGGTGCGGTAATTGCGGAGACCGGTAGAGTTTGAATTTATTCCAATATTTCGACTAATCAATCACTAGTCTTGGGATCGCTTATTTATACCTATGGGTATTGTAAGTGATTGAATAAAATATTGTTGTGTCTCTTAATTGCAATGACGGAGAGACTGAAATCATTTAATAATAAACTAAATATTTTTATGCAATTCTCTCATCTTCGTAAAATGAAATCGATGCAAAATTGTTGAAACTAAATTGCAGTATCATTAAAGAAGAAGAAGAAAATTGAACAAAATTGTTCTAGAGTGTTAACTTTTTTCTTTTTTTTCTTTGCTTTGGAAAAATAATTAATTTACGTAGGTAGCATTTAAAATGAAATAACAAACAAAGAAAAAAAAAAAAAAAACAAAAGGAAAAAGAAAAAATCAAATTGTATAAGATATTGTGTGCGTGGACGGTTCTCAGAAGCTTAATTTGTTTTTACACATATTGTTTAAAGGATTAGAAGATGTAGTTGCTTTTTGATTACGTTTTTTTTTTTTTTTTTTTTTTTTTTTTTTTTTTATTATTCTTTAACTTAATTATTATCATATTTTTAAGAACATTATTTCGTTCCTCTTTATTTACAATTTTCTTGTTTTTTAACGTGTTCCTTTTTCTTAATGTATATCTTTTTTTTAGATCATTTGTTTTATATAATAATGCAACTTAGCAAAGGCAAATTGCATTTTATTCAGTCATTAATTTACTTGCATTTCATCGAAATCATATAATAATAATCAAATAATTAAAAAAAAAAAAAAAAAAAATTAAAAAAGCTAACACTCACTCTAAAAGGCGAAAACATTATCATTATATATATAAATGGAATCGTAATTAATTGATTTGTTTATGTATTTTTTTTTTTTTTTTTGTTTTCTTCTTCTTGGTTTTCCTATTTTGTCAAAATTTCATAAGAGCGTTTTCTAGATGATATTTAATTTTAAATAATGTATATATTTTTATTTATTTCATGCAACTAACTTGATGTCAGTGAGTATGTTTGTGTATGCTTTTAATTTTTATTATGCCTACATATGTATGTTGTTTTTATTTATTTATTTAATTCATTTTTGTTTATTTGCATTTTGTTAAGATTTGTACTTTATTTGATCAGTTATTCGGGGGCGTTTTATAAGCAGAAAAGTATGTTTTTTTCTTCTTCTTAAGTTTTGCTTTATTTTATGTACATTCAAGTGTTCTAGTGTTTAGTAATAGTTTGAATAAATAAATACCTAGATGGGTGGGTAAGTGGTTTATTGGATTTGGCGGGTTCAAAATATTACAGACATCGTATATTTCCATTGAAGCTAGTCTTAGCCTTCGATAAAGGGCTTTCTCATCTAAACTCAACTAATTTATTAAACGTTTCCCTATATAATATATATCATAATTGAATATAAAGGTTCATATAGCAGGTGATGTATGAATGACATATAGCACAAAGTATGCTAAATAATCGGCGACTATTCAAGGTTTACTATCACATTTGTAAGGTTTTGCGATAGAAATGATTGTTGATAGATCACATTTGGATACCTTGAAGTATAGACTCGAAAAGAACGTTATTAAAGTTATTTCATGCATTCATTAAACATGTTAAACATATAATCAATTATAAATTATTTCAAAACTATTCATTAAAAATATATCCATTATTTTTCATGAAATGAGCAGAAGATTGCAAAAAATGAAAGCTTAGTCGGAGATCTAATCATGTTCAGAATAAAACGCACAATGTAAAATCCTATAAAAACTATTCATGCATTTCTAATCTCTAATGGGAAGCAGGTATCACGCTCGAGAACTTGAGACTTGTGAAACAATATCCTTTACTGACTCACAACGGCCGCTAAGAACTCTTGATAAAGTCAATTAGTCAATTAACAATTGTATGATCCTGACCGAATGAATTCCTAATATTTCAACATTCGAAACAAAAATGATTTGCAAATATCCACAATATCATCGCCCGCGCAGTACGATTGATAATTAATTGTAAAAGTTCAAAGCTCAAAAGGATATATCATATTGGCAACCGGTATTAATCCGAGGTAGAGCTAGAGAAATGCAAATCATTGGTTGTGGTAGCATCTCTTATAGACCAAACAATAGATGAAGACAGTGATACGAAAAGCTTACATTGTCTACAATGAATTCTTCATATACCGCGCATCTCTTATGCACACCTGAAAGGAATTTTCAAAGATCGTGAAAAAAAAGCAAATATTTTAGGAAAGTACGAAAAGAAAACAAGCAATTGCATGCCTCTAAATTCGTCCGATCTATATTGACAGTTTCGTTAAAGCATATTGATTGGTCGTTCTCTAGCTTTCAGACTCACCAAAACTTTTGTGTAGCGTCATTTTTTGGTTCGATACTTTCAGGCCGCTTCGTGTGGTTGTATGCACTCTTTATTAAAACTTTCAAGAATGTGTTATACCTTATTATCTTGGTGCAATACTCGTCTTACGGAAGCAAGAGCAAAATCAAAGTTGATGAGAAAAATTAGTGTCGCATACGATAGCCACGATCAACGAATTGTTAGTAAAACCCGAACATATTGTTCTGAAAGCTAGATTTTTTAATAAAAATAGTTTATAAAAGCGCTATCTATTTTCGGAAGTAATAAAAAAGCAAATAAATATTTTTCATACTTTACTCGACCGGATGATAAAATAAAGGCACCTAATGACGGGAAAGTTTACCGAAACGATTCAAAACAATTCCAGTGGGAATATATGAGATCCTGTGTATAAGAGATTGTATTGAAGAAACTAGACTAGGAAATCTAACGAGGCTTGAGGAATGAGCGCTGAGAAAGACTTCCGTACAGAATATCATATCTTTTACTTGTTTTGAAGATTCGTAAGCAAAAGTTATGCTGAAGGCGGAAGAGATGAATTGTGATTTTAGAGAACAAAAGTCGAAAAGAAAAAAAAATTTGAAAAATAATCTTAAAAATAAAGTCTACACTGTTGTCAATTTTCGAGCAAATGGTAGGGCGGCGTATCTAATCCAAGTCATTTTAGGAAACACACATACAAAGTAAAAGAAATTTGATGTAGTAACTTGTGCAGCAGATTATCATAATAACATGTAATGTTGGTCAACATAACAACTTCAGATCTTTGGATTTAATTATATACTTCTTTGCTACTCTCTTGATTCTCGTAATCACTGATCAAAAAGTTATCCGAAAAATTAGAATTATTTCTATATATATATACATATATATATATATATATATGCTTGCGAATGTGGAAACTCGTACTAAAGTAATGAGAGAGAGAGAGAGAGAACCATTTTTTTTATTATACCGATCCGATTTGAAATCACTTTCCGATTTGATCTATGCTTGTATGTCTGTCCGCCTATCTCGCATGTATTCTTGTGTTCAATAATCTTACAGGTCACAACTTGTGAAATATTTTAATGAAATTCGATATGTCGAGATGTTTTGGTCCAAGGAGTTGCACTATCGAAAATGATTCGGACCGGAACATTTTTTCGATCACTTCCCACGCGACATATTAGTTTGAAAAGTTATTTATTATACGAATAACTACAGTGTCATCGAGAGTATTTAATAAGCGGACCGTAACTCACTATAATGTTTTTAATTTGCGATAGCTTTTTTCGCTGCACCTAGTCTTTCCTGGAAGAAGGTAACGTGGTCTGATTCGATTACAAAAGGATATTGTCTGCGATAGAAATAAAAAAATTTAACAACGTATGAAAACACTGCAGTTTTCGTGTGTATGAGGATAAACCATTTCTACTCTGTAAAAACTTTCACATGTGTTCGTTTGATTTCGGATGTTATGAACGAGATATTAAAATTCTCGTTAATGAATTATTTGCCTATTTGAGTAGTAAAGCTTAAACAGCTTAAGTTAGATATATTGAAAGAAAATATTAATCGAATATATTTTATAAATTTGTATATTGACAGGTTGCGAACGGAATCTCCAAACCTTGGACAATGAATTGATATAATGACTTATCTAATTAAGTATTCGAATTTAGATAAGCAGGAAAAGATTGAATAAAAGAAAAATCATTGAATGTGTACGCACTTGCGCACATTTGAACATTTGAAGATTTATTCTATTTTCAAAATTATCGAAAACATTTTATTGTAATTGAAGAATGAAGATAGGAAAACGTAAAAGTGATAACTCCCTTTTTGGGGCCGTGTCGTGAAGAAAAGATTTAACTGTTAACTTTTCTTTATCCCTTATTGAAGTCTTTTTCATATTTAGTTTAAGTAAAAGAATTGCTATCTGATGTAATTGTCATGTTATTGTGGAGTTTAGAAAATTTGTTAACGAATCGCGGTTAATCGATGACATTTTCTATGGGTTTAGTTTTTATTAATTTTTTTATTTTGTTATTTTTATTTTGATTTTTGATTTTTTTTGTTTTTTTTTTCCTTTCATTTTCTTTTTTGGAAAAAACATTTAATGAATGAATGAATGAATGAATGAATGAATGAATGAATGATTATAAGGCTACCACTAATAACAGGTCTGTAAAGGATATTTAAGAGGTTTATGAAAAACTTATATACTTTATCATAACAATTTATGAGGTATGTGTATATACAAAAACAATTGGTATTGCGAATGTATTGTATGCGTGAATTATATTAAATGCAAATACAAGTTTTTACCGTCTGATTGCGTTTTGAATATGAATGAATTGAATGAGTTTCTTACAAATGATTTGACTAATGGCTACGATAATGATTTTCAGGCTTTTTTTTTTTTTCTCTTTTGTTTTTTACAATTTTTTACATTTAATACATTTTATCATCGTTATTATTATCATTATATCAACATTACGGTTAATTACTAAATTAAAATTAAATTTAAATTAAACTTCTTTCTTTAAATACAATTTATCTAAACTGTTTTCTTTTTATCTGTTGTTTTTTTTTTGTTTTTTTTTTTTTGTTTTTCTGTTTCTTGGTAGGTTTAACGTTCCTTTTTATTGACGGCAGTATTTTATAAATATTTCTTTTTAATATTTATATAATTGTTTTATTTATATTTTTATTATTTATGTGACATGTGTATGCTGTTGTTACTGTTATTTGTATTGTTGTTATTGTATTATTGTGTTGTAGTAGTTCCTATCCTTTTCTTAAACGTTTTTCAAAGGAAAACTTTTTGAATTTACATTTCATATTTTTATTTTACTTTATTTCAAAAAAAAAGTAAAAAAAAAAAAAAAAAAAATTAATAAAAATAATATGCTTTCCTTCTTCTTATGAATCTTTCTAATTAGGTTTTAGTTAGTTTCATTTTCCGTTGTCACATTAATGTAAAGATTTCCTTTTGCCTTTCTCTTTATCCTATCTTTCTTTCAATCTCTATTCGGAATTGTTTTTATTTTTTTTTTGTTTTTGAGTTTTTTAATTCCCCTTACGCAAGATACCTTCTTCTTTTCTTATAGTGTTGAAAGATTTAGAGCGTAGCTAAAATATGAAAACTATTTGTTTTTTGCTTACTTGGGTTTTTTTTCGTGTATTTTCTTGGTTCTTTCTTATCATTTGTAGACGGACGTAGGTAATAATTCAAGTTTTTCAAGTTTTGGCGATACCTCTTTCTAAAAAGAATTTTGTATTATATTTACGACGAATTCTTGGAAACAATGCTTTGCGCTTTTTGAACAATTCAAAAGAAGACTTGAACAATTGAATTTCTCTGAAATTCTTCATATACTTCAGAAGAATTCAAAGTAAAGTTTTAAGATTTCCATTAGTGTCATAATTAGTTTATGTTTTTTAGACGTAGTAAGTCAAAAAACTACATAAATATCATTCTTCTTATACTTGGGTGAGATTTTTTTCAGCCATCTCTTACTTATCCTTTTACATTCTACTGTCATGTTTGAAGAATATTTAGAGCTCTTTAATCGATTTTAGCGTCTGTTTTGAGATACTTGTTGAAGATTGGTGATAGATAACCCAGAAAATTTGTTTTTTCATTTATTGATAACAATTTGAATGCACAATGAATGCAATTTTTCAAAAATTTATTTTGGAATGAGTTTAAATACTTCAAGAATGTTTGTAAAGAAATTTTGTAAGAAATTTTATACCCTATACCGCTTGTGATACACTGGTACATTAAGTTTGTGCGGATGTATGCAATACCGAGAATGACTTCATATACATCCATCTTTCATTATCTCGATCGATTCAGAATTACTTTTTCAATCAATCAAAATATGTTCGCCGTCCGTTCGATCGACCATCTATCACCATTGTGATCTATGTCCCATTATAGTGCTTTTTACTTTTTTAAAAATAATTTTATATGAAATTCATCGGGCATAAAAGGCACATTTCGAATAAATCAGATATTAATTAGGAATTGAAGAGAGGTTCGTAAAGTGCTTTATATGTCATTTGGTAAAAATGATTAAGTATCCAATTTTATAATAGTGACCCAATTGCACATAATCTAAAATTTCTTTTTATGTATAATCGCCTTCGAAAATTGGCGCCATCCTGTTTAGTCGGTAGTATTAATAATTATCGAGAGAAATTTTGGAATTGCTCCGTTATGGGCCGTAGCTTGCTCAAAAGTAAAAAAAAACATTATTTGTTTTTAAGCATTGCATGCTTGTTTGCTGCTCTGGGTGTGCCTATATAGATCAATCAAGCTTATTTCGAGCTGTATCTGTGGATTAATAAAAGTAAAAATTTAGTTTTTAACCTTCTTTTTTTATACCCGTCACAGAAGGATGTCATTTTGTTGAAACGTTTGCAATGACCAGAAGGAAGATTTAGAGTTCCCATAAAATACTTTATACATATATACATATATGCACTCTTGATCAGAATCAAATTCTTCATCACGTGGAAAAAAACAAACTATGGACTTTCGATTTGGCAGCGACATTGAAAGTTCTTGTACGTAGGTTGGTATTAAAAATAGGCCAAATCGGTCAAAGAACATTGCACTCTACAGAGAGTATCTCTGTTTTTCAAAAGCACTAAAAAAATTGCTCATCGCTCAGAAACTGCAGTACATAAATCGTCAAAAATTCGGTCATAATTTAATTTTTTTCTTCAAAAACCATATAAAACTTATGAATTCGTGGTCAGTGTCAATTTCAGAATACACCTAAGCATGTCCGGCCGTTCATCTATTCAACTCTCTGACTGGCGCAATAGTATTGTATCTGTGACAAACATTCTTACGTTCGCAAAAACGAAGACATCGCCTACTAATTTGCAAAATAATTTAAAAATATGACTCAAATCGGTCAAAAGACACGCCAACAACGTCCACACATTTACGCAACAAAAGCTGCGAAAACTTTTGCTTTCCGTATTTGTTGCTTGTTACTCATACATACAGTAAAACACATACACTATATAAATTTCTGCTTTTATTCTCAAAATAGAAAAAAATCAACTGCGCTCAACCAACGTTACGGAATATGAAAATTGAGTTTACATCCCTTTTTTTACGTCTTTTTTACTGATACTGATGATGGGTATAAAAGATTCGGTCATGATCGTATATACATATATATATATATATATATATATATTTTGGTTGTTTTTAATTGCAACTATGCTTCCCTATTCTGTCAGTTAAGGTAACTCCCGTATGGTTTCAATATACCTTTGGAAAATTTCTTTGTTTTTGAAAATTTTTGTTTTAATTTATTTGAAAAAGTTTTTAAGAAAACAAGTTCTTTGGAGTAAGGGATGGCATAGATTAAAAAAAAAAAAAAAAAAACAAAAAAAAAACAAAACAGACAAAGCACCTGATTCGATCTATTTTCTGCAGAATTTCAGATTATCTTGGTTTTTAGAAAACCATTTCTCTACTTTTCAAAATTCCATTATTTCGATTACATTGCAGGCTATCAAAACCAGTGCTGTTCTAAATCGATTAAAAAAATCAACCATTTACGCATAAACTATGAACGAAATTTTAAGCGTCTAATAATTGCGTTATTTGCGTTTATTAACAATAGCAAAATGAAGAAGCCTTGCCATCATTTTATGATTTTCCTAAATAAATTTGATAGTTAATGCAGTTTTAGATTTCTTGATACGAATCATTTTAATTTTTGATTCAATTTCATATATGAAATTTGAAAAGAGACTTGATTCGGTTTGTATGAGATTTCACATCGGTAACGTTCTTTTTCCAGGAATCGCAGGAATTTTTGCGAAATATTCCTAAACTTTACAAATTGCATTTGCAAATGTAACGCAAAGAATGCCTGTAATGAAAAAACCTTAGCCCCTTAAAGGTAAGATGTATTAATCAACAATTACGAGCCAGATATATTCATTTCAGTGCCGATTTCGATGATCACGTTGCTTGTCGCAATAATCGATTATTTCTAAAAAAAAAACAAAAAAATGGTAGTAAGGCCGGCATACCGAGGACACATGTACCTCCAAAATTTAATAATGTTAAATTGAGTTCGAGGCACTTTTGAAATAATTCATAAAGACCGATGAAAAGTGGCTAAGTAATATTTTGCTTTTTGTTTTTTTTGGATTTATTTGGATGCCATGATGCCCTAGAAGAGGTATAATAGACATGCACTATTAATTTTTAAAAATCCGATTAAACTTTCTTGCCTGTGTATATCGCGTAACTATTGAAGCGATCAGTAGAAAATTAAACAAGTTAGTGGTGATGTTAGTCCGAACTAGCAGGGACTTGCTTAATCTGTTCTACTGTATTCAGATAGAGTAACGAAAAAGATACGCATTTTTTTTTTATTCAGAGCCTATATCCGGGGGAATTTTGAAAACCGGTCATCGGTAGATTTGATATGCCTCGCAATTGAAATTGATTTGTTGTTGTCCCTTTAAGTTAAGCAAGTTAAGGGAGATGTAAGTAAAGAACTAAAACGGATAAGGAATCAATTATGAAAGCAATCTTAGGTATACGTTATGCAATTTTATTTCACATATACGCTTAAAAAATTATAATAAGTTAAAGGTACAAATACGAGCTGTCTGGTACATTCAGGCGAATTATTTTATGCGTTTCCATCATAGTATTCTTATCTAAGTTAAAGTCGATTGATTGGCTTTACCGGTTTTACATTTTGGGTCAAGTTGTGTGTGCAGAAAAGTTGAAGTTCATATATCGGGGGCTTTCATTTATGTTATTTATAACTATACTGACTGATTGGCTATCAGAGTTTAGTTGGAGAACTTTTGTCGAACTGAACACCTTCTTTATGTAGTAGTTAGTGATTGTTGTTGTCAATTGCGATTTAATTTGCTATGTATTATTGTTCTTATCCTTATTGTTTTTTATGTTGCTGTTGGTTTTTTGCTATTGCATAAGTTATGTTGTTCCATAATTCTAAGAGAAATGTACATTATGTATAACTTGATCCTTGTTGAAAAATAACTTTTTTTTTTTTTTTTTGTAATTTCATTTACTAAAGCACTCTGTTGTGTTGCTCGCTTAATTTTGCATCATTTGCTTTTATATCGTTGCTGCGTTAATATTTTTATTTCCCTTCTTTACATTTTGTTTACTGTATATGTTATATGTAGTAATGCGCGCACACACATATATGTAATTTATTAGCATAAAGTACTGAGAGGCATGTAATTCATTATAATTTCGGTTTAGCGTAATTTAATTCTTTTTTATTATTTATTTTTTTAATTATTATTATTATTATTATTATTATTATTATTGTTATTATTATTATTATTATTATTATTATTATCATTATTTATTATTACTGACCTAAACGCTACGGTTTATGGTTTCTTTCATATTAATTTCATTTATACCTCATCTGGTTTGTTTAAATGTTTTCGATGTTTTCCCATTTTTTTGTTTTTTTTTTTTTTTTTTTTAGGTTTTTTTTTTTTTTTTATTTTTTTTTAATTTTTTTTTAAAAATTTTTTTGTTTTTTATTAATTTTGCTTCTGGTTATAGTTCAAATTAGCAATAAATTTAAATATAATTAAATTACTACTTAAATTAAATTAAATTTTATAACAGCTTTGGTAGTCGTTTCTGGCATCCAACGTATTGAACAACAAGGCCAATATATCGCACATAACGTCTTTTTTACTATATTGCATTAATTTCATACCCATACATATACACACATCCACACACAGGAAGACACGCATACACGCAGGCATATGCATGTCGATAGAAATGTTTCATATGCGTATATATGTAAATACGCGTAATTAGTTTTCGTTTTCATTCATATAAAAAAGTTCAAAAGAAAATATGAATAAAAGCTGAATTTTTTTTGTTCAATTTTTGATTTTGTTTTTCAAAAAAAAAAAAAAGAAAAAAAAAAAAAAAAAAAAAATATATATATATATATATATATATATATCTTATATATATATATATCTTATATATATCTTTTTCAATATAAATCAAAAGTTAAATAATAATTCATACAGATCTCTTATACTGTTTCAATTATAATAAAGCGTTCATGATTAAGTAAAATAAAAAGAATATTAAAAATTAATTGAGCTTTAAGTTTGCCAAAAATCGAATACACTAAAGCAAATGCAAAATAACCTTGAATTGCTTATAGAATTTACTTAAGGTCATATACTAATATAGTCATAGAGAACTATAACTTAGATCATCAATGTCATTTATTATAATATTAACTTTAACAATAACAAGAAGATGAAAAGTTTCCCAGCAATTTGACTTTTTAGCCATTTAAAAATTATCATTTTTTTAAAGGATGTTTTATAATTTTTGAATATTTAGCATAACTCTTTCAAAATAAAGCATATATTTACTGTATTTGCATATCTTTATAATCACTGATATAATATCGATAGTAGAATTGAATCTGTAAAACATAATCAGTTCAAGCTCCCGTTAAAATTATTGATTTCATATTTTAAATAATTCATAAAATTATTAATTAATTATGCAATTAGAGTATTAATATTTGTTAAGCGGTAATGTTGCAACGATATGTGCAAAACGGCAAACGACCTTGAAAACGAGTTGAAAACGAATGTAATATTTCTGGCAATTCATGAAAAAAGCATGCTTTCATCCATCAACGAAGCTAAGCAATTATCCAAGGTAGGTGCAAAGAGAATCGGCTAACAAAGAAAAGATAGGTCAGAAGATGCTGGCAGCAAACGAAATTCGGTCTTCGTATAATGTAAATTGCATTGAAATATCTCACAAGGTAGAAACGCAAGACAGGAAATTTGAAACTGGGTGGGTGTGTCCCTAACCAATAAATGTTATGGCTTTACCGACTAAGCACTTAGTATAGCTATGACCAAAGAAAACAGCAACATAATTGAGATTTGAACCGATGAATTTTGACTTGGTAGTCGCGGTCGCGGTTCTTACCTACTCAGCTACTCAGACGGATTATGCTATTTCGAACGCGAAGTGTTCCGTAAAGTTTAATAAAAAATTTCTATTGCATTGCATTCTGTCTTTGTCCGGCTTATAAACAGTGAACTTGCTAATTAAATAACAAAATTATAGTAAAGTAAATCTAGAGGTTACAACGCAATGAAAACAAATACCTTCTTCCAAAGGTATAAATCAGTTAAGGACTTTATTCTTTAAGAAATTCAGAAATCCTTTATACCTTAAGCAATCCAGAAGAGAGTACTAAAGCACTGAGTTCATATTGAGCAATTCGACTGTTTCCATATCTTTGAACGGTACTGGTGACCCACTTTGTTTTATCAGTATGAAACTTTAGAATTAGAAACCTTTTTAAAATCAAAGCGCTGTTGTGCAAACTTTTGATATGCACGGTACAAAGACTGCCTGTTAGTAAAAAATTTGTGTATCTTCTTTAGGTCCGCTTTCTACTTAAATGCATTCGATGATATTTCGTTTAAAAGCGATTTGACAGTTAGTCAAGGCGAAAAGAAAAAAAGCATCCCGCTTGAGCCAATATTATATCTGGCGTTTACGAGTGATCACTCTAACCCAGATTGCAAGTAACTTCGTGAGGGTAGTGCCGAAATAGTTTTGAGATTTGGAAAATCAAATCTTATGAATCTAAGTTTTACGTTTAGGAAAAGCGAATGGTATATTAATTCTTTAGCAGTGTTTAGTAAAATATCTTGGTATACGCTTGGATAAGTAGGGTTTTAGAAAAAGCGTTAAAATTAAAGAGCACCATTTTGGAAAGCGTACTCACTGTAATGCGTCCAAGATGCGGAATTTTCTACCAAAACCAAAACCTGCTATTTAAACCCGTGGCATTTAATTGTGTCATGGAACAGGTAACTTAGAAGAAGATTTCCGAAGAAGTACTTCATTCAAGCAACCAATCTAAAGATTTCCTTCGTTAAAAATGAAATTAAATCGCATTTAAGGCTGCACCAAATTGGCTCTGGTATACACCTAAGCATTCCTACCGCTAATTTGATGTCATTTAGAAGGTAGAAGAGATCAATTTAGGTAATGCTGTGGGCGTGTACTTCGACCGATTTGGCCCATTTTCAATACCTATTTGCGCGCAAGAACTTCCAATGTTTCTAGTAAACTTGATAGCTTAATTTCTGCGGACAGGAAAATATTGACAACAGGCCAGACGTACAGACGAAAAGGCTTAAATTGGCTCAGAATTTGATTTTGAGCATAAACCTTTATTACATATACTTTTTGGGGCTTTCGCAGCTGCTTTTTGGGCATTGCAAATGTTTTGAGAAAACGGATATGCCCTGAAGCATTTTCGCAGTTCGCTGGACCGAAATCGTTAAAATTTAAAATTTTTTATGCAAACTGGTGAAGCAAGATCTTCATGTAACTTATAGTCGTGTTTTAGCATTTTCATATATCGGAACAAATAAATTGTTTTTTTGTGGTGAAAAAGTTGTTTGCATGATCGCTCGCTCATAAGATGATTAACCTAATTGCTCGAATAAGATAATTTTCAAAATTGATTTGCAATGCTTTTAAAATCTTTACCAACATTGTCACGAAAATCTTAGATTTATACGTACGAGAGTAAAAACAATTAACATCAGCCTGTATGTGCATTTCAAAATTGAGTCAAGCGCAAAATGCTTACCTAAACTGAAACCAAAGTTTTGCTAATTTGAAAAATGCGCCAGGCGTATGCTTGGAGGAAATTAGCCGAAAGGAACTCATTACTTTAATGTGTCTTGATTATAAGGTAAAAAGATTTTCGAATCATTTTCATTTTAAAATTGAAATTCACGTTTAAATGAATAGTGAAAACCGGCACACAAAACGAGTTATCGTTGACATTGTATTGATGTCGCAATGTCAAGTTTTAGTAGACAAGCAGCAAGTGAATCATTAAATGAGATTAATAAATCTACACATTATAGCATAGACGGATGGGACTGCCTACCCACTTCCATCCACTATCTATCCTAAGACATTGTGTCCCATACAATATAATCAAAGTCATAGGGAGTTCAATAGTTAATTCAGTGAATAGATGTAATCATTGCAAGAATAGCTCGAAACTAGAAATTTAGTTCAATTAAAAATGAAGTGAAGCAATTTGCTTAGTCTTTTCATTCGCTACGATTTTCGATTTTTAAACCTAGACAACAGCGGACATTTGGGGATTTGGGGATTGCTCTTAAACCTCTCCAAAAAGTAATTACTTCATCTTTAATGAATGTCCTCCGTGCGTGCACATATATACTCGCAGTTGTGGCCGAGCTGCGTCAAGGTAAGAGAGCATGCTCAACATACAATATTTCGCCGTATAATGTTCGAGTCGAGGCCGAGGTCGAGGACGGACCCAAAGCGAGCCGGGCAATATTATCGACAACATGATTGGCAGAAGGGAAATGTGGAGCACAAAAGTGCTGGGGGAACTGCGATGCGTAGAAAGGCAGCGAGCGGAAAAAAGAAGTAGCGGAGACGAATAAGGGATCCACTAAGGTTGCACCAGAAGAAGTGAAGCCATAGGAACCAACTTCCGCGACGGTCGACGGAGGGTGTTTATGGGGAATAGTTTTAGTGCGTAGACATCGTGCGAATCGTGCATGCTGCTGGCACGGGCCAGTACCAGTTCAGTTTTATATTTGAAAGATTAAGAACTCCAAGTCGCATAGCAAGCAAAACAAAAAAAAAAATAAAAAAATACACATATACACACAAACATACACATACACACGCACACAATTTGCAAAAGTTGAGTAATCTTATCGATCTACAATGAATATCTCTCAATAAAGTTTTATGTACTTATTATTATCACCTCTCAAGCAACCAACAATTGAAAACATTCGAGTTGATTAAATGAATATCTGATATAATCTTTACACGTATTTATTCAAAAAAATGGAAGACAAAAAAAAAAAAATCACATTAAGTAGTAAATAGTATTATCTTTTCAATGCCGCACACAAACCCAAACCTTTCTACTTTCTTTCGCATAAGTAATTTGCGTCTACGATAAAATTATAAAGCATCCTTTTTTGGGTTTTTATTTTCCATTATCGAATTTAATTGTGTTTATACACTGCTGTGCTTAATACAGCTTTGAGGTTAATTAAGAATTTCCCCCAAAAATCCATACGAATGGTGTTTTAAGTTGTTTTTTAAAATTTAAATTATTCTTTATTGTCGAAAGTATTATTGTCACAGGATAAGAGATTGTTTTCTATACAATAGTATTAAAATTTCAATAGCTCAGAAACAAAAAAAAATTAGAAATAGAATAGGGAGGAAAGAGAAAGAAGGTCTAATACACTTACCCAGTAGTCAAACATCGGTTTCGATACTAACGGCTAAAGCATTATTATGCCTATGAGTGAGAGTGCTACCGCCAGTGGTAACACTCATGGCAGATTGCTTATAACCATTCTGCAACTGTATATGCTGTTGTTGCGGTGACGGTTGTTGCTGTTGCTGTTGTGAGGGCAGTTGCTTATCTGGCGGCGATTGTTGCTGCCGTTGAGGCGGCGGAGGCAGGGTTGTAGTTTGTTGGTAATGATGCTGGTGGTGATGATGAGCTCCTAAAAATGGAGCCACCGAACGACCAGGATGCGTATCAGTCAGTCCCGGCGTTGATTCAACGCCGTCATCCAAATCCATCATATCGGATGAGGACTCAGATAACGATGATTTCTTTAAATGTTGACCTACTTGTTATTGTGTTGTTCAGTGTTGACAAACATATTAGTTGACATCATCATCACATCAGAAAAAGAGATACAAATATATAAAATTGAGCAATTATAAGTTATAACAAAAGAACAAAAGCATTCTATTCAAACATATGAAGCATTTGCTGTCTAGCTTTTGTAAAAAGTTTAAAAAAAAAAAAATTAATATTTATTTGGATATATGTGATAAGTATAATATATAAAAGTTATATATATATTTAAATAAAAACGATGTATGCACATTGTATAGTTTTAGGGGGGAAGTATGTAAACGAGAGACATTGAAAATAAGGGTGAGAAAGATATAGAGATAGAGAGAGAGAGAGAGAGAGAGAGAGAGAGAGAGGAAGACAAGGAGAGACATAGATAGATAGATAGATAGATAGATAATGAGATTGGGAGGATAGAGAGAGAGAGAGACTTATGTAATACACGAGCGTATAGTGTTTGTTCGTAACGAAGTATAACGAGACAAAATGAGTAAGGATTCGGTGTTTTCGAAAAAGTTTTGCAAAATAAATGGACTTACCTAATGTACCTGGTAAATATGGACAACTAGTAACATGATTAAAGTTTTGGCTCTGCATCTCCTCTTGATCCGTTTCGCGATGATAAAAGTAATTGAAATTACTGACAATTACTGGTACCGGTAGAGCGATCGTTAATACACCAGCAATGGCACACAGCGATCCCACAATTTTACCCCAAACTCCGACCGGCCTATATGTGTGTATTTCGTTTCAATTTCAATGGAATTGTAATAGTAAACGATAGCCGATTTTTGTTTTTTGCAGTTTTTTTTGTTTCGATTTTATTGTGGGATAAATTGTTATTATTTTTTCGGTGGATTTATTTATTTTCGATTTGTTATTAAAAGTTTCAATTTTTATTTTGGTTTTGTTTTGATTTTTTTTTTTTTTTTTTTTTTTTTAATATTATTTAGGATGAAGAGTACGATGTATATAACGAACGAACGAACGATCAAAAAACAAATGAAAATACAAATATAAAAAAAAAAATTTATATTTATGTAAATTAAAATTTTGAACATAGTTTTTGATTTTGATTTTTTTGTTAAATTTTGGTTTGTTATTTTTTAAAAAAAAAAAAAAAAAATTTTTGCAAAAAAAATTCCAAAAATAAAAAAAAAAAAAAAAAAAAAAAAAAAAAAACGAAATAATAATAATAATTTTATGTAAATATATGGTTATTTTATTATATTTAATTACATATATATATATTTACGTATGCAATGTGAAATTGATTTTCAATATTAGTAAGTCTGCGGTGTGCATATATATTGTGTATGAAACTATAAACATACTATTATGTGATAATAATGAATGTAGTTTTCATTAACTCTTAAAAGCGAGCACCAGACGCAGAAATAGGTATACAATGAGAGCGACTGTAGTACGCTGTATATAATTGTTTAGCGGTAAGAGAGCGTTTGAAATGAGACTGATTGTATAAGAGATATGATAATAACTGAACTATGTTGCAGATGATAGACAGAGAAGAACATAGTGATAAATATATATATGTATAGATAGATGTATGAAAGCAAGCAAAATGTGTCGTAGTTGTTTTCTTGTCTACGATATTGTGCATAAAGTGTTCCGCATTTAATTATTGAATTGTTGTGTAGAATGGCAACGAGAGGTGATAGGAGGGGAAAAATGTGGATGACAATAAAATTGCTAACATGATGATGAGTAAGAAATATTGCAAATAATGATATAAAATGAGAGATACCGGCGTGGGATATTATATAAATATAAAAACTATATTTGCTTTCGAGTAAATCTTGGGTAACTATGTGCTTGAATAAAGTTTGTTGTTGTTATTATTGTTCTGCGTGTTATTTATCATTATAGTTTTTGAGTCGGCACACACATTTCATAATGCTGATGTGTCAAGGAGAGAGAAGGAGAAGAAGAAGAAGAAAATAGTAGCAGCTCACGAGAATATTGTTTACAATTCGATATTATCGATGGCGTCCTATTGTCAGGATGAGGTTATTTATGAAATTGCCAATTGTTGAGAAAAACAAATGTAAAGACACATATGTACTTATACAACGATTCCTCAAAATGAGGCGACTGGAACTCTTGTCAATGTCAATAGGTTTACGAATTTTATCGATGTATATCAAAAATTGTTACCTATAAGTTGAACAAAACATTCTGAATCGGTCGCTTTAATAAAAGGTGAGTTCATCTCAAGTACTTTGGGGCTTTACTTACATATATGAAACTTAATATATTTTTGTGCCGTCGGGGTGGAGGACGAATTGAACACCGCTATCTATATCTATGCGCTGAATAACATTGCGCAGCATGCTGCACATTTTTTTAAAGAAGCAAGTCATTGAACATGACATTCGACGACGTTGATTTTTTAATGAGGAATCTTATATATTGTAATTGGAACGTTATCTTTGCGGCTATTGAATATATATTAATCGATCCATCGGGATGACGGATTTTTTTCAAACTTTTACAGGCCGATAATCATGACTTACTTGCAACAATTTCGCTTTCTATTGCTTAAGATTGCTTTTATAGTGTAGTAGTATTCTCATTGCTCTAAAACTTGTTTTATAGACATTACAAAAGAGCGTGAAAGATAATTGTTAACTGTTAATTTTGATTTTACGAAATTTTAAAGAAATTAAATAACAAACGCACTCAAACAACTAAATCAACTCAGTAACTAATCAAAGAGTTGGTATATGTTTTGTATATCTGATGCTCATTTCTGCATCTTAAAAATGAGATGACGAGATACGCTTATTTAATTCAATGATGTTGAATAACAAAACGCATAAGATTAGATGTCAGCTTTAATTGATTTTAATAAATTGAAGGGCGATTGGCAGCAGGACATTGTAAATATGAAAATGTATAAAATATTATCATAATATAAGATAAAGAGATTACTTTTTTTTTTTTTGTTTTTATAGATATATTAAGATCAAGTTGGTCTCGCTTACTGGATTGAATTGGATATAGAAATTCTTAAAGAAAACAATTCTTTTATGTGCATTGAAAATTTGTTCTGAGGTCCTTCTTAAAAAGACATTTGAAGAAACTAATAGACATTTTTCTAAGCACGTTCCACGTTTTATTAATGAAAGTATTTTGGAAATATTGATTTTTGTTTACAACGTTGATGTTGCAAGATATTCACTCAAAATTCTTTATTGTTTCTTATTATTGCATATTAGCATGGAATGTAAGCTTGTATTCCCATCAACGGAAACTTATGTAAATAAGTATACATAAAATTACTTTTTTTGCTTATTGCGACCAACTTTATATATGATTTTAGAAAAATTTTAAAAGAATTTACATGCGCTCCTCCCTTTAACTCCTTTTAACTTTCATACAATATTTGCTGGGAAAATCGATGAACGATGCGCTCACCTGACAAAGATCGCATCACTTCGTATACGTGTTAAATAATATTTTTATATATATATTTTGCCGACATCTTACGGTCATGCCCATGATATGATATCATATATCACTAAATATAGAGAGATAGATCGCTAACGTAGAGTTTACTGTTAGGAAAAAGAGAAAAATCATTAGATTTTTTAGTTCGATTTTACTGAAAAAAATTCAAGGCCAAGATTTATATGAAGAAACTTTTGAGCACTATTTTGTTTGCCTCTTGCAGTAGATATATAGGCAATGAGTTTTTCAGTAGAATTCTTCTCCTGAATGAAGAAAGCCTATGCACTCGATCTAGCAGATGGAATAATCAGCTTAATAGTCAGATGCGTTTCCAGAATAGACAGAGATTTTTTATTCCTGCCTTTAAAGATGGATCGATAGTTGATCTTGTTCTCAGTTTAGATAGTTATCTAAAGTGTGATGAAAAGTCGCGTTTTCAATTTCCTTCGACAAGTTGGAAGAACGCAGCCATGCAATTGGGGGAGAATCGCAAAATTCTTACATCAGATGTGACAAGAAAATGAATACGAAAGGTACACCTTTTTTTTCTTCACTTCCGATATTTATAAAATCTGTTTAACTTTTTCCTTATTGTATTTATGGAACTTTTTCATTTCATAAGCGGAATGTACCTACCTAAAGAAGAAATGAATAAAAATTAATATGAACAACCTTTGAATATCGTACACCATTGTACAATTGGTCATACAACGATTTTTCAAAATAAGGCTTTCTATGCAAAGTGGTCGATTAGAGTCACAATCGTTCTTGTGCCAAAACACTTCAACGTATCAAATTTAATGGAATTATCTCAAAAATTATAGCCTGGTAGGTTGTACATAAGAACATTAGAGGGCCAGGCAATCTTCAATTAAGAAACTAATTCTGAATCGATCGATATAATAAAAAGTCGGTCTATCTTCATTATATTATATTATATATATATATATATATACATACATATATATATATATATGTATTGAGAATTTGGTCGGCAATCGGTCTTGGGCATTAATAGATTATACTGAAAGCAATGAAAAGAACGTTCTTCGTTTGAATGATAATAAAAAATGCTGGCTTAAAAGACGATGGGAGGGAGTCTCTTAATCTTATTTCAAAATTGTTTTAAGAATATATTTTTTTAAAAAATATATAAAATGGTTTATGCTTCATAAAGTGCAAACAGGGCGTCAGAGGAAGAAGAAGAGATAAAGACAGACAGGTAGAGAGAAAGCGAGAAAGAGAAAGAAAGAAAGAAAAAAAAAGAGACAGAGAGAGCGATAGATAGATAGATAGATAGATAGAGAGAGAGAGAGAGAGAGAGAGAGAGTGAGAATGACAATAATAGAGATAGAGTGAGAGTGATAGTGAGAGTGAGAGTGAGAGAGAGAGAGAGAGAGAGCGAGAGAGAGCGAGAGAGAGTAATGCAATTGAAGATAAGAATGAAATGGGAACGCTTTATATCGAGAAACATAGTGATATGGCAACAGACGTTTAAATATGCATTCGTAACAAATTTGTGAGGGTTTCTTTATAGCTTAGAATTTTTGAAACCAAAAACCAATTAATTGATTGTGTTTTAAACAATCATTAAAACAAGGAAAAAGATAAAAGAATATTAAAACAAAAAAATATGAAGAAAACAAGAAAAGAGCAATGAAAAAATTCATGCTTTTAACGGAAGAAAGTTTCTTGATTCCGTGAGAATTGTCAGCCCAATGAATTAATTAAAATGCAACCATGCAAACGAGCAAACAGCAGAAATTTTATAAAAAAAGCGTTTATAATAATAATAATAATAATAATAATAATTAAATAAAAAGTCACAATGAAATTTAATAAAATAATTCCAAATAATAATAATAATAATAATAATAATAATAATAGAAGTTATTTTGAGAAAAATGTTAGCATTTTTTTACTTAAGTGCTTTCAAAAAAAAAAACTTTTCACTTATTTTAAGATATTTTTATATTCTTTTGTTTTCGTATATATTTTTCTGTTGACATTACGTCTGTACTTATGTAAGTGAAACTGATGATGATTTCTTGAGCGGAAATTGTATTTATATTTTTATATTTATGGTTTAAATGAATGATTGGAGATTGCCTTAGATGGAATATGAAGTGTGCCAATGAATTTCATTTTAATGTATCTTTTTTTCTTCTTCTTTAAAGAAAACTTTACATCAATAACTAAAACAATTTAAAGGAGAGTTAAGTGAATCAAGGAAAATGCTTAAAAATTTCATTAGTATTGTAACAAAAAAAAAAAAAAAAAAAAAATGTTAATATCATTTAAGGGAATAAAATCTTTAAACATTTTACTTTTGGAAAGAATGGGATAAGTTTTTTTTCTTCTTTTTTTTTTTTTCTTTTTAATGAAATAAATAAAAAAACTGAAGAGCAAAACAAGTGATTATAAAAAAATTAAACTGAAATTTGAGTAAAGAGTTAATAATAATAATAATAATAATAATAATAATAGTAAAGATAATTAATAAATAGAGAGAGTAAAAATTTTTGCATACGTCATGTCACCATATCCAACGGTTGTCATGGTAACGACAGCCCACCAAAATGCATCGGGTATGGACTTGAAGAAGGAATTTTCGCTTCCAGCTTCCGCAAAATAAACCGCCGATGAGAAGAGTACAACGCCTAGAAAATTAAATTTTATATGGTTTTTTTCTTTTTTGTTTGTTTTTTGAAAGATTGTTTTTGCTTTGATTAAAGGAAGAATTGGTTTTTTGTTGTATGGAGAAAAGAGGTAATAAGTAGTACTTAATGATGATTTACGATAGTGATTTTTTTCCTGGGGGTTTTTTTTTTTTATTATTTTTTGAATGGATTTTCAATAAAATTTCTCATGAAATTTGGAGTTTCTTTTTCAATTCAGCGTCAAGGAAAATATGATAAGGAGAAAGGATATATATGTAAAAGAATGTTTTTTTTTTTCAAATAATTTTATTATAGGACAACTTTGGAGTGTTAGTGTTTCTTTTTTGTTTTCGTTTTTTTTTTTTAATTTGTATTAAAATCTAAAATATAGATATATATATATATATATATATATATATATATATATATATATAATATATATATTATGGAAACTACTTTATTAGTATGTGTTGGCGTTTTGCTTGACTTTTCCAAACTCTTGTTGTTTACTGTGTGTGTGTGTATTGTGATTAGAGAGAAATCCTAGAAACAAAGGGTTTGCAAAAAACAAAAAAAAAAAAAAAAAAACGATATGAATAATTTTTTTTTAATTTATGTCCCAAATAATGATAATTTGATGTTTTCTGTTTTAGTTTTCGCTTTTTCTCTTGAGGAGAAAATTTTAATAAAAATGTTTCCCAAGCAGTCTTAATTAGATCTTAAACCGTATTAAATTTCCATAATACAAAGGCGTCTTCATTTCCTTGGCATTCACTGTAGGGCTGTGTACTAAGTATGCAAAAAAATATATAAGACTTCTTCTTATTCTTGTTTCTCGTTTTTCTTTTTTTTCAAGCTTGTGATTTTTCTCATTTCATATAATTACAAATAATGTATCGATATCTTAACTAAGAAAACAAAAAACGAAAAAAAAAAAATAAAAAAAATAATAAATAAATTATCAAATTATTAAAATAATAATAATAATGATAATAATAATAATAATAATAATAAATAAACTGAAAAGAAACGAAATAAAAAATATAAGTAAAGAAAGATTTCATGCTGCTTAAACGAATTGAAATAAAAAAGGAATTAGAATTATATTTGGAAATACATTTAAAACGGACAACATTGACGCTGCATATGATTCTCTCATATATATATTCATATATGTTATTATTAAATTATTCACACAGTAGAGCAAGAGGGGCAAAAAAAAAAAAAAAAAAACGGGGGAAAAAATTAGGATAAAAAAAAGTTAGAGAAAGAGAGAGAGTGAGAGTTAAATCACAACAATACGTTTATATATGACAACATTGAAAATAATAAAATATAATTTACAAGAACATTAATATGTATATAGAAAAAATTAAAAAAATTGTTAAAAGGATGCTCAACAAAGTTTTTCAATTTCTCATAAATTGGAATGGAAAATAGTTTTCAGTACGTTATACAGCTTTTTGTGTTGCGAAAAAGTTAAATCGAATTAAAAGCTTGTAAGAAAAATTATTTTTGTTTTAGCGCGAGTCTTCGATAGGCAGGAATGTATTAACTGAATACATTGGTAATGCGGAATATTTAAGTATATGCAGATGTGTAATCTGATTGATCGGGGAATTTTTACAATAATCTCTTAGCTGGTTCCCGAAACAAAACTCAACTTTCAGCGACCGTGAAATATTTTCTCACAACGATCTTCGCTTAAGCTGTCAAGATACAAATGAAATCAAGTCATCCAGTTACTTATTTCCTTTATCTCTTCGTTTTGATTTTGATTTAATTCTTGAAGATTCCATTCTCCATCCTTCCAACATGCTATTAGCAAATTTTTTCAAGCAGTCCTCCTCACTTCGATTTATTATGCAAAATTTTCAAAGATCATTCAGGATCTTATAGATAGTTGTTGCGATTGTATTATTTAGCAGATCATATCCATATTTCCAATCGTGATCTCTCACCACTAATCAAGAAGACAATGCTAGGTATTAAGTTTAAGTTGTCCGTTTCATTTTCTTGCGACTTAGAGAATTGCCATAATAAACGATTTACGACGATCTTAAAAGCTAAACAAGAATTTGTCACCTTTTGAGAGATTTAAAGAATTTTCAAATCATTCTACATAGTGTATGGAATCAATTGCTTAGTGAAAAGATTTGCAAATACGTATAACGTAGAAAGGAGCCTTGCTGAGCATCCTTAGTAAATGTGTTAAAAAGGTTTTTAAAAATTAATTCTTCGCTTTTATATTTAATAATCATATTATACACAACACAATTAATTTACATCACTTTACATTGTTATATTTTGTAATTAGATAATTATAATTAGATAATAATAAGGGTTAATACTGACAACGATTATGTGTATAGCTGTTTATATTTGATTTTTTGCATTTTTGGAATTTATTTATTTTTATTTTTTATTTTTTTTTTTCTTTTATACCTCATATCACCATATCCCACAGTGGTCATAGTTACAACAGCCCACCAGAATGCGTCCGGTATAGATTTGAAGAACGATACCTCAGCACCAGCTTCCGCGAAATAAACAGCCGATGAGAACAAGACAACACCTGGTTTTTTCGGTATTTAATTTTTTTTTTTTTTTTTAATTTAATATTTGTTTTAATTTTGGAAAAAATTCAAAAAAATATATTAATGTTCAATAGTAAGAAAATTTTTATTTATTTATTTACTTATTTTTTTAATTTTTACAATTGAAAAGACGAGAAAAGTTATTCTGCTTGGGAAATATTTTCGAACAATGTTGTAATATGTATTGTTTGATCAAATCATTGAAAAATGTTTCAATAAAGCACAATAGTAAAAGATGAAGAATGCCTTAAATAAATCGAAATGAAATGTATGTTATTACAGTCCCTTGAGTTTGACTTATTTCAATGATTTTTTCTATTTACGATAATAGTTCAGATTTTTAAAGATTTTTCATTATAATGGAAAGTGTCAACGGGGAACATTACTTGTTACATTGAAAGGCATTTCGATGACCGAGATAAAATATAAATTAGGATGAAAAGATAATTGTATCGTACGAGGTAAACTCAAAATTATACTTGTATCCATTACTTATAGATCAGAGAGATTGGTTAAATTCAATTAATTGTTGGAAACACAATCAGTTTGGAAAATTGTCAAAATTCATAAAATCTTAAGCTAAATCTATAGGTGACTTTTACAGCCGCCTAATTGTTCTTCTAAGTTAGTTAGTTTTGGCCTTGACGATTTCTTTCGAACTCATTTAAGATTAGGTGACACGTTTTCACTTGAATAGTCGGATACGCATTGTTGAAAAAAGGATGAAAATAAACTTCATTTTTTTTTTTTTTTTTTTGCTTTGTATATCCTTCGTGTTTGACTGTTTCAGAATGCATCCAAAAGAGCTTCGTTTAGTACTTAGGCACTTGGAATTGTATAATATAATCGTAACTTTGTCTAGTCAGTTCGTCAGTTACACGTTGGCTAAAGAATCTCCCAATCTGAAGAGATTCTGAGTAGGTATATAAACTATCAGATGTACGGCCTTACATTGTGTGCCTGTTATACACGGTAAGGCGGTTCATTGATTTGTCTATAGCCAAAAAGAAAAAAAAAAAAATGGGGGTAATAATAAATCCTAAATTGTAGGTTTTTCTCTCCCATTGATCACCCATTTTTTCAGCCCATTGTATAGCGGAATAAATTATTTGGAATAAAAAAAAAAATAAATAAAATAATCAATGAATAAATAAACAAAATTTTATCCATGACATGAAATTTCCTTATTATTGTGTTATATAAATTTATACAATAGACCATTGTGCTTTATTTAAAAAATTGTAAATTTATAATTCGTTGTACGTAAAAGTGTGAAATTTGCACACGCTTTGATAAAAATGAAATTTCAACATAACATTACTTGTAAGTTGATTAACGAATTTCATTAACTACGAATTGAAAAGATGTCGTTTTTTTTTTCATTAATTTTTGATTAATGAAAACAAAAACTATATATGTATATATGTATATATATATATATATAATATATATATATAATATATATATAATATATATGTATATATAATAATAAAAAAAGATTCGACTTAAAGTGTAGTGCATTTAAAAAAAGATTATTAAAAAAAATCTCTTCATAGGATTATATATGTATATGTATATATATATTATATATTGATATATATTTGATTAGTACAAAATTAGAGTGCACGAAAATTCTTCTAAGAAAAACAAAATAAAACATAACAATGCTATCCGGTAGCCAAAAGAGTTTTTGCCGTATTTTTTATTGCATTTGCATTTTCTTAGTACTTTTTATTTGCAAGAGTTTAACGATAGGTAACAAATTGGATCGAAATTATGATAGACGGACGATAGCGTATACATAAACTTTTTACAGCGGATGTAATAAGAAAATTAATTTTTTTTCGTAAGAGCATACTTTAGATTATATATGTCATGAGTACGAATCACAATTTGGTTTTGTACAGACTAAGTAAATGGGTCATAGTGGACAACGGACAACCATTGACATACTTCACACCAAATGTTATAGTTATTCATAAAATGATCCGTATTCAAAATACGGGAAATGGTCGGACAAATGATTCTTTCCAAATCTTCATAACTAAAATCTCTTAAAAAATTATGGAGGAATGGACAAACAAAGCTTAGAACGTTTCAGAAATTGATTCTCAATCGATCCTGATAATAAAAGATGAATCTATCTCAAGTTGTTGTAGGTGTTGCATATATGTGGATAAACTGAACACACCTTTGTATTGGTGTATGTTATCAAAAGATAAATGGGAGAATAAAGGGGATTCTTAGAATGAGTTACTTATGAATCAGAATAAATTTAATCTGGGTTTGATTGGGAATTATTCAAGAGTCACTCAGCATCACTTTTAAGTGTAAGGCATAACTTAAGTGACAAGTATTCGCTGGTTTTTTGATCGACTATATGAATGAAACGCAAGCTAAAACGGAGTCTACCGACCCGATAATAATATATAGCTTAAGTATGAGAAATCATTGACTGTAAATTTATTATTGGGCCAGAGGTGTACTCGTTTTGTTCGTTCTCTAAACGCAATAAACATATAAACGGCAACTGTTTTGATTACCTTGAGTAAAATAAAAGGAAAAAATAGAGGATAAATTAAAGATGATATATACGAAGAGTATGTTATAAAAGAAATTCAAAATTTATACTGAACCTTGTATAGAGAATTATTTGTCTTTAGATTTTTTTTGTTTTTGTTTATTTTTTTATTATTATCATTTTTTTTTTTTTTTTTTTTAGGGGGTGGTGGGGGGATTGTTATCTAAAAAGGCGTTTCGGAAGAAATAATTAAAGAGCTACTAATATGTTGCTATAAGTTTTTTTGCTATAAAACTAAATATATTACAAAAGTTTAAAAATATACACAAAAAAAAAAAAAAAAAAAGAATTCAAAAACAACAGCTAGATAAACTACGCTACAAAAGATAAGAGAAAATTATGAAAATTATAAAAAAAAAAAAAATTTATTTAATAAATATTTTCATTTAAAATATAATTTTTATTTTTTGTGTTTTATTGTTTATATATTAATATTTCTTTTAACTTTTAATTACTTTCAGCCGTTTAAGTTTTTACTATATAAGAGTTTAATAATAATCAAAATCAATTACAATACACTACGCTAAGCTAATATATATATATATGTATAATTGATCAACAATAAATAACGTTACAAAAGTGCATAATGTTTATATCTCTTGGCGTGTAGTTGTTGCAGTTTTATTTTTATTATTTTTTTTTTCTTGTTATTGTTGTGTATTAGTGTTGATATTTAACAAAATAAACTCTAAATATTTAGATTAACGTCAATGTTTCTCGTATTTATAAGTTTATTTTGTCTTATATATATATGAAATGTATATATATATGTATGTATGTATGTATGTATGTATGTACGTATGTTTGTATGTTTGTATGCATATATGTTAGTGCGTGTGGTTGTAAGTGAGTGTATGTGAATTCATATCAGAAAAACGCTTGTAAGCTTTAGAATATTGAAAATAAAATTGAAAATAAAAATTCACATAAACAATAATTAGCTATAAGTGTATTGTAAACATAATATGTTTATAAATAATATGTAGTTACTAATAATATATTTATATAGGAAAGTGATGTATATATATATATATATATATATATATATATATATATATATATATAT
>NW_023998414.1:30866888-30906990 GCF_014805625.2 Glossina fuscipes
TATATATATATATATATATATATATATATATATATATATATATATATGTATATAATTGTAATGTAGGTATAAGTATGATGTAACGTTTAAGAGAACTTTAACAAGTGTAAAAAGCACGCAACACATTTACAGAATTAAAAAAAAAAAAAGAAAAAAAAAAGAATCTGTCAAAAATGCCATTAAATACTGAAAACATTTTTGATAATAAATTTATGTGATTTGCTTTCTAAGTTTCATTCAGTTAAAGCGCAACTACGGAAACAGAATCTTTGCAATTTTAAATTTAATCAAATGATTATTAAAATATTATTTTGCCTTTTTTTTTTTTTTTTTTTTTGTTTTGATATATATATAACTTAATTATTATAAAATGTTGTAAATAATATCTTTGTGGAATTCAATTGAGCGAAATAGAATCGAAAGCTAGAAGTGAACAAAGATTTTAGCTTGACTATATAGTAGATTTACTAAGATTTCTGATTTAGATATAGCTCGTAGATGATAAGTCTAGTCAAGAATTAAGCGCTAAAGAGGAATATCATCGTTTCCTCCCTTACTTAAGATTGAAAAAAAAATGAAAGATTTCTTATTTTCTTCCATAAGTGCAAGCCATAGTCAAAATCGGTTAGAGTTTCTTAATATATTTCAGCTCTCTATCTCAAATTTTTTATTCAAGTTTCCAAATTTTAAAACAATTGAAAATTTGCAACGTTGGTAAAGATTTAATAAAAGATTTCTACTGCATATTGTTAACATCATAGAGATTTCAATTTCAATTTTCTTTAGTTTATTACGTCTCGCATGGTTGCGGATGACGATGATTATAATAAAGATAGGAGAGTGGAAGAGAAACATGAAGAGAGGGAGAGCATCTAAGAGAACGTCTTAAGATAATTTTCATGGCCAAAAACCAAATTGGAAAAAAAACATTTTCAATAAAATTAAAAGCAATGTGCGGCTTTGATTTTATAAAAACAACTAGCAGCGATAGTCATAGCCAATTCGATTAAGTTTAATAAGGAGTCATCAAATCCAATGAAAAAAAACAAAAAAAAAAAAAACAAATACAGAATCCTTTATACTCGCATCGATATCGAACTTAGAGAAAATCGAGAAAATTCTAAAACAACAATTTTTCTTTTTATATTTGACATCGCCTTTGGATTGGAATATATGAGAGAGAACCTACGTATATAAGCATATAAGATCTGTCTTTGGATATGATTGCGTAAAATAGATTTTATTGAAAGTAAAGGCATCCCGGCAATGGTATATTAAAATTGATTTCATTTAGGTGAGCGATCCGGGAGATCCTAATCATGTTATACATAAACGTTCTAATTTTGTCTTAATATTGCTTTCCATATCATGTCTCATTCGATTCGCGATATAAGCGAATAATAGTCACGTTATTATAGGAAATGCAAAAAAGTGCATTTGCAAGACTACATTTTCGTCCAAGTTGAATCCATTCAGGTTGTGCCACAAAAAATCAGTTATCATATTTCTGTAGCGTTTTCTATTTAAGGGAAAATGCATTTTCATCTTCAAAATGACATTCTTAGCCAAAAGCTTATCTTTGTGCACTTATAGGTCTTTCAGGAACAACACGTGTCTCCTCTTTCCACTAAAGCATGTGGGCATGTGAACGAAACGTAACCGTGGCTTCATCGCTTTCATAATTTCTGTGCGCTGTATGAATTATATCCTACAAATAATGACCAAATCCCGGTCCAGGATTGAAAGAAAAATGTAATGAAAATTTCTAACAGAAATGTGTTTTGTTCACGTTTACTTTCGAAGACACCAACAGGGGAATGAGCATTTAAAATTTTTCTTTGAAATATTCTTAGTTAGCGTAATTAATGGGCGGACGGGGGGGTTGTCTAAGTTATATATATATTTATATATATGTGTATATATATGTATATATATATATATATACTTTTTTATGGAGTTATTTACAACATTTAAGATTGAATTCTTCTTCCCCAACCGTAAATTTGTATTCGATTTCATTTGATTGCTTTATTAAAATTACAAACGACTGTTATTTATTTTTGCCTTTTTGAATAAAATGCAAAATTTTCTTTTCTTTATCACTCTGTCAAAGTATATCTCGAGTAATAGACTAAAATTCGAGTAAATTTTTTCAAACATCAAACATCACTCTTTTCTCTGACTTCTTACTGTCTTTTTACCTAAAGCTATACTTTTTTTTTTTTTCTTTTTGTATTTATTTCATACCTATGGACTTATTAAAAAAAAAAAAAAAAAAAAAAAATGGATATTTATTTAGTTAATACATAAACCCTACTCTAATATTATTAAATAAAGAGTAAATACTTAAATGACTACTCGATGATGAGTAGTTGGATTTTCTTCACACACATGTAATACATTTAGACTAAACTAGGAGAAAAATTAAAAAGAAATTAATTCGCTATTGTTAAGGCTTCTTTTTTTTTGTTTTGTTTTTTTTTTTTTTTTGTTTTATATTTTTTATCTCTTGGTTCAAATAATATATGTGTGTGTGTTTTTTTTCTTTTCTTTTCTTTTTTTTGTTTTGTTTTTCTTTTCAAGGTACAGTACAAATAATAGCAGATTGTAATTAGTTTCTTCTTATTTGGTTTTTGTTAGGTTAATTTAAAGAAAGTAATTAATTAAACACATATACGAAAAGCTTGGGATATATAGAAGGGCTAAGGGAGGTGGGAGTGTGTTTTATAAACAAAGTAAAAAAAAAAAAAAAAAAAAAAAAAAATAATACATTTATAAAGAATATTAATCAAGTGCAGAGTTATTCATCTTTAGCGAGAGTTAAGGGCACCGGTATAATACTTTTGATAAAGCTTTAAACCTATTTAGCAAAAGCTACAACCTGAGGTTGCTTAGCAAGTTTTATGTTTTTTGTAGCTGTTTTTCTTTTCTTTTTTTTTTTTTTTTGTTTTTCTTGTTAATTTATGGAAAAGTGTGTAGCAAAAATATATAGTAGGATTTTTTTCGTTTTTTACTTTCTCTGTTT
This sequence comes from Glossina fuscipes, assembly GCF_014805625.2. Lineage (NCBI taxonomy): Eukaryota > Metazoa > Arthropoda > Insecta > Diptera > Glossinidae > Glossina > Glossina fuscipes. The sequence continues at coordinate 30,869,914 of NW_023998414.1, forward strand.
TTTTTTGCATGTTTTAAGCATGTAAGAAAAAAATTTTGTTTTTTTTTTTTTTTTTGTAGCTTTTGTGGTTGTTGTTTGTTGTTATTAATATTGTTATTATTATTATTATTGTTGTTGTTGTTGTTGTTGTTGTCTTGATTGTTGGTGTGAAACTTACCTATAAATAAGAAAAATATAAGTAAACCTAATTCCCGCATTGAGGCTTTCAGAGTTCGTCCTAAAATTTGTAAACCCTTCGAATGCCTAGATAACTTAAATATTCGAAATACTCGAACTAATCGTATCACTCGTAATATTGCCAAGGACATAGCCTGATTCGATGACTTGTCCTAAAAATTACAATTCAATATAACGTATTTTACAACAATTATATAATCACAAAAAAATGTAGAGAAAACGAAATAATAATAATAATAATTATAATAATTGTAATAATAATAATAATAATAATAATAATAATAATAATAAGAACAATAAATAAATGAAAAAGATTCTTCTTATTTTTAATATATATATATATATTTACGTTCAAATATAATACATAAAATTTAATAGAAATTGAAATGAAATAAACAGAGTTTAGAGTTTTACCAAACTAAATTTTAACAAAAACGGAAACGAAATTTTTTTATATAAAAAAAACTAAAGGAAATTATTTACGAGCATTTCAAGTAATAATAATAATAATAATAATTAATAATAATAATAGTAATAGTAATTTTTGATAAGTATTAGTTTGTGAATAAATATGTTTTTTAAACTATATATTATTTTAATACAAGTTTTTCTTTTTTCTTTTTTTTTTTTTGTTTTGTCTCTTTTCTTCTTTTAATTTTTTTTTTTTTTCTATTTAATTCAACATTTATACACAAGTATCGTATTTGTCAAACGCGCACATATACATATATGTGTAATATATATGTATATGCATATGTATATATTGACAACGGATGAACGTACCTGTGGACTAACTGGCGCTTTCGGAAGATTTAACGTATCCTCCTCTTCGGCTACAACGGTACCCAATGTAATGAAATACGGAATGATGGCGATTATGTCGATAACATTCATGACATCCCTGCAGAAATGTAATTTGTTCGGACAAGCGAGGAACCTATGAATTTATATATGATTTTTCAAATGGTTAGTTAGTACATGTGATCCGACTAAATAATTATAACAGTATAGTATATATATATATATATATATATATATATATATCATACTTCTTATATGGAAATGTGTATTACCTGACAGTGAGTTCAAATGTAAACCAAATAATACATAACGTTTCTATAAGGAAGAAGGGATCTGTTATGTCAGGCACCTCATCTTCCTCGATTTTTGTGCCGTTTGTAGTTGTGTTGAACACCTAAAATAAATGTTAATTGCAAAAAATTTAATGCAAGAAATGGAAATTTTAATTAATTTTACAATTCTACATAGGCAGAGGTTAGGATAAGTGAAAGATGAAAAGTATATGAAAAGGTATGTAAAAATTCTATACCTTTTCAACCTTAACCTAAGTTCATAAGTTATAAACTCCCAATTCTCCTAGATTTTCCAATGACATCCGAATACGTATATCGGATTTGCTTTTATCAAGTTTCCTTCGATGGACCTATACTTCATGGTACGAAGGAAACCAGTTATATAAAAAGGCAAGGTCAAGTTTTATGCTCATATCCAAGAGTCAGACGATCTCGTGCCTGATAATGAGTTCAAGGCCCAAGGGAACTTTCATTTCTTATCATTTCCTATCTTCTATCACTTTTTAAGCAGACTTTTTATCGATAAGATGAATTATCGGTCAATTTTTATGATAATATCAAGCGTCGCTTCAATGAGGTAGCCCGCGATAGCTAGCAATTATTAAATGTAAAGAATTCCTTTCTAACAAAAAATGTTAAATTTTAGTTTCAAAATGATTACGCTTGGCTTCAGTTAAGAATAAACATAATACGCATTCTGTTTGGGTGCCCAGCAGATTGCATTACGGTGCAGCTGGTATCTAATATTTATTCTAAGCTTTCTGTGCGCCTTACCATACAGTAACTAGATATTATCGTAGTTCAAAGTGAAGATTGATCTAATTCGTCGCCTTACCTTTCAATTGAAATTACAATTATAATGTCATTATAGGGCATTAAACCCTCGGTTTTAGAATTCAATCCGAGGTGTGCAGCAGAGAGTTGCCTGCAGATTTGATACTTTAGATAGTATTCTCTTCCTATACATGATAGAAAACTGAATGCTACCGTTATGATAGCAGTAATGGCATTCTTGAGCGTAGATTTTGATTACATTTGTGCGAAATTTTCTATTCTAAACTAAAAAAAGGAGATTTGGTTGTCTTTTACGCTTATAGCTTATATGGGCTGCAATGGACAAGTTAATGAAATAATTAATAAAAATTGCTTTAAAATGTTAAGAAAATATCGCTTAAATCTAAAGATGTCGGCTTCATTGAAAACTCTACCGCACTTGAGATTTGAGTCCACCACCCTCAGATCTCTTAGCCGAGATTTTTTACCTACTATTCGGTCACTCAGGCGGATAAGAACATTTTAAAAGCTCTAAACATTAGGAATCGTGGAAAGAACATTTAGAATATGGAAAGTTCCGTATAAATTAATAAGGCGTGGAATATTGCACTATACACATGTATAATGTAGTTGATGCTTGTGATATATGCTATCATTTTTGAATCTGATATGAATGGGTATCCGAAACGAATGGGATTTACTCGTGAATTCTTTACATTCCGATTAATTTAACGATGTAGTATATATAAATCCGAGATAAACTTATATTTTCTCGCTTACGCATTTTGTATTTACATATGTTATTCATTATTCTCATTTTACTTGCTTTATGTGTTGACATATTTGAAATTTGGTACGATCTTACATTAGTTTTTAATGGTAAAAGTCATTGTGTATTCTACCGAAGAGTAGTAAATCTGGACCGAATTTGAATAGTGTTATATATACTATGATAGTAGATTTGTCATCCAGAATAGTAGTGCCCTTCAATTCGTATCGATATAAAGTCTCCAATTTACTGAATCATCTTATAGGGACATCTATAACTGATGACGTATGATGTATTATATTGACACATGATAATCATTTCATTATGTTACAAGCTCTACTAATTCATTTCTATTATTCTTTAAATGTCTACGTTATATATATTTTGTATTGTGATTACTAACAAAATGCTGGATTAGTAATGCTTGTGTTTCCGACGCGTTTACGATGCTGTCCTCAATTGTGATATTGGCAGCAGTAGATCGAACTTTATTTATTTCAAGATGACGGAAATAAAAGGTTCAATATGAATGAATTTTCTCCATTGTTTACAATTTTTTTTTTTTTTTTTTTTTGTGTACGAGATTTATTTCAATTTTCTTACAAACTGAGCGACAAACGTTGCTCTTCATTTTGCAAGGCGTTCGATCTTTTTATTTATTTGTTTTTTTTTTATTTCATATTAAAATGTTCGTCATTCGAATATGTTATGGATGAAGGGTGGGGTGAAGAAGAGAAGAAAGGAAATTTGAAGTTAATTATGCTTACCTTATAATGCTTAAATTCGGGTAATGTTTCTAGACAAAATATAACAATTGATAGCAATATAACAAATACACTAATTATGGCTACAACTCTGGCGGCTTGTGAACTTTCTGGATACTCGAACAGTAGCCAGACCTTTCTTTGATTTTCATTTTCCGGTAAAGGTCTTTCCTCCTCCTTAATAAAGCCTTCATCCTCTCTACAGAAATTAAAGTAATTAAAATACACATAAAAATGGTTTTTCGTAAGTAAATTCATATAATAAACATTAAAAAAAAAAAATTTTTTTATCAATTAATTTTAAATCTAAAATTTCGTATTTATTTATCCTTTTTTTTTTTTTTAATTCATAATAAAATAAATACCAAAAATATTTGATATAGTTTTTATAAAGTGTTTTGTAGATATATGAGTGTGATCTCGGCTCTCTTGATATGAAATGACTCCACCATTTCCTATTTAAATCGGTTTAGTTGTCCATGTATCTCTCTAGCAGTTGAGGCATTGCAGAATCAAAGGCTGAGGGACATTGTTAACACACTAGCTAATGATTATATGATTGTATGTTATTATTATAGAGAAAAGAGAGGGGGGAGAGATAGACAGATAGATAAAGAGAGAGAGAGAGAGAGAGAGAGAGAGAGAGAGAGCAATCGACAGAGAGAGATGTGAGGTGGGAGAGATATGTAGAGAGTTAGACATGTAGATAGATAGATGGATAGATAGATGGATAGATAGGTAGACAGATAGATAGACAGAGAAAGAGAGAAAGAGAAAGAGAAAGAGAGAGAGAGACAGAGAGAGAGAGAGAGAGACGAAGACATAAGGATAAATAGATAGACAGAGAGGGAGACAGACAGACAGAAAGAGAGATAGATAGATAGATAGATAGATAGATAGATAGAGAGAGAGAGAGAGAGAGAGATAGATAGATAGATAGATAGATAGATAGATAGATAGAGGGAGAGAGAGAGAGAGAGAGAGAGAGAGAGAGATAGATAGATGGATAGAGAGAGAGAGAGAGAGAGAGAGAGAGAGAGAGAGAGAGAGAGAGAGTAACAGTAACCACGGGCCGGCCATATTAGCCCCCCTATGCCGTATAAACAAAATTTTAAGCTGGTGGTCAAGTGAATTAATGTGTCATCTCGTTGTTATGTTATACTAACAGCCACATTGTAAAAAAAAGCCAATTAATGTTTTATGTTTAATGTTAGAAATTAACGTTCGCACCAACAGCAATTGCAAAAACAATATATACATATATATACATATATATACATATATATATATGTATGTGCCTATAAATTTCATTAATAATAAATGTGTTGTTAAAAATTAACCCAACAAAGTTTTAATTCGCTTCCTCTTGGGAGTCTATTCAGTTTATTGAATTAATTTTTATAAATTGTTTGCAATTGCCGGTTTCCTAAATATCGCAGTAACGTTGGTTTTAACATTGATGCGAATAATTACAGTCAAATTTAGTGATTTTTCTTTTTTCGTTTCTCCTTTTTGCGAGTAATTTTTATTTGTTTTGGTTTGCTTTTATTTTGTTTTTTTTTTTGTTTTCTTTTTGATTTAAAAAAAAATCTTTTTAACCTTTAAAAGGCAAATATAAGTCTTACCTGAATTTATTAATTGCTTGATCACCTAATTCATAAAATTTTATTTCTTCACTAAATACGTCTAAAGGGACATTGACCGGTCTCCGTAGTCGGCCACCTAAAGCAAAGGAATTTCAATAAAATATTTACAAAAACAAAATAAAAATAAGATATATATATATATATATATACATATATATATACATGTGTGATATATATACAAAGAAAATTTAAAAATAATTATTCATGAAAAAAAAGGGAAGAAAAAAGACGAAAGATTTAAAAGCATATTTTTTAAAGTGTTTTAACTTTATTTTTAAACTTGAGCATTATTTAATACGTAAATAAGAGGTTTTTTTTTTTTTTTTTTTTTTTGTTTTCATTTTTTACCACTCTAATGGTACAACTTACCGCTTTGATAATAATATAAAATGGCATCGAAGCTCGGTCGACTACGGTCAAAAAAATATTCGTTTCTTAGCGGGTCAAAGTACCGTAATCGCCGAGCTGGATCCCCCAGTAACGTATCGGGGAATTGATTTAACGTTCTTAATTGTGTTTCAAACCTTAACCCGCTTACCTGCAAAACGAAAAATTATTGTTATCACTACTATTAACATAAAAAAAAAATAAAAATAAAAATAAAAGAAAAGAAATGGTCATTGCTTACATTTATTACAACTCTTTCACAAAAATCATGATCGTGAGGAATGGGTTCAAAATGTTGTGGCCCTCCACCATAGCCATGACCAGCCCCCCCTTCTTCGTCTTGACTGCTCAATTTGGGTAAAGACCTAAGTAATAAAAATTAAAAATTATAATAAGATAATTATTTGATATTTAAAGAAGCAATTAATTAGTAATAAGCAAAAAAAAGAAAAAAAAAGTGGCGTAATTATGTGTGGATTTTGGATACTTGCCACATCAAGCCACTAGTTCTATTCGAGTTGGATTGAATTTTGTTTTGTATCCATCATGAGCAGTATTAGCTGATTTTCGAATTAAAGGCGAATAATCATAAGCAAATTTTGCACTCTAAGCATTTTTTTTAAAAGAACGCAAGTATGTACGTCGGGTCATCACATGCATATCGTTTGATAGTGCATTTGTTAGACTAGACGATATATAAAAGTGTTGAGTTTTTCTTTACTTACTTATAGGCAAAGTATTGTGCGGCCAGTTAGAAAATTTTTCTCATAATTAATTTTTTTTTGGAAGAGAATGGAAGAAATTTCTTAAAGGTTAAGCGATTATTTCGTTGAATTATCCTTAAAGTAACTAAGCTTTGTTTGTCGTTTCAACAACGATTAACTTTTTCGTACAAAAATATCATAAATATTTCTACTCACATTACATATATCATTTTTTTTTTTTTTCTATTTTGGCAGAAGCACGGATCGGCGAATACGTTTATACTTTTTATGAATAAGGTACGTTGAACAAAGAGAAAGCAGTTCATAGTTGATTTAGTTTGAAAATTCCAATAGTCAAGGGATAAGTGGTATAGTCTCAACAGCTTAAGAAATTGGGAATCGAGCAGTAATAATAAAAAAAACCGATGATGAAAGCAATTGAATTTTCGGCCGTTATACGCAGCATATGCAAAAAGTGGATATATGTATATATGATTACTTGGATGGGTAGTGGGAAAAGGCGTTCTTCCTTTTGAAAATATAATTTATCACATCACCCAGTAAGTGTCCAATCTGACACTGAAACAATTACATGCTGCAAATTAATTGTCAAATTTTATAACATATCGCGTTCGAAAATTGTTATTATCCAGTAATCTTGTGGATCTATTAAAAGTTTTGCTTTTGCTCAGAGGCCTATTCAGTGATGTGTCCTATTTTTAAAAAAAACATTAGGATCAGTGATAGTATCACCGTTTTCAACTCTTTTTTTTTTTGTACATAGAAATGATTCCTACAACCATTTCATATTAGAGATGGATATAACTGATGGCTACTTTGCTTAAAACGATCTTGAATTACAACTCAAGATAAAACTCCAAATCAAAGTAATTCACTCCAACTACATTAGACGGAAGTCGTTATAGCAATACTAAAAATTTATATTGTAATGCTATTAATGCGTTTTATTTTTTATTTTTTTTTTTTTGCGATCTCATTTATATTGCACATAATGTATTGAATTAGCTACTTGCATATTAGTTTATACGTTTTTATATTATACTTTGTTTTATTAAATTTGCATAATTATTTCCTATAGGTAATCATCATAGTTTATTTGAAAAATGGAATAATGTACCACACTTTCAAATAGTAGAGCAGAAGATGTTATTAATCATATTTTCAAACATTGATGAACGAATATTTACAGCATTTATTTAACAATTAATAAAATCTATTAAATAAATTTTGGTTTATTTAACAACTCAAAATTTGGCATTTTACATAAACTGACTGCCAAATGATGCCGTTGAAGATATTTTCATTTATTACACCTCTCAACTTTCGGTGATGGGTTCATTTTGTCAAAACGTTTGCAAAGCCCAGAAGGCAAGTTCATAGTTCTTACAAAACATATATACACAACATCAATTTTGGAATCCATTTAAACATATGTATCTATCCACCTGTCTGTCTGTCTGTCTGTCTGTCTGTCTGTCTTTCAGTTGTAAACATTTTCCTGGCCCCAAAATTGAAGTAAAGATTGCAAATTCTTGCACGCAAGTTGGTAATGAAAATGGGCTAAAATGGTTGAAGGACACGCTTACAGTATAACACGTAGACTGCCGACACCTCTGCTGGAATAAAAAATTGGCTTCTTGTACATTACTTCTAAATTGCAGCACACAAATCTACAACAATTTGAACGTATATAACTATTGTCAATATAGAAATGGAAAGAATCGCCGACACCTATTAAATTTATGTTGCATTATAATTTCACTTTTTTTCAAAACCTTTAAAAGAGAAGTAGTCTTCAAAAACCCCATAAAGTATAAATAATCTACAGCCCAATTGTTCAATAATCTCGCGTTAGCGAAAAGGAAGATATCGCTTAAAAATTTGCAAACAAAAAAAAAAAAAAAAAATCAGCCACGCCCATTCCACATTATAGAAGATGAAAATTTTGTCCTTTTATTTATTTTTTTTTTTTTTAATCTTTTTTAGAAGAACTGTGATGGGAATAAAAGATTCGGTCACGCCCGAATATAATTTTCTTATTTGCTTTTGCCTCTCATTTCTTGGCCATCGTGCTGGATCTTTAAACGGTAAGACGATTGCCAGCCAAATCAATTTACCATGCTATTACATTCAAATCAGATGGAGAGACAGACAGAGAGTGAGAAAAATAGATAGAAAGATAATTATTGTTATTGCAAATGCACAAAACGTTCGTTATTCTTTAAATTGATTTCCATTTATTTATCCGCTTGAGTTATATTATATGCCCATGTTACACAAGTGTTACTACATTACAAATAAAGGAAAAAATATTTATATATATATATATATATATATATATATATATTTTTTTTTTTTTTGGCATCCATATCGAGCCGTAAACGATATTATCACATATTATGGCATAAATTTTGCATTTTTATCTTATACGTTTAGCAAGTTCATTACTATTAATGATGCTTTTTTTTTTTATTCTGAAAATCACAACAGGTGATTCGGTCTTCGGGACGTGTGTTTTGAATGCATTTTCTCTCAAACAAAATTTCTATTCATTAGAAAGAAGAGTTGGGTGCCAACAGAAACTATATTTGCTGAAAAATTTTAAATGACGTCATTACATATGCAACTATCGTAAGTTATCTTTTCTTTCGATTTTTATGGTTGCTTTAGTTTACAATTTTTTAAGGGCTTCTCAACAATTACTGAGGGAATAGTGACGCTCTCACTTGGTAGCGGTACAATGTCTATCCATTGATAGTTGCATAGTAGCATTGAAAGCTGCATCAGTTGACATATGTACACTTGCGATTCCGCAAGATATTGTCGCTTTATTCTATTGATCAAATAGTTTCATTTTCGCCTTTTAAGAAAGTGTCACATGCGTTTATAATGTCCTGACAAGTGCACCTAAGAGCGCTCCTTAAGTGTATATACATATTTTTTAATTTCTATTAGACTTAGCCGCAGTGCATTAATTCGTATCTTTAGCCAGCTGCTTATCTGCCGGTTAATGGTTTAAATTTTTCATATTTTCAAAAATGAGATAAATAGTTGCAACATGACATACATGCAATAGCTTAAGTTTACAAATGCTCATAATACACCAGTTAAAGTGAATATAAGCCAAAAATAAAAAAAAGAATTTTCAACAGACTCTTCCCAATAATTTATAATCTCTAAGAGGCACTTGTCTACAATTTTCTACAAGTCTTAATAGTCATAGTCCTTTCGCTTTTTTAGCGGAACAGGATCACTGAATTCTTCTGAGTTAAGAGTTGTGATAAAGGATTTTTTTCAAGGGCTTTCCTCACCGCATTGCATACGTTCAATAAAACGATTCCTTTTTTTTGATTGTGTTGCAAGCGGCGTTCTTATTGAAGATTATAGGCGGGGCGGCGCAATTGTTTTAATTTTCGTTAGTCCCGGTAAAGATTTTGTAATCAAATTCGTTTTATTGGGGTGTAATTTATTGTCAATGTTGCTGATGACTTTAAAATAGTTTGAGCTTCGCGACAGCGGGATCTTCTACAGAGAACTCGAATCGTATATTTACAAAAGAGGGCCTCTTTTAAAAACGCCCTCTTTTCTCAATAGTCACACTACTATGAAGGTCATGCTAGTTGCTATCGTTTACTTTCGCCTTAACAGGTAGTAGCTGGGCTGTTTCGGTATTTTCTTTGATGAGATCGAAAATTTATGACGAACATGCTGAGTGGCCGTAATCTGAGATTATATGGAAGATTTAAATACAAAAATAGTTATAAGTCATATTAGAGTGAGCGCGTCGGGGTTATGCATATTCATATGCAAGCGCATTGTCTACAACTTAGACATCGTGGCAACATCGTGGAACAATCGTAGAATAGCCGTAAAAAAAAGTGTTAGGAATTTGCCTTTTTTTTGCCTCCTATTCGCATTACCACGGAACTCTTTCTAAGGACATTGCAAATGGAATAAAAGAGAATGCCGTTTATTGTTGTGTGCTGCTTAAACAGTTGTTTTGCTATTTTGCAATGCATCCAATGAAGGATAATTTACGCGTAAAGCTAACACGAGGTGTGGTGGTTGACTGTTTAAATGTTGAATTGCACTGTAAAATCAAGTAAAATACCCACAGAAACTAAGAGATTTAGAAAAAGTTTTACTATATATATGTTATTATGTTATGGCTGTTGGTCTCTGGCTTCGAAAGCCGATTTTTCATACGGTATGCCGCGTAGGGTCTCGTAGAGCTAGAATTTGATAGGCACACAAGTAAATAGAAAAATTTATTCATCGATAGCAATAAAGACAAGTGCCAAGACCAAGCATTGATGACACTAACACTAGAACTACCCAAGTGGGTAAGTTTGACCCCTTTCGAGTTTCAAGCTTTAAAAAAAAATAAGTGTAAAGCATCCAGAGTTTGAAAACTTTTCGTTGTGAAATATTTTTCATACACACAAAGGCTTTTTTTCTTCCTGGTCTAGTTGTCGAGATACCGATCGCATATACCTATCGCATATACATATTTCTAGAAGAGTGTGTCAAATTGATCCACGCTTTCGGGGAATAGTCACAGGCGCGAAAATCAAAATTGGAAGCTGAAAGAGCGGTCGGTGCGCATGTACGTTCATAGTGAATAAGAAAACTGCTTTATCCATATATTTCCGAGAACCGCTTGCATTTTAGTTGCGACAATCATCAAGATGGACCCACTAATTCATTCACGAAACGCCGGTAATTCTAGTTGTAAAAAAAACCATTCTTCAGTTAAAGTCACTAATTTAAATACATTATGAAGGTATTGCAATTCGTTAAGGAAATCATTAACTTTTCAACGTGAAAAGAAACGAATAGACGATGGTGTCCAATTGTCAAAATGTTTTAAGTTTTGCTAAAAGTTTCACGTTGATAGTGATGAATATGGATTGAAGATTTGCCTCAAGGCGAATGAATGCATATTTCGTACTTTTTTTTACATCATTTCTCGTATCATTCATTAATCATATTATTGTCGTTATACAATTCGTTAAGTTATGACACTGACCCTAACGCAGGTATATATAATATATTTGCAAGAGTCTTGCTTAATTCATATTCTAAGATTTTATTTTCAATATATTTTAATTTAATTATGTAAAAGTTCAACAAAACAATGTCATTTTAAATGAATTAAAATGAATAACATGACCTCAACTTTCAAACGCAAACCTTGGTGCCAAGATGTACGTCGTTATCATTTCAACTGCTTCCCAGTGCAATTATATATATATATATATATATATATATACATATATATGCATTATATAATTTTGCCTATATAGGTCATACCGTTCCAGCTCGATAATCATTTTTATAAAATTATCTGAAGAATAATATGTGAAAGATGTGAAAAGAGAAAATAAAAATAAAAAAAAGCCATACACACAAACACACACACACACATATATATATATATATATATAGCGGCATAGAGGCAGTGACGTCATAACACGAAAGTAAATCTATCAGGGACATAAACTATGAAGTATACATAAAGCAGGAGAGAGTAAATAGCATTTTATGTGAGAGTTGAATATATAAAGCCGCTGACCTATATACACAGTGTGCCTACATTTTTTTATATATATGTACTTCGATATATATATATGTATATACCTATTTATATATTAGTATATAATGCTAGAACATTAAACGAGAAATGAAGGAAAAATAAAGAAGGAAAAGCGATATCATTTAAAAAAAAAAGAGAATCAGAAAATTGTAGGACTTCAGTTTAAATTGAGAGGATAATTGATAATTGAGAAAGCTATTCATATGCATAGGTGTTCATATGAAGGAAGGAAGACGGAGAGGGAGAGAGAGAGAGAGTGAGCAAAACATAAAGAGAAGGAGAAAGACAGAGAAAGAGTAGGAGCGAAATAGCGAGAAAGTTAAGTCAGTTTTGTGTATCGGATATAGCGGCAAAATGAAATCAAGTCATACAGGTTGTTCTAAATCTGAATTTTAAAATTCAATGTTATTGTCTATACCGTATACTCTTATTCTCTCTGGAAGCATAATAGTGAGTGGTGTGCGTAGTTTTAAGTGAATAGTTGAATGAATTTTCACATACGCGTATATAAATAGATATGTATCTACAAATACGTTTGTAAAAGTGAAGCAATGAACTTTTCATTGATCAATAGCATTAGCATTTTATGGCGTGAGCTCGTTGTGTGTTATCATTGATGTCGATGTTGATGCAAATACATGCATATTTATTTTTATGCATATACTTGTATACATTACCAAAAAAATATATAATCAAAAGCGTATACAATCTGAGAGATTTCCTCCTGGTTCCCCATATAAAATATCATTTTTTCTATTTATTTTTTCCTTTTCATTTTTGTTCCTTCGTCTACGTTAAATGCTGACGTCATTCGTTGGGAAAACAAAGAATATTTATATAGACAAACGAAACAAGATGTATACGTGGTTAGGTATATAATTATATGTGTATTCGATATATGTTGGTTTTTTGTACATACATGTACACTGCCATAACAAAAACATGCAAGATAAATTTCATTGAAAAGTTTTTTCTTTTTGTTTTTGTTTTCGTTATCGTTATCGTTTTTTTTTTTTTTTACATTGATTTGTCAACCGCTTCTAAAGCAAATTTTCTATATAATCTTATATACAAATAACGAACATATAATTTTGTATCTATGTCTATTACGGAATGGCAAGTGTGTACATATATTATACACATTATTATATGGTTTCCTTAAAATAAAATTTTCTCTCCCAGTAATATATGATTTATTTGTTATATATATGTATATCAAAATTTTCAAAGATTCTCTGATTGATTTCTTTTTCTTGTTTTTTATTTTTTATTTTTTATTTTAATATTCCTTTGCTCGTAACATTATTAAGGAAATATTTTTGTTCGTTGTTCATATGCTTAGGGTAGAAATTATCGCTATTCGATACTTAATATTTGTAGTTCGCATTTAGCAAAATAACGCGTGAATTCTTCTTGGAGCGATTTTCTTTGCGAAGAACTCCGCGAACATATCGTTCGAAAGTATTAATGCCACTTAAAGTCAAGGGCCGCTTAGGTTTCTTTCGCTTAGGAAACACAAACATTTTCGATCTTGGACGACCATTCGTATAAAGACTACCTTATTGTCTAGTTAAATGGGAAAATGTAGCTATGCGACCGTCAAGATTCTAAGTAAGATTCTAAACCAAACAAGCGATAAACATTTTGGAAGGCAAATAAGCTTTTAATTTGATACATTAAATATTACTATCTGTGGATTTTTAGTTAAACGTAGCAAATTCAAGTGAATGTTGAAGTGATTGGTAGGTGGTGAAGTAAAAATTTCTAACTTATACTAAATAAGAGAAATTTTAGACAGAAAGCGCAAAGGAGATGACAATCAAAACCAGCAGAATCTTTATCGATGGTGAAAAACGCCGTTTCCTCGATTGGGAACGATATCGTACGTCATGAGATATTCTCGCATAATATATCGGATTCCCCGAATAACTAACTAGTCGAGAAGTGAGAAAACTTGTCCGTTATATATTGTAATCTATTTTTGGCATTATTTGTTCTTGGAATCGTCAATTAATTGTTTATGTATGACCAGTTTTATTGACTTCTCATTTAAATATATAGTTCTTCACGTCTTCCAATCGTTTAATCTGAAAACGAAACAAGCGTTATAGGCGCATGTGATTAAATTGTTTTCAATAGAAAAAGTGTTCGCGCATATTTTAAACATATTTATTTATCAAAAACTTGTATATTCATACATTTAGATTTGACCTAACATTGTTTAAATGATTTTAAGTTAGTTTCAAAACCGCAAAAACCTTTGGAGGAAAAAAATCACATAGGATAGAACTATTAAAGAAAAGGGTAGAGAGTAATGAAAGAAAAGTAGCTGCATATGTGTTTTTATTCTTATATTATTCTCAATGAAAACATATATACTCTCAATTGTGATCTTAAAAGAAGCAGAAGGGAGATATTTACAATGGTCGAATGAGAAATTCGAATAAATACTCGACCGAGCTGCATATTAATACGAATCAAAAGATTTTCTAATTGATTAACAAACGAAACCCGCAGAAATGAAAGGAGAAAATTGCTTGATTTAGATGATGGGTGCTCAAGATTCGTCTTAAAGTTCTTATCTCTTTCTGCTCTAAGAATATATCGTGTATGTATAAGCCTTGAACGGAAAAAGTCTTCTCTATCAATTTGATTTAGTTGACAACAAAACTTCATAAAATCATTTATATTATATGCCGGCTTGGCAAGCAATATAACATTATATATATATATATATATATATATATATATACCCTGCAGAATTGTCAGTTTCTGGGTTTGCTGTTGTGAGTGTCTATCTATCTATCTATTGTGATAGATGTGTGTGTGTGTGTGTGTGAGTGAATGTATGTGCATATATTCGTTTGCTATCAAGTGTACTTTGCTAAATTGAATTTTTAGCATTTTTGCAAAGGAAAAGTGTTAAATTTTTTATAAATATTATTTAAATAATAGCTTAGACATGAACTTAATTTGTTTCGGTAAGCGTAAACAAGATGTAACTTGTATCTATATTATAACACATACAGATAAGTACAAAATGAAAATATGAAAATGCTTTAATTTCATTTAACTTTAATCTAACTAGCTTAACTGTATTAGGAAATATCGTATTTGTTTTTTAAATTTAAGTAAGACGCATATTTTTCAAGTCAATGTTCAATGATATTTTAAAGGCATATAATATCATTCAAAAGCAAGCGCTAAGCCAATGATGGTAACATTCTATTCTTCAACTTGTTTCTTATTTATTCCTCAAGTAAGAAATTAGAGATGAAAGGAAACTTTTAGTTTTTTTTAAACAATAGCAGTAATAGAGCTCCGATGAATTAATATCGAAATTTTAAATAAATAAATACAGGAATCGATGGATCATGAAGTAGGCATCGATAGGTGCGGTTTTGAAAAAATTATGCAAAAAAAAAAAAGTCCCTTTTTTTCTGCAAAATTTTAAAATATTGAGCAACTTTTGTTTGCTACAATTGCTCTATTTTGCAATCGAATGAATTTCATCAGGATCAGTAATGATCGGCTTTGATTTTTGCTCAAATTTGCTAATAGTATTTCGATACAGTAAAGTTAATTGTGTTAGGAGGACAAACTCGCTTTCATGAAGTCTTTTATAAATTGATATCTGGAAAAGGCTAGGCGTTCAGTCTCCTATTAAACTTTGAAGCAATTCTCGAAACACCGATCGAAAAACCGAATGCGAATTTATATATCACTTTTATATATTTTTCAACTAATATTGCACTCTTAGATGATATTGAAAATCTTTACTGCATTGATATTAAAAATCTGGGCAATGTATAATGCAATAATCTATGCTACGAAAGAGCTTGAATTAATTACGATTTTACAAACCGATCTATTTTAAATGATAGATACTTGACCTAATCTATCGTCTGTTAATCTCAAGGTTATAAATGCTTTTTTGATGTACATTTAAAAGACATCTTTAGTATTATTATGGGTGATGTGCTAGTGTCATTTTCTGTCAATTCTGTGTATTATATGCACAAACAAATGAACAAATAAATAAATAAATAAATAAATAAAAAAAGTCCAAATGCACTTTACTTTCAAATCATCATTTACACCATAACCAATTCACGATTTTTATTGAATTTTGTAATTTGCATTCCATTTATGGCTTAGATTTAAATGTAGTTTTAACGTAAATATTTCATTATATATTTACACATATGTGACGTTCATATGCAAATAAGTTTGCTTATGCTGCCAAATCAAACCATGACATAACAACACAGCATTTGAAGGATTGAGTTTGCGTAAATTTTTTCCTATATACAAATCCTATATGTAAGTTGAGCATATTTTATGATTCAATTACTTTTATTTCTTATTAGAAATATTTACGGTTCTATTCACGCTTTGGTGTTTGCTTACACGTGTGTATTATCTTCGTATTGATTTTATTTATTTTTTTTTTTTACGTGTAACATATTTTTATGCTGACAAGCAAAGTATGGGGATAAATTTATTCTGTCATGCTGTCATGCTGTTCACAATATGTAAAAATAGGCATTAAAGGAATTAAAAATGTTGTCTTCTTCTTCTTAGTTGAATGCTATCAGAAATCTTAGGTCTAATGGCCACGGATATGCAGTTCGAAGGTGTAGGAGATTTAAAAAGTAACTAATCGCATATGTCCATATCGAATATATATATATATGTCTTATAGCAGCAAATAATGATTATTTTCAGATTTTCAAATTTTACGATAACTTCACGACGTGTTAGTACAAATATATTTTCCATGAATACAATTTTAATTATATTGTCTTGTTGTTGCGTAATTCTAAAAAAATTGATAACATTTTATAAACTCAATTTAAATGAGTGCATGTAATATCCTTTTCACATATACATTTTGACATATTTAAATAACAGAAGAAGAAATAAGAAATTCCATATAAACTTTAAGGCGGAATTTGCAATTTCCGTCATTGCAGTTTCGTTTTTACGTTTCTTGTCGTTGAGTTAAATGATAGGTTTTAAATGGGTTTCTATAGCGAGCAGCAGATGCCTCAGGATCTTAGCCAAATAATTTAAGGAAAATAAGAATAAGTGAACGATTGATCGTTTGGGGGAAAAAAGTAATTCAAACAATTATTCGTCGCAGAGGTTCAAGGATTAAAGAAAATATTTCGGATAAATATGAAAGTAATAAGCAATAACCGGTCTTAGGGATCTTCGACAGATCAAGATAAATTAATTAATTAGAGATAAAAGAATTTAGTTGTTAAAAATCTGAAATTAAAAAAGATGGTTAAGAAGGACTGGGCTGACTCTCTTAGAGAATAATCCTGTACTGTTAGATACATGCTGCTGTGCTAATACAAAACTTTTACTTGACTTGTTTTTTTTTTTTTTTTTTGATTTTTTGACAAGTCATTCAATGCATGTATATAGGTACGGCGGTGGTTAGAAAGATTTCTAGGCAGACGAATGATGAGGAGTTGTGCACGTTCGACTTGAAAGCGTAAATATGACGATACACTAATATAGGTAGGTTGCGCCAAAGGCGGCCAATGCATTTAAAAAGAAAGTCTCGCCAATGTTTTGTGTAGTATATGGGCAACTCCAAGGTGAGTCGATAAGACCGCTTAATAGTCCTTTTGAAGAATTTCACTTTTATCTCCGTAGAAAACTCGCCCTGGAATTATATCTAAATAAACACCACATGCTGCTTATGCAAGGATATCATGGACGTTTGACACATCATTGTGCGCCATGCGCATTTTAGTTCTCCATAGCGTGCGGTCGAAAGTGTTCAGGCAAAATTTCAAAGTTTTCGTCCACTCAAGACAATTGCTCTCTAACCGAACGGTGCAATGCATATGTCCGCAATTCTCTAATCGAAATAATTCCCGCATATATCGGTCAGAATGTAAATCGGTATATCGGTAAGGTAAGAGACGTAATATAGTTTTTATTTCTTTGTGGTACGAAGTGATAATAGTAAATAGTAAAATAGTAAAGTGATCGTTGCATCTGAAAGACTAAAACGAAACGTCTTGTCTAAACAATTAATCATTACTGGCTTTCAGTGCAGAAAGAGAGAGAAAGAGAGCGAGACAGAGAGAGAGGGAGAGAGAGTGAGAGAGAGAGGGGCAGAATGACCGAGGGAAAAGAAACGGCAGCCTCTTCTGAATATTCTCATACACACACACACACACACACACACACACACATACATACAAGCACACACAAAGAACGATGAGGAATGTTTTGAATTCAAATTGGATAACGGATGATGATAATATGTTATCGACAAAATGCCCATATTTTCGATTTAATTGCTTGCATCCATTTTGTATATATATATATATATATATATATATATATATATATACGCAATGGATATTAACTTAAAATTTTTCACTTATTTCATATAGTTTTGTTAACACTTCTGCGCTCTCCTATTGCTCTTGTTACTCGTACTTTCTCTGCTGTTGGTTAGTTTTTCTTTGACATGGTAATTATCGCACTTCGAGAATAAGAAACTGTTTGATGACAGCTTGTGCCAATTTTTAAAGTGCTTTCTAAAACTATGCTATGCACTAGTTAAAGTAATGTGATGCATGTTCTTGCACTTACTCACGGACGCACATCCATGGATGGGTATATTATGTTAGTACTAAAATTTCAAAAATGAAAATTCAACAGTTTATCTCTTTTATAGTGTGTGATAGTGAAAATAAAACATTTTTTTTTTTTTTCCACATTTTATGGTAACAAGACGTGTTGTGTGTAACGTTTCGAAACCATCTTTTAAGTATTAGTAACATTATTTCTCTACACAAACATCATCTCTCTTACACATGCACTTACGGACAAACAAGTGAGCAGAAGCGCAAATACGTATGCAATTTTCCTAACCATTCATATAGTGGTTGAACAATTTTTCTGTATGTAAGTGGTTGAGTATGTGATTGCTTGTATTTATGTTTTACCATTGAAAACAAATGCATTGAATGCCGTTTGTGACGTCATTTAAAATCATCATCGCTAATGCTATAGCAACTATATTGGTGGTGTTGGTGTTTTTTTCTTCCTTTTTTTGCTTGTAAGGAAAGTGAAGGGAGAGAGGTTTTCGAATTAGTCCAATGTAGAATAAAATAACGTGATTTCTTTTTAAGATAAATTTAACGTTTTATGATGTTTTTACGATTCTAACCTAAATTAGATTATTAGTCGCAGTGAAAATTAGATAAAAAAAGATTGCATTTGCGGACATATATATATATATACATATATATATATATATATATATATATGTATAGTAAATTCACATATGTGTATGTATCTAATTTGTATGCAAAATATGAATTTCCGAAATTGCATTGAGTAGTCACATACGCTTTTAATTTTTAACTCCTTGTATCTTCCGCCTCTTAATCGTTGTATTCAAAAGCGCTGAATTAATCATATACCTTTTGAAGAGCTAAGAAGTAGCATGAAAGATCTTTAGATCTATCTTTAGAATTTTGCATTTATACGGTAATATCACAGCAAGTCCATCTACATCAAATTCACTGTAGACGAAACAAATCCAAAGAGACAATTGCGATTAACTCCTATTCCTTACTCAACGCGGAAATATTTATGAGATTCAAAGATTCATATCTAAACTATATGAGTATATACTCTTCAAAAGTGTGATATCCCGATTCAATGAATTCCTGATAAATGCAATATCTCACCGTAAAGAATGCCGATAAACTGTGCAAATCAAAGAATTCCTTGTATCAGAGGCTTGTTAGTATAGCCAGTCGATTAAGCTGCAATCGCAAAAATATTTAACCGCGTCTGTCCATTTGTCCGGTAGGCGTTACGTTACTCTCATATCGCAAGGATTCAAATACAATGTTAAATTTCCACGCCCACGCACATGCATATGCTAATGATTTATTTCTTTCAAAAAAGCATATACACATTGGCTCGATATTGCAGCAGTCCATTACATCGATTCATATTCAACTACGGTTAAGTGAAGTTATGACATCAGCACGAAATTCTGAACCCATTTAACCATGTTCGACAGTTTGCCTATTAAAAAGTTATACAGAATTTCATGCGAATCATGGATGAATCGTGAATTGCAAGCAAATATTATTCATATGAATAACAAAATCATTTTGTTAATGTTTACCGAGGATTTGTAAACGTGTAACTAAAATATTGTTATAGAACGTTAGGCTATCTTACGTTTCTGAACTGATCAATCCCAAGCATTATTTACGGAACGAAATTAGGAAAATGCCACTTATCGATTTCTTAAATATACATTGACGTTCATCACAGCACTTCAACGGAAATAGCTTTGCGAAAGAGGCATATCTATCCAAAAATATGAATGTAAAATTCCCAGCGAGTGTATTTCACATCTTACGAATATAATGTTCGAAATATTTTTATAATTTTGTGCGGATGTATGCAGTAACCAGAAGGACATGAAATTTACTTTCTGAACCGATTTAAGATTGTTTGTCCGTCTGCCTGTTTTGTTTCTTTGCGATATCTTAATCAAATTTGAGCCATTATGGATATAAATATGGAGTTGTGTATCGTATGCAATGGTGGGCGGGTGGGCTCACTATTTCATTTTTACTTACTTCCTTTTACAAACGGATGGATCAGTCTATAGTATAGCTATGACAAAAGCTTATTCTTCTATTCTATATTAATGCAAATAAATATTTCAAAAAAACGCGACGCATGCAATTTTCATATATTTTTAAAGCCATTACAGACAAAATAAATCAAGATCACAACAAGAATGAATTATTACATTATACTAACATAATATGTGAATTTAGTCCTATTGTCTGTCACGTATGGGAATTATCATTAGATATTTGTCAATGTAATTACATTCGTAAAAAGTGAGATATGATAAAACAATTTCAGTTTGTTCATCTCATCTTTATTGTGAGAATTTTTAAAATTTGAAGCAAACGCTGACATTGAACTCATTTGTTTTCCGTTTGGAAAAATCAAGTGAAATAATTAGACTTGGTTAAAGAAACTCTAGAACCGTTAAGTATTTTAAAAATATTTTCAGTTTATAATTCATAATAACAATTAAAATGGCTAGCGATTCCGGTCTTTGGAAATCACTGCAGATCAGCATCGAATATAAATAATGAATAAGTCGAAAAATTTGCATACATTAATCTCGGTATGTATTTAAAACAAGTATACCCGCAAGGCGTATTAAAACACATTCGTTTCCAAATCGACTGAAAAAAAAAAAAAAAATCATTCATACGCAGTGCGGTGTAACTAACTCTATAATATATGCATATGTGTATGTTTATGTAAGTTTTTTGTCAAACCTCAACAATGACCTTGAAAATATTTTTTATATATTTATATACGGTTATATGTATATATTATATATATATGTATATGTACATATATATATATATATATATAAAGTACATAATTGTATATGTACGTAGCACTGCGAATATATTTACCATAGTATATACTAACTCAATGCTTCCATTGAAAATACTACACACACACACACACAGCATATATATATATATATATATATATATAAAAGGAGAAAAATCCAGCAAAACTCATTGTAAAATATGCAAAGACACGTTATAGATAAATCAGGTGCAAAAAAGAATTTGTTAAATCAACACAAGCACACAAAAACACATATACACCCATATATAAGCGCGCTCGCAACGCACGCTAAGAAACGATGCTTTAAAGCATAAAAACTATATTAATATACACATTTAAAGCAATAAATTAAATTGTTGAAAATATATATAATCAACGAAGAAAGAATTTATCGTAATAAAAATTCAAAATCAAGCATACACGCCCTTCTATTAATTTCTGCTTGATTGCTAACTTTGAACAATTTATTGATAATAATATACGAACACTTTCATTTACACCAATTTAAATAGAGGATAAGAGTATAGTGTCGTATAGTCGCTTTCTTTCATAATTCATATTACATTCATATTACATACGCGCCCACTTATCTAAAATCTTGTTAATTTAGTAATTTAATAAGTTCTGATAACATGTTTGAACATGAAACATGTTTATGACTGGCGATATAATTGCCATAAATGCTTTAAAGCGTAACTGCTAATTATTTAACGATTACTTAAAATAACAATTTAATATTTAGCATTTAGATGTAATGGTGAAATATAAAAAGATTTATGGACATTTTAAAGCAAACTCCTTTTCGAAGGAGAAGGGAGTACAATTAGGTGAGGATATAATAATTTTATTACGTTCGTGTATAGCAATTTTATGAGATCATATACAAACATTGTTTAGTGTGAATGAAAGTATCCTTAAGAATGACATGTCGAAAATGTTCTTTAGCAGTTGAAACTTGTTTGTACAATTTTTAATTTTTATCTAAAATCAGAGATTACGTTCAAAAAATTAACATAAGTTGTTATCGTGCTCGTTAGCACAGTTAGCACAAATCGGAATTTACAATAGGAATTTATCTTTTAATATACTTAACGTTCCTATTTATTATATATTGCAAAATACATTATTCTTGGGTAAGGTGTGTACAACTATACTTTTATATTCCGTTGGACTTAAATACGTTGTGTATGGGATTGTAGTTGTGAGTTGCTAATGCATTTTTTGGGCACTTTTATTATTGGAATTTATATAGACGCGAAAATGCATGGACGGACGGATGGACAGACTTCGTTAAGTCAACTTGCAATATTATAGTTTTTAACAACGTAGTATTGGATGGGATTTCTTGAGCGTTACGACCAAAATGCCAACAATAATAGTAAGTAGAAAAGTAATACTCGCTGAACGTTTAAATCAATTTATATAATAATTGCTCAGTAGTGAGGTAAGTGCTAGGGTGTAAGTTTTTCAAATGCAACTCTCATCTTTTAAGTACTTATCGAACATGTATATGTACACCAAGTGATCCGTTAATTAATATCTTTAGTACATTATAGATTAAAAACTTCCAACTGTTATGAATGTGATTTCTAATGTAAATTATATGTTGTATATTGGATATTACAAACGTAACTATGTAGTTAACATAATCACGTCGTTCCTTGGTGATGGAATAAAATGTTTTCTTTATTTTAAAAATATTTGAATAATTTCTGGAAAATTTTTATTAAAATATAATAAAAATGAAATAAAACAAATGTCAATTTACTATTTTACGGCATTACTTTGAGAAAAATAAAAAAAAAAAAAAACGAGAAAAGAAAATTCTAATTCACTATTTGCTGCTAGTCTATAAAAGATTTAACAGTGCAAAAAAATTCTTTATATCATTAAACGTTATTGAACTTTAACCCTTTTGTGTTTGATGTTTATATTCATACATGTATATGTGCATATGTGCATATGTGAGTCTTTACATGCTTTGCTGAACCTTTCACTTTCTTTTCTTTTATAGAAAAGTAGGAAACAGTTTTCTTTATGCATATTTAGCAAATCGATGGCATTTGAGAGCGAACTGTTAGTCATAATATTTTTATGCATTGAAAAATACATGATAGTCAGTCAATAAAACTTTTTGCATCTGTGTGTGTGTGTGTGTGTAAAAAAAAAAAAAAAAACAAGAAAGAAAGAAAGTTCAATGTGTTAAATCTTTATAACAAGAAAGTGTCACTTGAACTAATATGCAGCTGAGTGTGCTGGCTAGCAAATAATAAAGGCATCCACAGCCATTCACACTTGCATATTCAGTAACTTTTATTATGCTTTGTATACGAATAAATCATATTGGTGTGTGTTTATGCGTTTGTATATATTTTTATGCTTCTATATGCATGTTTCTGTGCATGCATACAAAAGCAGTTATTTGTTGTAAACGCATAAAGAGGGAAATAGCAAAAAAAAGCAATTTTCACAATAACCTAACTTGTTTTTGTACGGTCGTCGTGCTGTTCTCGTCATGTACGGGAGTATGTACTCTTATGCTTTATTTTATACTTTCTGTTTGTTTGATTATTGTTATGATGGCTTTGTTTTCATTAAATGTCTCTATAGAGATTTTGTCCTTTGCTCGTCGACAATTTTTTTTTTTTTTTCGTTTTTCTTTTCTTTTTTTTTTTTTTAATGTATGGAATTCATGTGGTTACTACATGTTGAAGAAAAAAAACTTTTTATAGTATGGTTATATAGCTTGTACGTTTTATTTAAGATAAATCGATATTAATCTTTTCAATCCTTTTTCGCAAACTATTTCCAGAGTAATTTCAATTTTAGATTTATTGAAACATAACAAACAACACTTTTTAACGAATGATAACATCAGGAGAAGATTTAAAAAAAAAAAAAAACATTAAAAACTCAACAACCAAATTATAATCGCTTTAAAACTCACTGGCTGAAGTGAAGCGCGGAAGATGTAAAGTAACTCAACTGCTTGTTAAATGACTGCGTGTCAATTGACTGATCGAGATTATTTTTACTGAGATCCTATATAAAGTTGCAATGAACTCTTTTGCAATTTTAACCGTAATCAAGATTCCCGAAAAACTATATTCTATAGACTTTTAACTGATATAAGATAGACAGATAACGGCTCCATTCATATACTGAAAGATTTTGCACTTTTGGTTTTTTAGAGGGGGAAGGTCAAAAATGTCATTTTCTTTCCAATCATCATTATTGCTCTGCTTAAATGTAACTAAAAGCCGTATTTTTAACATATTTATAAGATAAAATAGGAAGATAAAATTTGATATATATGCTACGTGCTATCAATAAACATATAATGTATATATATGCTGCGTTTTAAATTTCGGACAAACAGACAGACAGACAGACAGACAGCCAGAAGAACCATGAAAGAACGATGAGTAGATTAACGCCCAGGCTGGCGAATATATTTAAGTTAATTGAACATTTTAAGCCGAAGAAGTATACACGGACGAATATCTATATATTTTCTGTATATTATTTATTAATTGTTTTTCAAACAATCACTTCACTTGAAACAGTTATTCATATTACGATTTTTCAAAACAAGGCTTTACATTGCAGGTGCACGTCGGTGTACCCAATTTCATCGAAATATTTTAAAAATTGCGATCTGTAGGTTAAACATAAAGGTTAAACGTAAAAAACGCGACGGAAAGATAGACAGAAAAGCTTAGTTTGACTCAGAATCACTTTCAATCGCACTATATCGTACAAACTTTATGTACACAGAGGCGTTGGAGTATAATTTCTACTGCTGGCAGTAAGTATAGAATTTGGAAAAGATTTTTGAACTCATAAATAAATTTATTATGCCTTGTACTTATACTTCGCTTATCATTGATTTATTAGGTGACACGAGCTTATAACTTTATGCTGGGTCACGACACAATCTTAGAAAAGCTATTCCCCCATTTAGAATCGCTTTAATAATTTCGGTGAAGGAAATTTTTTGGTTATAGTTTCATAGATTTCCAATACCAAAGCGCAGAAAGGGAAGATTTGACAATCCGAGCCTACCGAATATCGATACTTTTCGATTATATCTTCGAAGATAAGCATTTTCGTCATTCTTTTTTTTTTTCCAATTAGGTCAGAAGAGGTAAAAACAAAAACAAGACGAATATTTAAGACGAATATTCATTTGAGTGAAATATTTTATTGACAATTAACACAAGGAAAGGTAGCAGTCACCAGAGGTGCGAAAGATAGAGTCTGACAAAGTTTTATCATCTAGATATCATTTGTTTTGTTTCGCAAAGACATTTGTACGATAATTTTTCAAGATCCTCTTCCCCGAATGTAATAAATAGATCGTTATACTTTCGATTTATGTAAATCAGTAGAAAATTTTTTGTTTTACGATTTAATTGAAATCTATTAAAAATGAATGATAAAACACATTTGTTGTATAATTTGATGAAAATCAAGTGTTTTTTTTAAGTATCAATGTAATTAGCATGCATTTAATATGGGATGAGTGCATGGAAAACGCAATTTACTCATTAGAGTGTCTTCTTAAGTAATCCAAATTCATCAGCAGCTATCTACATTTCTGACGGAACTGGTTATATTGTAATAGCGACTTTGAAGTGCCGAAAACCGTCCAATATGTGTTTGAAAATAGCTTTTGGAATAAGCAAAAAAAATTTCGCTAATCCTTAAACGGCCTTCTAACATCAATGCAAACTCTTACGCAGCGGTGTATACAGCTTACCGTCATGCAATGGCTCGCCATTTTGGGTTTTCAGGTTATCTTTACGTGCAAAACAAATTAATCGTGTAGACCGCGATTTTTGGTACCGAAATATATGCTTGATAGCAGTAAGTCTTAGGTCTCGGAAATATCGTATTTGTAGTGAAAAAAAACCCTATAGAAATTGTATTTAGTGTACGTCAACTTTGACAAAATAATAAATCAATTGCTTAACGTAGTAGTAGTAGTAGTAGTTAAATGTATTAAAAAACTATCGGACATTGGTATAATTCCGCAGCCAATCAAAGTTTATCATCAATGTACCGAATCAATCCATCAATATGCTTACGCTAATGCTTAGTTCAGTGATTGGAGTCTTTGATCGAGTTCTATGAAAGATTTCTTCGATTTTCCTTTCATCGTTGTATTATGCGAGTAAAATTTCCATTACGAGACGGGGTTATAGTTCTAAATAGAGTCAGGATTTTGATCCGAAATTTTCCAACAACGATCAAGACAAATAAATTCTTCTCTATATATTTATCAAATTATAATCTGTTTCAAGAAAATTTTCCGGGAGGGGAACACTTAAACCCTCAAGCTTGTCTATGCTTGCTTTGAAATTCGTCTCGAATTGCTGGTATTTAACATTGTCTCTCCTTCATCCTTCAGATAGCAGTGATATGCTCGTTTTCCGAAATCCGCAACTTTATTCTGGAGGCATTTTCGAATCGTGGACCGCTTCCCTTAAGCGGAAATGCTGATTTTTTAATTCTTGGTCTCTTGACTCATATGTCAATGTTGATGATAGACTTGAGGCCTTACACAGCATGACATTTCACTAAAACTTCTTGTAGTTATTTAGTAAGTTTCATTAAATTCTCAAAAAAAAAAAAAAAAAAGGAAAAAAGGAAAACAGGAAAAATTTCAACCGATCATACCAGCGGACAGTTCTCTTAACACGAAATTGTATTGTTTCTGGCTATGCCAGCAATTGGTGGTCCTTTTTTTACTCAAACCTACATATAGATATATATATATATATATATATATATATTGGCATTGAAAAGGCCTTCAAATGGATGAAATAGTTATGATATTATAAATGTTTTAAAATAAAATGAAACGTTTCACGGATGTGTATGATTATCTTATGCGATATGCTTGAAATTCTTAGTAAATTTTACATATATAATAAATGCTATGACAACATAAGTGAAGTTTCTCTCTTGAAATAAGGAAACCGTAACACATGTATGTATATTTTATTTGGCATTTTGACAAGAAAGAATATATAGAAGGATATACAGGAAGCGAGAAAAGATAAATAAGAAAAAAAAAAAAAAAAAAAAAAAAAAAAAGTTCAATTTAAATGAAAAAAAATTTCCATCTATTCATACCTATCACGTAGAAGAGGGGGCGATACGTGTGAGATATTTTCACCGCTTACTGGTTGCTCCTGACGAGGTCGCAGAACTGGTGTTAGGCCCCATCTTTCGATGAAATCTATACGTGAAATGGTTGACGATGAACGTGTCGAACGCTTAAGCAATTTGGCCAATTTTTTCGATTTGTTTTCTTTTAGTTTTGATTTAATTTTTTTTTTTTTGATTTTAATTTATTATTATTATTTGTGTTATTTATTGATTTATTTATTTATTTATTTAATAATATTTTAAATTTTATCTCATAAAAAGCAACAAGCAAATATAATTAACTTTCTCTATAAATATGTATATAAGTATAGATATATGTATATATATATATATATCTATATATGTATATATATATATATATATATATGAATGTGTGTCTGTAGTAAACATAAAACACAAGCAATTTAATTTGATGGCTGTAGCAATAAATTTCGATTTGTGGCAAACGCCGAAAGCGTTTTATATGTTAATTAAAACATCTTACATGTGCTGATATTTCCATTGATTTGTGTATTACGTCGAGATGAAAAAGTTGAATTACTTGCGGACACAAGACGACGAGGTAGTCTCAACTTGAAGACAAAAATTTGAATTTGAAAAAAAAAACACAAAAATAAGAAGATGTTAAATGTACATGTGAGGATGATGTGATCGTGACTGGACTTGTCCTGTGCCTGATCCTGTTGTTGTGGTTGTTGTTGTTTCTTGTTGTTTCTTGTTGTTTCTTGTTATCGTTGTTATTATTGTTAAATATTGAACGTTAAAATATGAAATTATAAATAAAAGCTTGTCAGCTCGTCACTTCAAAAATTTTATATTATCTCAAGAACATTATTGTGGTTGTTGCTATCTTCTATCGCTTTTCAAGGTTTATTATTTCTTATTATTATTATTATTTTTATTGTTAGTATTATTATTTTAATTTTAATTTGTTTTACTTTGCGTCATTTTTGGTTTTTTTCCCGTTTACTTATTCAGTTTATATTTTTCCCGTTATCATCATCATCATCATCATCATACTATTATTATTATGTTATATGATTATTTGTTGTTTCTTGTTGGCAGTTTTATTGTTGTTGTTGTTTTTGTTGCAATTATTATTATATATATATATTTTTTTTTTACAAATTAATATCAAATTTAAGTGATCGCTTCGATTTTGAAGATTATCTATCGAAAATTTTTCTTTTCCATTCTATTTTGAAGTAAAATAATAAATAAATATCTCTCTCTACTGATTCGATTTCCAAACTCTAAAGATTTAAAATGTAGAACAATGAATGCACTTTGTAGAATTATTTCTTAATTTATGTAAGAAATTGAAAAATTGATCAAAAAGCCGCTTGAACGAAAAGATAATCTAACATACATAAACGAATAATGTGAAACAAATAAGAAAATGATGATTGTCCGAAAGTATATTTTGGATACACAGCAACACCCACTTTGTTGTTGTGTTGATTTGTTTTTTTTTTTTTTTTGTTATTTTTTTAGGGTTATATTAGGAGCTCTATTGCAATTTTTTGAACAATTCCCAGCATATAACCAACAATCAGGATGATGTGATACGTGAACAATGTTCGCAAATCATCCTAATTTAATTATTAAATAAAATCTTTTGGGAAAGTAAAGAAAATTGCGTATCATTACATACATACATTTTGTTCTTAAAGTTTTAAAGCAAATTTCAATTCGCATTTGCAAGGAATTAAAAGACTATTATGGGCATATACGAGATTGATTGGTATTTGAAACTCAGAGGCTGCAATTGTCTGCCACTACTTTGTGGTAAATTTTTGAAAAGTCTTCAATATGTTTGTTATGTGAAGTTAAGATGACAGATAAATATACCGTACAATGTTGAAAATGAGATGAGCCGAATATCCTACACTGAATGCGTTTCTCTCATTCATATTCACATATTGTAAGAGATCTCTCTAACATCATTAGTTTCTGTATTCTGCGCAGGCGTTTGACTCGACTCTTTCCTATCAATAACTAATGCGTTCTAAGGAAATAATCGATGTAAAGCGCCCAACATAGACCAATACGGAAGGCATTGCCATTCCATCACGACTTGGATGTTTAATGATTAGGAAAAAAAATAAAAATGGAAGAGTTGGTTTGGAAAGTTCTGGTACACCCAGCACTCTTTATTTCGTTTGCAGAGGTCTGTTTTTGGAGCAAAGCTGCCGTAAGAAGAGGCATGTGATGACGACAGTGGCTTTATCAAAATTATGGGCAAAGCAAAACAGAAATTCAGAATTGTACCAAGTTCCATCAATAAATATAAGAAAGAAGATATGTTTGAATTTCTGTGAAAAACACAAATGCTACGAACTTGTTCTTTTATTCATTATTTTCAAAAACATAACAAGCAATGTTGTAATTAGTTGAAAAAAAATCAAATAAGGAACGAAGACATAAATCTGCTTTACGCTCTGCTCTCACTTAAGGCCCTATTGCTCAAGAACGGGTTGAATGAAAATGATCAAAGATTTTATATTGAAAGTGTCCATATTAATCTATATTGTCGTGCCTGATAGAAGAAAATCTTTTTTGATTTTGTTACAAATGCTAATTAAATAAAAGGATTCAACCCATTCACTTTAACTACGCATAAGAATTCAACACGTTTTGCATAAGTTTAGCCATTGCGTTTATATCATTAGTTCGAAGAGAACCCATTTTCCAGACCCAACTTATCGATTAGAGGCTATAAAGTTTTTAACGGACGGCATCGACTCCCATATATGACTTTTTTTTTTAGACCTTTTTGCGAGCAAGTATAACCAAACACAAAGTTATGATAGGTAGATTAAATGAAATCATAATTTTCATTTCCCCATTATCAGGCCAGCCTAAGTCCAGCGTCAAAGGAAATGAAGTTGTGTTTTCGCGAAATTTCCAGATCGATCGACTAATTACTTTTGATGGAGATAACAATTGAAACTCGTGAATGCTGTTCTATGTACAAAAGTTACTCTTTCAAAAATAATGCTTTGAAACTTTCACTAAAGGCGAATAAGCCTCCACGTTTGTCAAGCATCTTGATGGAACTGGTAATGAATGGTGTACGATATGATTACAGTTAATAGACAAGCGGTCATAACTGAACAATCTAAATATGCTGACTTCTTGATCGGCGGTATATTTCATATTTTTAAAAAGAATGTCGTCTCAAGAAATTTATGTGCCTGATAAGGGCCTCAATGAAAGTGAATTCCATTGAGATTTTTCATGCATCATTTAGATCTTTTTCGAATAAATTCTATTTAAATGCAGATCTAATACCTTCTTTCCCCTTCTGTTTACCTGGCGTTCATCAACGACCTCCTGCGCATAACGTAGAACTTTATTTACTGGTTTGCAGATGATAGTAGCTTGTGCCATTCGATTTCCATTAGTAGGAAACCGTTCAGCAACAAGATATAGAACAAATGTTGCATGATGAATGACACATTAGGTCGGAACCTTATAAACATATGTGAATAGGGTCGAGATAAAGGATAAGCTTTATCGCCATCAACATCTAAAGCTGCCTCCAAATGCGCAGGAGAAGTGATGAATAACTCCTTTCTTTTGTGGTTGTCAATGTAGGATAATCGACAACCGTGAAAGCTTTGCTCATGAAAATACAAAACGATGTCTTTTGGACAGAATATGTCCTCGAAGTATTGAAACACATAGCCAAGGGCTTAATTTTTTAAAGTGGTGCGAAAAACACTTCACTGCAGCTGATGTCTGTGTGAGCGGAAGTCTCCAAATTTAGCTTTGGGACCTTTGACCGCATAAAGCGACAAATTCTGGCACTCATGGGTGACGAAAGTAGATCTAAAACCCTCGTATTGGAAGTTGAGCATTGGCGTAATATGGCCTGTGTTGCGCCTATGTGTGCATACATTCTGAAGTACTATTCTACGTCTTTCTTAAGGTTCACATCAACTCGGCTTGGAGTTACCTGTGAACCGTAAAACCTACTACTGAGACTCGTCGCTTTTTAACCGTACTGCTTGCTTTTGGAATAACCTACAAGCAGTGGTCTTTCCAGTCGCCCATGATGTTTTCGTGTTCAAGTTCACGTACGTTCACAAACCCGTCTTCTTGCCTTCACTCCATCTTTCCTAAAACCCTTCCTGATTACCACCGTGCTCGCACGCATAGGGGACATCCCCTAAGCCGCCGATTATAGAAAATAGGAGTTAAGCATTCTTAAGTACAGGGAGCAATACATCAGGGCGAGTTACATTCTGACGGTGTTTAACTACTTACGACGAAATTTTATAAAACATTTTCATTACAATTTTCCCTACATACATCGTTCATTAGCTTATCAGCTGGTGATATGTTTTAGTATTCTCTTTACAAACAAAGAAATGTATATATATATATATATGTTTTGCAAAAAAGTTTTGTTCTCTCATTTTCAAAATATAATTAAATTTCCTTTATATTTCGGATATTTTTGCGCATACTTTCTTAAAAGCTTTCATCTAACGTAAATTTAAGACATAGGCAACTAGAAAAAGAAGCCACAAACAATTGTAAATGGTTTCGCCATAGAACGATACATAAATTCAATAAATTCAATATATATTTGATGCAGTATTCCTTCTCATCTTATGATAGGTGAAATTTTCTGCTTATGTACTGAACTTTAACTAATTATTGTTTCAATTCTTTTTTTTCTTTTTCTCTCTATCACACAAAGTTGTATGTATAGTAGAACTTTCGACACAAGTGAAAGGAAAAGATTTATTTTCGTTTTTTTTGAAAATTGTCGACACACGTCGAGGGCCTTGTTAACGTTTAGGCACACGATTTGTAGTATGTTAATTTGAAATTGAACTAGAATTTAATTATGTCGAACGTGAGTGTTCACATGTATGCGACCAATTTAATCGAAACGAATGCCGCAAATATGACACAAAAATGCCTGTTACCGAACTCAAATTTGACATTAATAAAGTTAAAATTAGGCAGAGGCAGATGAAAGAGGAAAAAGTAGTGAAAAAAATTCATGACCACATCGCCATTGCATTTTAAATAATCTTTGATTGGCGATGACGTGTTAGAGTAGATAGAACGATGGGAGGAGGAAAAACGGATACGTAGGCATTCACACATCTTGCATATATATGAACGGAACATTAATTTCCGTTGTGTGTAAAAATCTAAAAACAAAATCGTATACATGTATTTATGCAAGTGTACCAACTTAAAAACAAAAATTTTGAAGAAATATATGTATATATATATGGGTACGTTTGCATATAAATACAAGAGAAAAACGAACTTTTTAAGGAAGTTGTCAATGCCAGTAGAACTAATCAAATATTGTGTGGTCGACAATATGATTAAAACTTGAAGTAAATAAAGTCAAAAAAGAATATATATATCTATACATATATATATGTATCTATATATATATATATATATATATATGAAACTTGACTAATAGCAAATTGTAGCACAGTTTGGGATATTGTTTGTCTTCTTGTTTCGTTTTACGCTCACTTTATTACTGTTTATTGTTTGCTATGCCTGTTTGTTGAAGCAGACAGGTTTCCATTTATAATGTTTTTTTTTTTTTTTTGTTTTTTGCTTCTCTCTATTATATTTTCTGCACAACACTTTTCAACCTTGAACCTTTTTTGGGGCCTTCTACTTATCCTACCTATGTGTGTATATGCGTACAGCTATCCATACGTATACTGCAGCCACAAACACACACACACACATGTATATATATATATATGTATATATATATATGTATGTACATTCGTATTTGTTTTTCATTTATAATCGGTGTGTTATACACTTTTCATGCAGCGCCTGTATGCTGTTAAGCAAAAGGAGAACAACACAACGGAGAGAAATTAACAAAAACACAAAAAAAAAAAAAAAAAAAGGAATTCATCTTACGACATCAGAAAATATTGAGACATAAATTTCACTTTAATTGATAAACGTACAGTATGTAGCAAATAAGAGAGAAAATATTTTTCTTCGATTTCAACCGAATCTTTTATCAAACTTTTGACAAACAATGCTTATTACAATTACTTCGCCCTTTGATTTCACGCGTTAAGACATATTTTTGAGTGTGAGTCAGAATGAAATTAAGCTTGGCAATGCAAGAGATTGCATACTTTCCATACTTTTTGTAAGGAACTTTGCACACTGAAGAAATAATCTGATTCTGGATGATTCTGAGCAAATATTATCTTGAAGGTTTTGACACTTTCATTATCATAAAGCTTTGAAACGACTAATGTGATAATCGATAAGGACTTTAAGGAAAATTTGGCTTATTCTGAAGCGATAACTAATTGATGAAGAGACATGCGTTAGTTACAATTTTTTAAATCCGAAGCATTAACGTTTCAAATTTCCTGTAATAAGTCTTTAACTGTAGCAGAAAAAGCAAGCCGTTTTCAGATATATCCGCCGGAGTAGATAAGAATCGCGATTAGTAACTTGGTGTTGACGGATTTAAATTTCAAGTGCGATAGAGTTTACTTCGGTCGTGGCTGTGGTGAGTGTTTAGCCGGCAAAGGGATAACACTAATTGATTGAGCACTCAATCACTAGGCTCCGGCTATTCCAATTCCCTTCTCTTTTTCCCCAATTCTTTCGCCGAGTTACACGAAAAGGCGAGTGGTCCTAACCCATTCGTCATAATAAAGAAAAGAAAAGAGAATTCTTGGTTTCGCAAATGACGGGGATTGCAACTCTGTCCTTCGTTGAATTATGAATGCGAATATGTGAGAACGATTATTGAATGATTCGAAGCAAACTAAAACTAGGGTAATAACTAATGACATACAAATGATTTAGAAAATTTCCAAAGTCAAGTAAAAGACGGTTAGAGTCGATTAGAGTTCACGTTTCATTAAAAACACTGGTGACTGACCAATCAGAATGCAAAAGCGTTCTGGAAATTGAACTTTCAGATATACACTTTCCCTTACGCTTTTTTGGTAATAAAAAAACAATGTACATTGAAAATATGAGCTCTTTGCCTCATTCCATGTTCACATGTGTTGTATATATAAATATACATATATATATATATATATATATAGATATATATAAAATATATAATTATATATATATACGTATATAATGGATATATCAATAAGCCTTGAGAAGAAGAAATATATTTAAATATTTCAGCTGGGAATTGAAATTTCCTATCGGTATTATAATAGCCAGAACAGCGTTCAAAATGATGAAAACAAAACAAAACAAGAAAAAAAAAAATAAATTATAGTAAATGATAAGTGTTTCCAAACTGCGTCATATATAATTTATATTTTTGTTAACAACTACTACTACTACTACTACCACCAAGAGAATAAGTCTTGTTTATCTAAAAAAAAAAAAAAAAAAAAAAAAAAAAAATAATGTACTAATATAATTGCTTGCGTTAGAATCTATTTTGTAGAAAAATAAATTTATAAATATATATAAATATTTAAATATATATACTCTTCTATATATATGAATATATATATACATATATGCGTCTGTGCAACTTTTTTTTGTATATAAAATTTATATGGGAAAATTCTCGGAATTTGATTACGCACGTATTCATATCTATCTCTTTATGGATATAGATATTTCTTTAATAAATTTTAGAAATTTGAGAAAAAAACTCTTAGTATTTTTTTTTTTTTTTTGCTTTTTTCAGAAAAATATTTCGTCCTTCTACTAATTAAATAGTTAATTTATAGCTTTTGTTTTATAGATATTCTCTCTAATTTCTCTTCGAAACGAAAACAAACCAATTAGGTATGTTTTTGAAAATTATTTGCGACACCATCACACCAGACCGACCGGTTTATGTTTTCGCAGCGTGTATTAATGAAATGAAAATTGAGCAAAAAATAATGGGTAAAATCAATTTTATATAGCGACTATTGAGTAAGTTTTATAGGATACTCGCGTATAGATATTAAAAGTGATCGGAATGATTTTTTGCACAAGAGAACTTTTACATAACTCAAGTAAGTATTTCTAGTAATTTTGAAATCGATATGTCATTGCGAAGGTCAGTAACAGCTGTTGGAAAGTCGGCCGAACTTAAGCGAATAACTTCACGACTCTACACCAATTACGGTATACATATGCATGCATAAGGTATCCGAAACATATCGTTGGTACATTCCAATCCTTAAGTACTCGATTCAATTAGTTTGATATCGTGGCTGAAAATGAATTCAATTAGATGAGAAAAATTACTTTAAATTGCTTTCGAATTCTTTAACCGAACAAGTGCAATATTACTGTGCTTTTAAAAGTATTTCTAAAAAAGCAGTGGTCGATATGCGTAGTAGAAAGGAAGGAGGAAAAAACCATAATTATTGTTTTTCCCTTAAGACATTATTGACCGCTAACGACGAGTTAACTCGTTCTTTCATATCCAAACGTTAACTCGTCATTGCACTTGCAATCCGTTATCTATTTCAATTATTTATGAAACCCAGACGGCTATAACGTATTGCAAAAGTTTTGCCTAAATATTATTGTGAAAATCGTAATCTACGTGAAAAACTACCAGAATCTCTTTGCAAAGAAAATAACTTTTTAACCATCTGCTGTGATAATTAAAAGCACCTCATCCAGTTTCCGACTAATCACAAAGATGGATGAAAATTCTTGCGAAAAGTAACAGATAAATGGGTTAAAGAAACTACACTGGAAAATCTATATTAAACGCTATTTCAAAAATCGCAATTTATTTTACGAAAGCTTGCGTCACAATTCTTTTTTTGGGATGTAAATTTTTATCGATGACGTTGTCGTAGTTTCTGTTTTAAGACACGTGTCGAAAGTCCATTTTCTATGTCCAAACAATTTTTCCATCTGCTTTGACTCCCGACTATTCATATATGTTTAAACTTTAAATATCTACGTTTAATGCATTTAAATTAAACAGGATAGAGAGAGATAGAGCCTTTCTTTCCCTATACGAAATAATTAACAATCCTTATGGAACGAGTAATGAATGTTAATGGACGAGATTTGGTTAAAGCGTCAAACTTCCCTTGACACCTGTATATACTTCCAATATGTTTATGCAATAATCGCTTCTAGAAATAGATCTGATCGACCAGTGATCTACGTTATTCGATGACGGAGAGCTTAGGAAGCTGAAGGAAGGAAGCTGAGGAAATGAACTATGCTACCTGTGCTGCCATTCATTCAAATTGAAAACGCGTAAGATAAATGTCGAAGAAATTGCAACACATTCCACATTACATGAATTATTATTAACTTACTTATAAGATGAAAATATTACGTAGGAGAATATTGAATGTTATAAGGAATATTGCGCCTGTAGGAGAGGGATTTATACAGGTAGAAGAATATCTACGATAACATACACATACATGCAAAGGAGTTATCGGATTAGAATATTAATATATTTCAAATAACAGTAGCGTATACGTTACACTACGGTGATTGCATACACAACACTCTATTATCGATTATCGATCCTGTGAACT
>NW_023998414.1:30907000-30932731 GCF_014805625.2 Glossina fuscipes
GAACTGCACAGAGCGTATTCCACAAAATTTCTGTCTAAATATTTTGTAATAAACTTTATATATGTCTTACTATATATTTCCCAAAAAAAATAAACGAAAAAAATGTTTTGTTTCTGGAACTAGTAATTATGCGCATTTTGTGACTCGCTGGTAATGCCTCCACTCAGATCTGTGAATTGAAAATTTTTGAAATACGATTCTAAATATTACATTACATTAAATGTACATATTATAATGAAGAATACTAAACTGAATCTTTTTATATGTTCGCTGGTTGGCATTTTCAGTGTTTCACAAATCAATTTAGGAAAATTATTTGTTTTGTTTTTGTATCCTACCTTAAACGATCATAGGCCCCATAAAGTATATATTCTCGATCAACGTTAAATTGTAAGCCGTTTTAAGCATATCCGTCTGTTTGATCGTCTAGGTGGTGCGGTAAACATTCTCCTGATTGCAGAAAGAAAGCTACACCTGCTTCAAATCAGAAGTTGTTTGTCCACAGGTTGGTGTTGAAACTGGGCAAATTCAGTGAAAGAACACGCAGTACAACATAACCTGAGACCACCTCTGACTTCAAAAATAAAAAAAATAAAAAATTTAATTATAAACCTCAACTGCCACACCGACAAAAATTTGCATATATATGTTACGGCAGGTCTTGCGGTATCCGCACAAAAATGTAAATAATCGGCCACGCCCGCTTTTGTCTTTTGTCAGCTTTTGTCTTTTCGCAGCTATTCAAAAAAAAAATAAATAAATCTTCAGAGATTTTATAAAATTTGCATAGTATTGCATGTCCATCCGCTCGCCTTTCTATCTGTCCCGTCCATCCCACCGTTAATTGCTGTGATAGAAGTTCTCCTAGTCGCAAATATGAAGACATATGCTTCAGTCATGCAATATAAAATTTTTACTTTTTTTCTATAAAAATGGACAATTCATCCACGCCCG
The DNA here is from genome assembly GCF_014805625.2 of Glossina fuscipes. Taxonomy (NCBI): domain Eukaryota; kingdom Metazoa; phylum Arthropoda; class Insecta; order Diptera; family Glossinidae; genus Glossina; species Glossina fuscipes. The sequence continues at coordinate 30,907,955 of NW_023998414.1, forward strand.
CTTAACGTTATAGAATCTCGATTAAGTTTTTTTCAATCGGTTTGAGTCGGTTTTTTTTATAACAGTCGGTATGAATATACACTATTCGTACACATCCGAATATACTTTTCTTACTTGTTCAGTTTTCCATACAAATTATCAATAGAATGTTTATAAGAAGGAGAGTTTATGCCAGAAAGGGCTCAGAATAGGAGACTGACTCATCCAGTTAGATGAACGAACACTTTTGTCACCTTAATCTTTTCGAATATTTAGATTATGTGACTTAACGGAAGATCGTTAAATATATACATAAATAATTTCGCAACTGATCGATTCTCCAAATACCGCAACGGCTAACATTACGAAAAAGCATTTGTATAGGTATGTAATATATGTTTCGCATCCACGATTTCGATGCGTTTTAATTTTAATTAATGGACACCTTAGAGCGTAACTGTCTATTTTAAACATCAATTAATGTCATTTAAAAACTTCATGGAATTATGGTGAATATAACCTACGAACGCCTTACGAAATCGAAAAAGTCTTTCCTAGGTAGTAGGCAGATAAGAAAAACAAAAAAAAAAAAAACAGGAAGAAAAGTCTTGAAGCAAATCGAAAAAAAACTTCTGCTCGGTGAGCAACGACTTGTTAAAACTAAGTAAGTAAAAAGAACTTAAGGCATACCTTATATATCTATCCAAGTCCAATCAGTAGTTTTTCTATTAATTACGCACTCACTTTATACAGAGTGTTTTCTCAAGGACGTCTGCGTCCTAGTTGCTCTTTGCTTTTCTCTTTCAGTTTGTTCTAATATAGAAAGTTTGATTGCTGAAGCTTGGGTTAGTAAACGTTAGACTCAGTTATAATTGAAAATTATCGAAATTATTTCGATTCAAAAAATTTGCAAGAAAGGAGAGCCACTAATGAATTCATTGTTTTATTCAGATGTTAATCAAATCACTTCAGTGGTCCTCCTCCTTCAGATTGAAATTACAAAGAGCCCTTTTAATCTTGGCTTTCTTGAATATTTATTGAATATTTGAAAGTTTACAGGACCTCGTCAGAGAGAATACGATTTTGCCTTGTTGGTATTAAACTTTCAGAAATCTCATTCATTCAAATAATACGAATATATAACATAACCATTGGCATTCGAGGCTCAATTTCTTGAGACTCAATATATTTTGATATCTTTACGCTTACATGAGAAAGCAGTGAAAATCGACATGTAAAGCAATTCTTAAAAAAGAAATCTTCTTTTAAAAAATACTTTTAATTGGATTTTTATAAATACATTATTTTAATGTATATCTCTCTATATATATGCTTATCATCATGTAGATGTCGCAAGGTAAGGAAAACATTACATTTACTATAAGGAGGAAATAAATTATAAAAAGTTTTCAATTATTGCGAAAATCATAGAGAAATTGGCGAAAATAATGGAAAATTTTAATTAATTGAATTGCCAGCGTAGCGCAACATAGCTTTTATGCTTTCCTCTTATGGTTTTTTCATATTGCAGGAACAACACGACACGTCATTTAATATCATTTGAGATTCAATTTTTATTATTTATTAATTTAAATTTTGATTATTAGATTGAAAATTGATTGTCGCATTGAAATTTACTTCACTTTACGTTTCACATCTCTGATTGGAATAAAAATACCAGAAAAGAAGAAAGCGATTAATGTTTAATTTATATATATATATATATATATATATATGTATATATGTATATACTTTGTTTTGTTATTATTTTGGCATTTCATTGTTAGATGAAAATGAACGTGTGCGAATATAAAAGGCAACGAGGCTCACGCTAAACGTTGCAAACATTTCGCTATTTGACCAAGTCAAGACAATAAAATCATTTGTGATTATATAGGCAATGGTTGTCCTTTTTCCACTTCAAACATCGTTAAACAGGAGACTGCCAAGCAAGCATGCAATTTATAATAATTCGAAAGCACTAAACACGAATAAAGCAAATTAAAAAGGAATCAAATAAATGAATAGAAAAAAAAAAAAAAAACCTAAGAAGAGAAGAAAAAGAACTCTCCACACGATATCGGCGCATGACTGAATTGAGAGGATAATCGGAAAGGTGTATGAAAGAGAGTGAATTAAATTAAAGAAGAAGAATGAAAAAAGAAAAAAAAAAAAAAAAAAAAGTGAAATTTTTAAAAGAGTTTTGAAAATTAAAAAAAAATTAAAACAAAAAAAAAAAAAAAAAAATAAAATAAAATAAAATAAAAATAAATAAATACTAGCTGAGTGTGTAGAAAAGTTTCCTTTATCTTTTTTTTTTGTTTGGTTTGTATCCTTCCCTTAAAAGATTTTCTTCAAAGGTAGACGAAAATTGAAAGAATATTATTTTCTCACATCATTGTTTTATTCTTTCATTTTTTTTTTTGTTTTTTTTGTTTTTGTCGTTGTGGAATTTATTTAATATGCTCACTGCTTACTTACGTAGGACATTATGCGAATTCGATTATTCATTAAGTCGCCTAAGTTGAATTTGTTTCAAATCGTGGCAATTAAGGGATTTGCTGCCCTTCCTGTATCTATGCATGTACATGTTGGAAATATAAAAAAGAAGCGGCCGTGCTTGGATGGATGGTACTACGTAAGGAACTATGCTCCATTTTACTACAGATTCCTTCATAAACCTCTTTTTGCGGTCGTCAACGAGTGCGAAATTCTGATTAGCAGACTACATAAAAAATGTACGTCAAAAATTCCATGTTATTCTAGAAAGTAGTGAAGGTACACACTTCACTTAACAAAAACTTGTCGAAAAATTATGCATAAGCGTTTGCACATGTATGAATTTAGAATATAGTTGAAAGAGAAGCAATATTGTATAAAGGAAATAATAGATATTACGTTTTGTTTATCAACAAGTAAGAAAATTATATTCGGTCATGATCGATCGGTTTTATATTCATCATCGGCTAAAAAAAAAAAAAAAAAAAATTCAAAATATCTAAATTTTCATATTTCTGTTATATGGGATGGGCGGGACTGATTTTCTCTATTCTCAGAATGAAATTAGAAATTTATATGGTTTATGTATTGTATGCGTTGTAGGCGTGGCTCTTGACCGATTTGGTTTATTTTGCATTTTTTTTTTTTTTGCAAATTTTTAGGCAATATCTTACACAAATACTATGCACTTGGGCAGACGGACAAATGGAGAAATGAACGGACGGACAAGCTTAGGTGTATTCTGAATTTGAAATTTGGCAAAGAGTGTATGTACTTCAGAGGATTTTTGAAGGCTGCCTTTGCACTTTATGAAGATGCATTGGAAAAGAAATTAAATTTGGATACACTATAATATTGGGTAGGCATGGTCAATTTTTCCCCTTTTTTGTATAGCAGGCCGTACAGTATCGTCCATAGAATATACGATCAAATTAATGTAAATTCATCTGCTGTAGTTTATGATACAAACAATTTGTTATTCCTTTTGAAAAGCAAAGGAATCTTCAATTGTCCTATTATTGTGGATATGTCCTTCCAACGATTTGGCCTATTTTCAATACCGAACCGAGTGCAAGAATTTCCAATATTTTTATTTTGAAATTTTAAGTTGATAGTTTGAGTTTTGCAGCCAAGAGAATATTTACAATAGAAATTACACAGACGAACGGGACGAACAGACGGACATGCTTAAATCGATTCAGAATTTGATGCTGATGCTGATCTCTTCTCTTTCGTTTACAATGAATACTTTTTTCTCTAAAATATTTCATTATAAATGGCTTTGCTTGTTGTTACACTTATGTTGTATTTTGCTAATAATGTTTTTTTTTCGTCCTACTATTGCGTCATTTGAAACGAAATGAATTGTTTTCTTTTTAAAATTTTCAATTTTGTATTTTTTACTACGAATGTGTAAGAATCTAAGGGAAAATGATTTCACTTTTACAAATAGTAGGTAGTAAGCAAGTACTTGCGAAAGCATGTGTAAAGGAATAGGAAATTGCTTTAGTGTTTTTTTTTTTTTTTTTGTTTTTTCTTGTTATACTGATTTATTTATTTATTTTTTTTTTCCTATAATGTATTTAATAAAAACGTTTACTACTTTCTTTGGAAATTATACGAATTCAATTCTTATTACATACTTGCACTTTATTATCGCAAAAGTACTTAAATGCAACAGATACATAATAATAGTTTTATAATTATAGCTATTAGTGGTATACGAATGCATATTTATCAAAGGATTATACGGAAAAAGCCGTTAATGGAACAGTGTTTTATATGAATATAGATAACGATATAAAAAAAAATACATAATAATACCACGATTTTTGTGTGACTGTAAGTATTTTTATATACACAAAAATCTCTTAACAAGTCTTTGTTATATGTTGGTCATTCATTTTTTTTTTTTTTTTTTTTTTGTTTTCTTTACAAGAAAATATGAAAATCATGTGAACAAATAATAAATAAAAATCATTGTATATGAATAAGCAAAAATGGTATTGAGGAAAACAACGATTGAACAAAGAACTTTAGTTAACTTAATCTTAAGTTGAACTTAAATTTATCAAACTGATTGGCATTATTTGACGCGAAGAATAAGTAAAGAAGTTGACTTTACAAACTTTTGTATATAATAACATTAGAAAGATATAAAACAGTTTTTACCTAAGATATTTCAAAGACACTATACGTAGACATGCATATATGTGTATTGGTTATGTAAAATTTCAAGTCAATATTTTGCTAAAGATTGTAAATAAATTAGAGAAAAATATTTGTTGTGATTATTAGCTATCTAAGCATTTCGTTGAAAGTATTATTTTCGATTAAACGATTTATGACTGATTCAGAATAGAGAGGCAGTTCAAAAGGCAGGCAAGCAGGCAAGCAGGCAGACAGGCGCAACAACGAACCAAAAATATGAATTAATGGACCCGCAGTGTAAAAGATGAAAAAAATGACGATGAGGGAAACAACTCCAACAGTTAGATATGGCTAATTAGACGCATTATCTTTTGCTAATCAGAAAAATTTCTATTCATTTTATTCTTGACTATGAGCAATTACTTGCTATAAGTATATATATACATATATGTATATATATATAATTAATTCTTTTTTCCTGTACGAAATTTATACAAACAATATTAGTTACCCCATTGCATATAAACAAAATTTGTGCTTGTTTGTTTGTACAATCTGTAAAATTGACCGTAAATTTTAAAAATGATACCTAAGGTCCTTGTGTACAAGCAATCTATTGTCATATGGGCCTGACGGAGGACGAATAACTCATTTATTATTATTGCTGCTAACGAGGCAATAAAGTTATATCAAAAAATTTACCGTATGGTAAATGAGGCGTTCGGCCATTAGAAATTGCTCATGATAAGCGTAGGGAACGTTTTTCGCAGCATTTTTTCTTATTTATATTAATATTTTCGAGATTTATTTTGCTCTTCGCGTGATTAATATGTTACTATAAAATCATATAAAAAATGCCCCCAAATGAAATGAGATGTGTTAGCACAACATGGTATAATTTTAAACTTGTAATGCTGTGAATTCAAGATTCGTTCCATGAAACGAATGCAATATTTGCGGCTAAAATCGGAAGCGTGCAATTATTTGAAAATTAATTTAATGATGGCGCTACCTCGTAGTGAGTTTTTGTCAATCATTCAATGGACTGCTTGCTTAAGACTGCTAAAAGCTTAAGTCAACATAAATCAAATAGCTAAGCATTAAAATGCAAACCAAATCTCTTATAAACGATAGATCAGGTAAGAAATATATTTTCATTCAATAACCCAAAGGGCGATGGTTTCATTTGTTCAAAGTTTTTTGTCACCATGAAACTTATCAAAAGTCATAGTATTAACACTTAGATTTGTCTACTTTGAAATCGAAAATTTTTGACTTTGCTATGCTTTAATAATCTTTTCTATAATTGTGTTATATAAGCCCTTCAGCCTTAAGAATGTTGCTTTATATGACTGATGTAAATAAATAAATAAATAAAATTATAAGGCAAGTAAAAACATTATAGTGGGGCAAGGGCCACCATTAAATACCCTACATCATTTTGCAATTCTCTTTATATCGATTTTTCAAAATAATATGTTGTATGGCAAGTGATTGAAAAAGTGCTCCGATTTGAATCAATAGCCTTCGTCCTTGGGTCAAAACACGAAATATATCAAAAAATGCGGCCTATATTTCACACAACACAAGATGATAAAACAAGAAGACCGACAGGCAGACAAGCTTAGATCGATGCAAAAAATGATTCTGAATCGATTGGTATAATAAAAGATGGGTCATGGGTTGCATACATTCGCATAAATTTAATATATCCTTGTACAACAACAGTGTTGGCGCATGGTATGAAAAATAAACTCTTTATGGAGTGTTTAATGCTTTTGAAAAAAAAAAAGCTTATTCAGGAGCTGGGACCTTCATTCGACTTCATTCTCCTTCTAGGTCTCCTTCCTTTCTCTTTTATTAGTCAGTTGATATATGCGAAACTGTTAACACTGCCGTATGAGAAAATATTCACAATTTAGCAAATAATATATATTAACGATATTGGCGGACGAAATTTTATTTTGATAAATGGTTTCAAAAGCAAACTTTCATATCGAGAGTATATCAAATAGTGGGGAAGAAGATTGCGACTACGAATAAGTCGCGAATGTTACAAACATAGTTCAGAAAGTCTTGATTTCATGAATACGGCATAGTTTGAAGACCTTCATAAAGGAACGATGATCTAATAGAACTTTCAAAATTAGCAGAAAAATTTAAATTTTCACTTAATTTAATTTAATCTTTCTTATTGACAAAAACCTATTTTCAAATAATGCTTTCAATGAGAAAATTACAAGAGGTAAGGTAGATAGATAATCTTAGACATAGACATAATAGATGAAGTAAGAAAAAAGTGTCTTTGAATAGTTAGGTAGTATTTAAAAGCACATTAAGCAAGCCAGAAAATCGTATTAGCGAATGCTAAGCTTTGACAATGATCTTGGTGATGGAATGCTATGTAAAGTTACGTGCGTAGTTCAAGTATTGTATATAAGTCTATTTGGCTGTTTCTATTAATGTGTTAATTCGTTACGAGCTAAATTTGGAACAATTTCAAGGGCATTTTCTTAAAATCAAAGAAATTCAAATTTTAATTCACCAACGTAGGGCAATGAAAATTTTGCCGTAAATTGACCATTGATTACAATAAATAGACGAGTTCCGCTATTACATTTTCTTTTTTTTTTTAAAAGGATGTTATGCGTCTAGATAGGTTAACTGTCAGATACAAAAAAATATTCTCAATTAAAAAAAAGAAAAAAGAAATCAAATGAAATAGTAAATCCTTACGCCCAAGATGTGGGTATTTTCCTTTATAAAGATTCGTATTCGTTTTATATAATTTGTCTAATCAATATATACTGTATTAGCGCGTACGTGTATGCAATATAGCTTATTCGTGGGTGAATAAGCATTCAAATTTATGTATAAAAGTTTATATATATATATATATATATATATATATATATTTATATATACATGTTATTCATACGTGCGTATTTATTAATATATTTAATTTTTTTGTTTTTTTTTTGTTTTTTTAAAACCAACCGAAATCTTTGCTACATACACGTGGAAACTTTTTTTTTTTTTTTTTTTTTGGTAACCTTTTTCCTTTACACACAGACACAACCAGAGACACATTTTATCTACAAAAATTTTTATTTTTTTCCATTTTTTTTTTTTTTTTTTTTTGTTGTTGTATAGTATTTACAGTTGGATTGATATATGTGAGTATAAGTGAATGTTTAATTGTGTGTGCACAAGTGAGTGTAAGAAGTATATCTGTCTAAATAGACAACAGCCAGTCAGTTGGAAGGCAAGGCAGTAGCAGTCGCAGTTGCATTGCTTATAGCAGTAATACTAGCATCTAGCATGATGTGCTTCGTTTACGCTGATGTGTTTCCATATGTATGTTTGTATAGTACAGGGAGACATCTTTTTAGGATTTCTTACAAATCTTAGAAATTCAAATGTTTTACAGTGTGTGTGTGTGTGTGTGTGTACGTGTATATGTTTTTACATTCAAAACTAGGTTTTCGCAAACGCTTTATCTTAGCAGTAGCAGCATCAGCATCAGCATCAGCATCAGCATCAGCATCAGCATCAGCAGTAGCAACAGTAAAGATATATAATTGAAAATGATGTTTGGATACATTTGACTTTCATTTTACACGTAAGTACCTCTTCCACATACATACATATACGTATATACGCATACATTTCATTTCTATATGTATGACATTCAGATGACGTTTTGGCACGTTTTCTGTGCTAAACTATGCGATAAAAAAAAAAAAACGAAAAAAAAAAAAAAATTAAAAATAAAATAAAAGTTATAATAAAAAGAAAAAGAAAACTTTCTACAATTTACAGAAAAGTTACACACACCGACTGGTTGAGTAGTGCTTGCCTGCCTAGTCTTACTTAGTTTGCTGCCGCTATACCCGTTATACTGTTGTTCGGTAAAAACTTTGTTTGTTTGTGTTTTACTTAACTTTTTTGCCCATTTTCTTACTATTTTTTTTTGTTTTTTTTGTTTTTCTTCTTTTTTCATTTCATTCTTTAAAGGCTGAATTTTTAAGTTGACACATAGTACAAATACCACAATAAACTTATACGTATGTATATATATTGACATAAGTACGTATGCTTTGCTCATAGAGTACGATGCTGCTATTCTTTCTTTTCACAATTCATACATATTCATTTACATATATATATATATATATATATATATACATACATATACATACATATAGTGGTAGCCTAGGTGCCATATACACAGAAACACGCACAGAAATACACATTCACTTACTTAGGGACGCACACGTGGGTATGTGCTCAAGTATACACACATTAAAGAGGTCACATTTGAATTGGTTTATGTAGTCAGAGTGAGTTTTATTTTTATACTAAACAAAAAGCAAAAAAAAATAATAAATAAAAATAAAAAAAAAAAGAAATTTTAGAAATTAATGAAATGCCCTTTGGTGTCGTTTAAACAACATTTTTTCTACTTTTTTTCATACTTTGCATACAATAAAAACGCTGCTAAATGACTGATTTATATATATATATATATATATGTGTGTGTATGTGTGTGTGTTTGTTAGCACTTTTCTTAAGTTTTAGTTATTATTATGTGGACAACTTTTAAAACTGAAACTGAGTTAAAAATACATAGACAGTTAGTCGATTGATGGGCGGATCAAAAGATTTAACACCAAAGCATTCATCACAACAAAATTTATTCTAAAATTCTTAAAATTGCTAGCAGAGGGTGGAGAAGAAGAACCGATATGCATTCCGTATATTTTCAAAGTTGCACTATTACTTCGCCAACAATGATTGATTTCGGTGTATTAATGGTTTGAGCTACGCTACGTCTTATGTATGTCGTTTACGGCATCTTTAGCTAAGCTGAGCGGAATGTATAGCTTGATGGATAGCTGCTGTTTACCATGTACGAGTTTAAACTTTTTTTTTTTTTTTTTTTTTTTAATTAAAGCACGCAAAGTGGAAACTTAATTCAGTTAATTCAGTTGATTCAAAGAGCGCTGTCTTCTAGCGGCTAGCCTAACGATTTCTCTTTAACACTTTCAATGTAATTATGATGTAAAGTTATCTCCTATAAAACAAGTAAGAATGTTATAGTCGGGCAAAGTCAACCGTTAAATACCCTACATCAAATTTTGTAATGTACAATTCTTATTTTTGTATGAAATTACTATTAAGGGGCAATTTTCATTAGCACATATTAAAACTTAGAATTTTCTGCTCTACAAAGGATCAATTTTATGGAAAATTCTTATTATGACAGGATACAAAAAGAGGCCGAAATGGTCTGAATATTGGTATAATTAATATTGTTATGTTAAATTACTATTATGGTATAATTTTTAATGCTTTGATATGATGCTCATATATGAGCTTCAGTTTTTGTTATATGAGGGAATTCAAAAATTTCCCCAGTCGATCAACGGTTTTCATACTAATTTAGAATGCTTAAATACCACTCACTATTTGGCCATTTTTGCTAAGGAATTTTCAACTTTTCCGAATAGACAGTAATCGAAAAAGTGGACCGATCATAAAAGTCCTTCTGCGTGTTACATACGACCGCACTAACTTAATATACCCTGCGATACCCCGTGCGATGTGAAGTACAATAAAGCAAAAAAAAGGCAAAGAATAGAGTCGGGCAAGATTTAATCTATTGCTTGGCCACAAGTTCATCATTTAGCAGATATGATGGTTCCGTTATATAGCGTAGCTCCGTTTCGAATGGTTCCGGTGGTATACGAGTTTAACATTTTTAATTAAGAGCAACAGTTCAAATGGAAGTAGGAACATTATATTCGAATATACATAAGCTCCGCGATCTCCGTATTGAAAAATTAAATGACGAGACGAGATCTTTAATTGTTATATTCGACAACTTGTCATCTCATTATGATTCGGAAATTAAAAGGTGTAATATATATACTCTTATCGGTTGCCAAAGTTTTCCATATTTCCAATAGCTTAGGCGTTCATTTGCAACTTGGATCTGTACCGGTTTTGGGTGTGCCTCTGTGCTACCTGTCTACATACATTTTTTTTTGTTTCTTTCTTACTTATTTAATGTTTGTGTGTTATTGGTTTTTTCTTTTTTTTTTCCTCTTTCTTTATATCTCTTCATATAATTTATATTAGTTTTTAATAATAATTAATATATGATATTTCTCAAAAAGTCATTTGAATTCGACTGTTAATTTATTTTAGTTGAGTGTCGTGTATAAGTAAGTGTTCGCCAAAGTGTCACACGTCAGTTGAAAACAACAAGTGTAAGAAGTTTTGATTTCTAATTTTAATCTCCGCAACAATAAACGTTTCGAGGATCTTTTTTGTTATGTGTATTTGCCTGTCCATCTTTTCTTAAACATATATCTCTTTTCGTATATCTGGGATCTTTTTCGATTCGTTATTCCAATCATAAGTCTTTATGTTAGCTCGTCGATACTCTTAACTATCGGCTTCTAAGATATTACGATCGTTCATATTTACGCCATGCGGTTTTTTGTCTGTTCGTCTTTCTCCCCCTCTTCATATACCATCATCTATGCTCTTTTTTCTTTCCCTCTGGTCAATGTTCCTATTTGGCCCTGTCCTAGTCAATTATCCGTACCGCTTGACTGTCAGTTCCTGTATTTTTCCGGCTGTGCAGGCCTCTCCGTCCATCCGTCCGTCTTTCCCTCCATACGGTTCACTTTCCGTTTACGTTTGCCTGTCTATGCTAATACATACATCCGTCTCCTCTTATTATATTGTTCTTGTTCACTCTCTTTCTATCTATCCCTCTTTCTCTCTGTATTTGGCAGGTTTACATATTTAGTAATCAACGTATTCGTCCGTCTAACCAAAAGTCGTACAATCTGATTTATCACTCTTCTCATCTACTGTCATCTATTCTTAAATGTATTTTTTCGTACTATTGTCGCGTCACCTCTTGCCGACATTCTTTAAATTGAGAAAAACTTTGTAGAGACAATTCATATCTCACACGTTTATTCCCCCATTTACTTACATAATATAGATATGAAAATGAACGCAATCCGATCACAAATACATTCGGAATAAGTAGAAAACTAAAACTGGAGATTTATTTATGCATTTTACGTGCTACATTTGTTCCCCTTTAAACAATGTGTAACAGTAAACCGATATTTCAAAAAAAAAAAAAAAAAAAAAGAAAAAAAGATGTGTACGCAAGGTATTATGTTCGTGCCTTTTATTCATTTTCAAGTTATTGCGCAATATATATAACAATCAATAGATAGTTGAAGCGGTTAAAAACCGCAAAGGTACCAATACGAATTTCTACGAATTTGTTGATTTAAACTGTAATCCATAATTGAAAGCAGTGATATATTAAGTTATTTGCCTAAAATTATTTATTTTGTAATTTCATAGCGAAATTTTGACAGATGTTGTTTGCAGCTGCTGTTCCATTTCATAATATAATAATACAATGAAGAAATTTATTAATTTTATTTTGCGAATAAGCGAAAACGAATAATATGATAAATATATATATATAAAAAAACACGTGCCAAATTTCGCATGTCGATCAAATTAAATTTTTAATCGACTTTGGATGGCAACTGACGTTTATAAAGAATAACAGATAATCTTAGCATCGGTCAATTATTTGTTTCAAGACATTTGCTTACACAAAATTTACTGAAGACCTTCACAACAAATTGCATGTAAAACAAATCAAATGAATGTTTAATCGCCTATTTCATTGAACCTAACAAACAACAAACAAAGTGAAAAGATTCGCGTTTTACGCAAAATTCATTCAAACTCAACGGACCGACAAAGCGAAATTGATTTTGATCGTCATCACGGTAGTCAAACGTAATATTTCACGGGGCCTTCGAAGCGTATTTCTATATATTACAAATATTTAAATAATAATTTAATGTATTCCCTCGGCTGGACATAAGGAGGCTACAGTACACGATTGTGATTAACATTACTTATTGGTCACTCATTTTCGACTACAAATTGGTTAAGGAGTTTTTTTCTGCGACTGTTACGATTTTATTAATTTTGACGAGTGCCAGGCTATTAATTTCGAAAAATATCTGAAGCATATTTTTTGGTGGTGCATGCAAAACAAAATTAAAGAAATCCTTTACCCTTAGTATGAGTAAAAAACACTAATGTTTAATCTGCTTTGTTAAAGTAAGGACGAATCAAAATACGATGATTATTGATTTAGAAGTCTTGCAGCATTTTCATGCTTGCCAGAGAGATTTGTAGATATGGTGAAATGTATAAAAATTTATATAAACCTTTTAAAAAAAAAAAGATTTTTTTTTTTTTTTTTTTTTTTTTTTTTACATCCTTCAGTATAAAAATATTAATAAGAAAAAAAAAAAGTATGAATAAAAAACGGTTGAGAACACAGTAAAGGAAAGAATTGAAATGTATGTATATGAAGTAAAGATAACATATTATATTGTATGCGTCTTTTACACAAAACGGAAAACAAATTTTAAATAATATACAAAGAAATTTTTATTTCACTAAAGCGAAATATTTGTTCCTATACGATATTACAATATGTGCTTGTTTGATTTAGAGTTTTAATTTTGATTGATTGATTGATTGTTGTTGTTATCATTATTATTATTATTATTATTATTGTTATAGTTGCTGCTGTTGTTGTGCTTGCTTTTTAATTTTGATTACGTTTAGTAAACTCTTAATTAAATTTCATTTCATTCAAAATTTTGATGCGTATTTTTTTTGCGGTTAGAATTTTATGGATTTTTCTCGTCTTAATGCTTAATACGTTTTTTTTTTTTTTTTTAAAATTTTTATTATTTTTTTTTTTTTAATGTTTAATTATTTTTTTTTTTTTTTTTCAAAATTGTTATTATTTATTTATAGTTTTTATTTATTTATTTATTTATTTTTTTTTTGTTCATATTCAATAATAATACGTTTTACAAGTCGACTTGTCGTGTGATATGTCAAGGTTAAGTAGCAACCGTCAAAAGCAGAAAAAATAAATAACTAAGAAGAAAACACTCGCGCACTTTGTTTTAGGTCTTCTTCTGGCTACGAGTTGTGGTCATCAATTCTTTTATATTTAATATACATACGTACATGTATATATATATATATATATATATATATAGATATTTAAACATATTAATATATATGTGTATATAATATATATAAATATCTGCTATATATAAATATATATATATATATATATATATATTCTTTAGTATCATGAAAACATGATGTTCAGCTTCGTCGAGACAATTACTTATATTATTTATTTCTTTTTTTTTAACACATTTTTATGCACACTTGCACTATTCAAATATTTGCATTATGCGTTGGTTTTCATAAAAATTCCATTATCTTAAGAAAATTTTTTCAATATTTTCTATTTATTTATTTAAATTTTTTTTTTCTTTTTTATTATTTATTTCATATGAATATTTAATGTTCCATACTTGTTTTTTCTTTTTTAAAATTTTTTTTGTTTTATCCTATGTTCACCGACATACAAGTATACAGCATCCATCCGAGTATCGTGCTAATACAGTGTTTAACGTTCTTCACTTTACTATACTTTTTGTTGATGATTACGTTGCGCGTTTACGCTTCTCTACAAACACTTTGACACATGCGAGTGTGCTGTTATGCGCTTCTATTCACTTTTTCCTTTATTATTATTATTATTTTTTTTTTTTTTTTCATTTTTTTTATTTTTTTATTTTTATTTATTTATATATATATTTTTTTTTTTATTTCGTTTTTTATTTTACAACATTCATGTTCATGCTTATCTCAATTATTTCTCGCAATGCGAATGGTTTCATTATCAATTGTTCCCGCGTCTGTGAGTATGCGAGCGAAACAAGAGTAATAGCAAGAACAACAACAGTATAACACAACTGGAAAAACTTTCGTTTGCCGTAAATTTCTCTCTCTCTCTCTCTGGACTTCCAGCTGTCAGATGATTTTTCATATTTTTTGCACTTTACATCTTTCTTTACTTATTCTGTTTTTATATAGATTTTAACTATTTTCTACTTATCGCCAAAGGATAAAAGCATACTAGCTTTACCATTTCATTTGTAAAACTTAGATTAAAAAATTTGGAGACTTTTCGATATTCATCCGGCTTTTAACAAAATAATGCACTTGAGGTAGATAGCAAACCTTCAACTGTTCAAATATAATCATAGTCTAAGTGTAAAGATTACGGTGACGAGAGCTCTTCTTAGAATTACCAAAAAAATGATGTCTAAAAAAACAAAAAAAAAAAACGTAAATTAAATAAAATTTTAACATAATATTGCGTGCAATCGTCATTTAAAATCAGCACAAAATGTAGTAATTTTTGTGCACTTGAGTGTCATCTCAAGCCGTCATAACCTAAAAACCAGAATTACGATTAAGTATGTAAGTGAATTGAATTAATGACTTTTGACTATCTCTCCAAAATTTACATTTACATGAAACGTTGGGCATCCAAGATTCGCTTCGACTTCTCTTGTCTCTATTGTCAATTTGTTTTGAAAGGAAAAACATTCTCGTTCTATTCTGCTTCGTTACGCGTATGTGTTTTGCATTTAATTGTATTTAATTTAAAATTATTATTTTCAATAAATTTTTAAAAAAATACATTTAAGATTTTTGTACTTTAGCTATAAATATTCTTAGTTAATATTATCGTACGTATCGTTTCTTTTATTAAATCCTTTTCTTATTCGTCTTTGTTTTGTTACTTATTTTGTTTTACATGACAGACTTTTGATGTCAATGTCATTTAGTGTTTACCGATAAATTACTTCTTATTTTCTTTTCATTATAAATAATAAAATTTATATTCTTTTATATAGATTTGTGAAATATATTTTTTCAATTCGTATTTATTTTTTATTTTTTATTTGTTTATCTGCTTTTGCAACTTTATTAAATTTCATGTTTCCACAATCATTCTTGGAAAAGCAAATGTCGTTATGTTTCTCTATTTCGTTCGGTTTTCCTAGGTTACTATAGACGATGGTTGTGGGTGCGTATGAATGCTTTGAATATTAGTTTTCGTTTTTCATAGGTCGAACCAGCATTCCTTTAAAATATATTCTCGCAGCACTACTCAGTTAAATAAATCGCTCTAAGACGCAGCAGTACGTTAGGGATAATCAAAGTCATATTGAAAATAACGGCATAATCACCCTCAGATTATTCTTTAGTTAAAATTTATTTATTATTAAAAATGATTTCATACACTTTGCATGGCTGTTATTAAGCCGGCGTACAATATATAGAGTAAATCAAGTAAATCCTCAGCGTTTTTTGGCAGACACACACGGACAAGCTGACCGATAAGCAGACAGTGTAAAAAAGTACAGAAAAGATAGAACAAAACAAGGGAGACAAAAGAGTAAAAACAAGAAGACTTGGGGAAATTAAAACGCTCACACTCACTAAATTTCCTTCCGTATACATTTCCATTCTTTACCAACCTGCTCAACTGCTTGTTTGTATAAGATCTGCACCGAATAGTTAATATATGGAATAGAACCAAAATCAAATATTTTATCTTTCGAAAATCAGTAAACGGAATTCATTCGAAATCAAAGAACAGTCTTGAACAATGCTGACCTCATTTAGAGTATCAAAAATTGACTACATCCAAGCGTTTACAATGACATGCACTAAGCGTCACTGTTCTTATATTTCGAGCCCTTCATTTTTCAACTACTGGAGTATAGGTGTTGGATGGGACATTTTTTTCGAGAAAATCACCTTTAAGCTTTTGACATCTGTTATAGCCTTATTTTTTTTTTTTTTTTTTTTTTTTTGTCTTATTAGAGTACAGAGTTGTTCGTTATATTTTATCCATAAATTTGCAATTCCAGGACCATCGAAATGTCCTATCATTTTCGATTTATACTTTCTGGTTTTCTCTTTTCGCAAACGAAAACTCCTCTTTTGTTGAATCACGCAAGATAATATATAAGGGCTATGGCTAAACTCGTAGTCAATTCCAAAAAACTTTATCACAAGCGTTTAATTTTTAGTAAAAGCCTTGAAGGCCTTTAAACCCTTTCTCAAACACATATTTACTCAACAGTCGTCTCGGGTATTTTAATATGTATTTTTATTATTATTATTATTATTATTATTTTTTTTTTGTAAACCTTTTATATAAAGATAAATGCTTTCTAAAGACATCTCGTAGTGCATTGGAAGAGATAGATGTCAACGGTTAAGTCATTAGATTACAAAACATCCACGTAGAAATTGGTTAGTAGAGGCTCTCTTCGCGGAAAACTTGGGGAGGAGATCGAAATTTGGAGGAAAAGCTCAACCATTTTCCTTATGTTCGAAAATGTTCAAAGCATTCCTTAGGCCGACAAAAAGAAAGATAACGATTTCGGCAAAATTTTTTCTTTACCCTTGTGTCATTTTAATAAATATGACAGCAAGGCTTACTACTTAACGAATTTCAAATTTTTCTAAAACTTCCGGTCATCTGATGAGATTCGAAAGATATCTATTTTGTATTAAACAAAGCTGTACGCTTTAGAAGAACTTGCAAGAGATGACCCTTGTCACAGAACAACATCTGGCCCTTTACTCTGATCACGAATACAAATAGCTTATGAAAACTGATGATATTTATGTTTAAGAGTATCTTTCACACTTTCATCATTTTGCATTTTAAGCTCATAATCATTTTTCGCCTTGTCGTGTTTTCTTCTCTAAGTGCTTTTTATTTTATGGACAAAAGAAGTCTTAAATTAAATGCAAATGCAAAGCCAAAAATAACAAAATAAAATCGTCTTTACATTACCAACCTTATCTTTGGTTGGACATTTTGTTATGAAATCGGTATTATTAGCAATATTGCTTCGTCCTTTCATATAGAAGATTGTCATAGAAGTTATGAATCATTAATAATTCATGATCAGTGCGTATGTTTAAAACTTGGTATATTCAATGTTTTGCTTGAATCTTCGCGAATCGGCAATGTGACCTAAAATAGATGGTGAAAATACAAGTGGCTAAAGAAACGTCTTAGACATAAAAATCGGATGAATTGAACGAAACTTATTGTATTTGCATATAGAATGGTAGGAGATTTTAAATTGTCGTAGTTCTATTTGCCCTTTAGCTTACTTTCACAAAGAGAAGGAATTGTGTCGATTATCCTTGTGAAGGGTATGATAATCAAATGAGGCGTTTAAACAATGGGCCTTATATAACCCCATTATATATATATATATATATATATATATATATATATATATATATATATCTATGTATATATATACAAACGTATTGGTAATATTAAAAAATTGTTTTACTAGTAAACATCCTTTCAGCACAATGAGAAAATTGGATCACAGTTGCAACGATAAGTTTCTTATGCTTTTTTTCTTTACAAATACAAACACTTGTTCGTGTCTTCGTCCTAATCTAATAAGTAGCATTGCCGACTTTATTTCATATTGCATTGCTCATTGTATACGTTCCTGAACATACTTGCACGAATTGCACGGTTTTATCATTTCTTTCTCTTTTTTTTTTTTTTTTTTTTTCTATATGACTTAATGACATCAATTTTCAACAGGTATTTTCCTTCTTAGTCGTCAATTTAAGGGTAGAAGTTGAAAATGATTTGGAATTGTTGGTTCCGCATAGCTGACAAGATAAAGATTTCTCGGTTCTGTAGTACCGTTGAGAATAATAATATTCACAAGATTCTGCATTTTTTGCTTAAAAAATGTGTTTCTAAAATTTCTAAAGATTTCTTCGATTTTTCTTCCTTTTATTATTTTCCCTATAGTATTGCGTGTAAATGTTTGTACAGTATTTACTATTTATTTGGTATTTGCTTATTGAATCCAGTCCCGTCCTAATAATAACAATCTCAACAGTTCTCTATTGTGCTAAACCGATTCACAGCGTTATTAAATTTCATTTCGAATGCAATAAAGCGTGAAATAATCAATGTTTCATTAAATAGTCGTTCAAGGTAAATTTAAAAATAAAACATTGAATTTTCATTGGAACAAGAACAAATAGAGTTTTCATTCATTTGTCTACGCATATATACGCGTTGTCGTGCATACAATCTAACGTATTTTCTTAATCTGCTTTACGCTTATATTTTCCCATAGATGTGATGCCAATACAGCATTCCAGAGATGTTATTTTTTCTGCCAACTAGCCTATGTTACTCTGTTACGTTGATTGCATTGCATTACAGCATTTCCATGCTGTAATAAGTGATGACAAAAGTTGGGCAAAAAGGATGCACGAAATTGTGAGAGAAGAATATTTAATAATTGATGCTGCTGACCGACAGAGGGCGCCCAATTGGGAAACTAGTGATAAAATGAAAGCATCAGTTTTAATGTTAAATAAGGCTTTCTGAAAAGCTTTTATCACAAGAAGTTCTCTTCTTTATTTCCTCTTTCATTCTTCTCAGTTTCTCGGAGAAAGAAAGCAATTGCGAACGGTTTTCATGGTTGCATATTACCATAATTATTACATATATACTTATCAGCATCTGTGTTATAAAATCGACTTGAAAATGATATCTTTCAAAGAGACGGAGAGAGCGATGCAAAACAGTTGATAAAATAAAAGCTTTCCTTATTGAACAGGTATGTTTGCTTGGCGGATTTGCACAATTGATGTCATATAGCGCTTTGGTCACGTGAAGGTTTTTGCAAAAATAATATACGCAAATCAATTCAGAATTATATGATGGTTTATGACGAATCCACATCACCTAAGATAAATGTGCATATCCCAGCAGTAGACTATATGTGAATTTCTGTCTTTACAGAATTCTTGTTTATAGAATTGTTAATGTGACGCATCGAAAATTTCTGGTAGATGGCATTACATGATAGTGATTCTATCTGGAAATTTCTGCTTGGTTTGTGTCTAAAATCCCGCTTTTAATATATTCGTTACAAATAGGCCTCAACACCCTTACATCCTGATGAAAGCAAAAGCTTCTTTAATTGTTGCTTAAAGTTAATTCGATTTTCGAAATAAATAGAGGCAAAAATAAAAGAAAACATAAAAAATTTATAAATTATATATAAATAAAATAAAATAAATGCGGTTCGAACGAATGAAAAAATTGGCATAAATGTGCAAAGGTGTAAACTTGTATCCTTGGCATCTATCTGTACCTTAAACAAAATGTACAGTTGATCACAAAAATGTAATCAAGAAATTTCATAAAAAAAAAAAAAAAAAAAAAAACGAAAATTAAATTAACTGAAAGAGTAAAACTAGAATAAATTAAAATATCATTTCACATGTTATAATAAAACGCAAAAAGTTCCGTCCGTCTACCGTTGTATTCTTAGTATTAAGATAAAAAACGGTCGCATTGTAAATTGTTTGATTTTTTCAAACCCTGATCTTTAGAAAAAACTTTTAAAAAATCATATCAACCTTTAACGTATCAGTATACCGAGAAACAAATGAGACTTGTTGGCGAGCAATTACGAGAGTGTACCTGATAAAGTGATGATGATCTGTGCGATATATAATATATTTTTGGGTTATTATCGGCTTTCACCTCTTCAACGGATTTTTTTGAACAATATCCTTATAAAGATGGCCGTGCAGAGTTACACGCAAAACTAGTAAGAGTACGTAATAATTTATAGAGTTAGATTTTCTCTCTATGCAACATTTCTATCTGCTTTCGGTTACGTGAAATTATGGCAAAAGCTTTGATTGACATGAAAAACCACCAAGTGCAGGAGCCTAGGCCAAGAAGCCAAAGAGCTTTTTGAGGATTTTACATATAGAATTTTATATAGAAAAAACTGAAGATAAAAGAGAAGACAAATCAACAGCAACGTTAAACTCCACATACAGTATTTGGAGGGAAAAAGCAAATAAACTTGCATTGGTATTAATGAGAAATTTTTATACACAGCGCGAAAGGAACGAATCCTTCGTTTTTCGAAGTTTGGCCTGAGGAGAACAATTTTTAATCAATATTTTTAAAAAGTAAAAGCATTTGCCAGCCATAATCAAACTCTAAGTTAATAATGATAGTATTTTAACGCAAGTTGTCGAGTTTTGTTCCCTATGAGTATGTGAACCATAGAAGAAACTAATCAGGCTTTCACTGGTTGCTTTCGAACAGTGTAGCGAAATTATTACATCCTAATTGTCGATCGTTGCTACATCGGGTAAGGTGTTAGAAAATTCCAATCCCTAAGTACCGCAATAACGCAACTTATCTTATATTCTATCTGGTAGGAGAGCCACTAAAAATTCTGATCAAGATGTGAAGTATTTTTTTATAAATGAAACAAAATAAGAAATTGGTACTAGAGAGAGATCTAGACATATATATATATATACTTTCTTGACAAGTTAAATGGTAAATGTTTTGTTGAAACTCCACTAGAGTATGGATTGCCCGCAAATGTTTATTTATTTGTTTGTTAATGAGACTAAGTGATTAATCACTCAGCGAGTTATGTGTATAACACAGTGACGGTGAGGAATAGATAGATGCCTGTAGATTAGTGGGTGTGTGCGCGATCGGTTGAGGTTACGTCTTCATCGACCGAGCATCCTGATTACAGCTCGGGCGACCAAAATTAACTCTGCCCCGCTGGGCTTTGAACTCGCGAAAACAGTCTTGCTAGCCTGCGTCATTTCTACTTACTCGACAACTCATGCGGATTAACGAACGATGGGAAATGTATACCTTCTCTTTTCTTTTTCTTATTCTTTTTCTTCTACTTCTTTCATACCCATCATCGTTATCCTAAAAAAGACAATAAAAGGAATAGAATTTAATTTTCATGTTCTACAATATGGAATTCTCGTCGCCTGATTTTGTCTATTATCAATATACAGAAGTTTATGGCGCAGAGGCGTAACGCCATTGCAAGCGTGTCCTTGGAAAAGTTCAAATCACTTCGAAATTCTTTTGCAATTTTTATTTTGAAAACAAAAAGGATCAGCCTCGCCTGCTACATATTAATTAGCAAGAAAATTCAATTTAATTTTATGAAGACGACGATGGATATAAAAGATTTAATATAATCTCCTGTAGTTGTTCGTGTTAAAAGTGTACAACATCGTGAGAGAAAGCGAAGATTCTACTGACTTATAAGATTTTTGCAATTTCTTTTCTTCTTGCCACTCACTTCAATTTATATACAACAAACAAATTTCTTACGAACACTAGTAGTTCAGGTCAATGGAAGTAAAATATTTCAGAAACAGATAGAAAAAAAAAAAGAAAAAAAGGAAAAAGAAGAACACTTTTATAAAGAAACGATAATAATATAAAATCAATCATTAAATGTAGTGGGAGTAGGTTGACGCAATGGTTAATGGGCATAATTACCTTTTCTTTGTAAATATTTTCTGTTGTGAATAGTAAGACAACAGGTGCGTACATATCTTCATATATTATTTTACAAAATTTATTACGACAACACACTCAAAACATGCTTAATATTTTGAACAGCCATTTAAGACTTTTGCTTTCAAGGTTGTTGTAACAATTAAGATCCATTTGTGACGAATAAGCTAAAGTAAAAGGGCAGCCGTCATCCCATTGAAAAAATTAATCGTTATTTAGCAGAAAAAATTCTATACATCGTCTATAAAATTTATTATTAAGCTTAACATGTACACGATGAATATATTAAATTAAAATGTTTAGTGTAATGACCGTGGCTGATTCATTATTATTATATCGGTTTCTTTCATCTCTTACACCTCTTACAAAATATTTATCTTATCAAATCATTCGAGACAAACAAATTACGGAGAGCTGTTGTGCTGCGAATTATCTTAATTGAATTTCATTTAAACCAATCAAGTAACATGTCAAGCGATCGAGTTTAAACGCAATATGCTGCGATTATAAAAAATATATCTTTAACGTCCCTAGGACGATATAGAAATGTGCGATGACTATTGTCAAATCCATATGAGTGTAGTTAAATTGTGCTGCAAGATATTTGCAACATTTAATTGCAATGAAAAATTCTATTTAAAGATGGATCCGTTTAGGATTTCAGTGTTTCAGAAATAGATAAAGAAGATCCCCATGATCTATTATAAAACCAGCGGTGAGTCAGTAGATACTGTTGTCGAGTCGGTTGATGTTGTGAACGCCATAAAAGCAGCCGCCGAGCAACATCATATTGAGACTACTGGGGAGACCGGAACCATGCGATCCTTCCGGTGACCATAGACCATGGAGTCTCATGTTTTTGTGGCGCTCTCTATAAACGTTGACTGTTGCTTTTATGGATCTCACCTTCGAGAGCTGCTTAGTCAACGGAAAAGAAGGCTTTAAGGCTTACTATCTATAATCTGGCAGCGGGTTTCTCTTGGTGGGGAGGGCGAGGGGGTGGTATCGGAAGAGGGTTTTTCTCCTGAGAAAAGGGTACATTTTCTTTTTCCATTCGGTTCTTTGTCTTCAAGGCCATTAAACTTACTCAAGTTCTCGTGTATGGTATTACGAAGTGTTAGAAGGCCGGGCCATAGTAGCGCTCAATGTGTATGTTTGCCTATGCTGGAAAGGCAAGGGTAGCTTTGGTTGCGTATAGTAATATAACATCCATAGCTGTATAGCACAGCCTAACTCCAAAGGACAGCAAATTATGAAGTAATGGGTGTTCATGGGGCCGAGGTTGCCTAAATTAAAAAGTTATTCCTGCTATGACGATGCAATTCATATCAGACTATCGAGATGAATGCCTTCTTGTTTGACTGTTTGGTACGGCGCTTGGGTAAGTATCGTGGTGGCTGAAGTTATACCGGTACTCCCCGGTACTGAATGGCCCATTAAACAATAAGATGGTAAAGAGGTCTCGATGCTTAGCAAAAAGCGAGAACATGGCTGACACTCATTTTCTATTTTTGGCAATGGGCTTTCCACTCCTTGGGCGCAGTTAGCGCTTCTCAAATTAAGGTTGACTGTCCGCGGGGGGTACTCAAATTAAACACTGTAAGAGTCTAACACTGCTGAAACGATGGTTTACATGAAGAAGTTGCGTTTCAATTATGAATATGACGATATCATATATTAAATCGAAATCTGATATAATATGCTAACTTCACTTGCGATCAATCACTTTATGAACGACTTTCTTTCATTGCGTTTTAACAGCGACTAGCAAGTAGAAATTACGTCCGTTCAATAGTTCACTGTGAACTGTTCTGGTACCCATATCGAGATATCGAGTTTTGTTTGTGTCCAGGTTTCTTCAGATTGCTTAAAATTATTGTTTGGCCAGACTTTTATTTCTGCAGCGGTTTTATAAGATAAACTGTGTCGCTCTTCCCCAATTTCTTGAAAAATCTTTTCGCGCTTGCGTATGGCTGCCCGCCAGAACGAACTAATTACCATAAAGTGCAGATAAATTAAAAAACTGTATGGAATTTATCTTATTTGCTATGCGGCTGTGAAGAACACAACATAAATTCATCATTATACGGTTGAATGAAGTAAATTTTGCGGAGTATTTTCAAATTAGTATTCGAAACTTTCACAAGTGAAGCATTCTACGATGAACGATGTAAGAAAATACAACAAGGAGAGGAAAAAGATAACCTTATCGGCTAAAGCGATAAACACAACGAATGCATTTGCATCGTGTATCCTGCGTTCATATGCCGAAATAAGACATGATTGTACGCATTTATATGTAGTTGAACATACAGCTTGCATTGTTGTAGTAAAAATCATATATAGAAATATTTTGCACGATAGACGGGTGCAAACGCATTCATTGTGTTGGACACTTAAGACATATAAGGTTTTTTTTTTTTGTTTTTTATTATATATGCAAATATTTCTCAAACGGTTGCCGCTGTTTTCGTTGATGTCGATAATTGACTGTTTGTGCTGCTGTTGCTGTGGTCTTATTCATCATAATTGTTTGTGGAATGGTGCAGGCAAGCGTTATGTAAAAATCTATCGAGTCGAAATAACTTGTACGTGAGAGGCTGGCAATAACGAACGAAACGAAAACTATAAATAATTGTCATGTTTCCTATATTAGAACGTGGTTTGGTAATTAAATGATGCGTATTCTTCAGCGAATATGTTAAAAAAAAAAAAAACAAATAAGAAGAATATTTACAGTCATTTGCAAA
>NW_023998414.1:30932741-30941774 GCF_014805625.2 Glossina fuscipes
TTACAGTCATTTGCAAACTAATACCTTTTAATTTAATGTAAAAAAAATATATATATATATATATTTTTAATTTAGTTTAACAAAATAATATCCCAAAAATTCCTAAAAATTAAAAAAATAATTAAAAATGTAAAATTCCTCACAAATTTTGACAATTTCTATGCAATACTCTACTAATGCTTTAATAGATTGATAAAACGAAGGCAAGCGTTTCGCAATAACGGATCAAAGTGCTTTTACCACAAATGGCAAACGATATTTGCCAATAAAAATCAGAATATACGCATCATTCCGTAAGTCTCCAGTCTGACACACACACACACACACATGTATGACAGCATTATTGGCAAACACATGATTATATGATTTCTGGACAGTACCAACCTTCCAACGATACATGTCAAAATTTCATGCCATTCCGAATTTTATTTTCCAACTTACAGTTGTTTTCGTAAGATCACTTCACATCGTTATTTTGTTCGTAAACAAAAAACATATTTATAACTAATAGATATGGGGTTAAGTGTGTTTAAGTTTATTATACTAGTTAGTCTATTGGCTGTTAATTTTTTTAATTGTCGATAATTGCATTTCAATGAACAATCCTGAAACTGGGTATGAATCGGTCACAACGCTCATCAAACTGATGGAAAATATGCTAACGTCAAACTTCCTTTCATGACCATTTGCCCATAACGATTTTGCTGGTCTTGCTTAACTAATTTCTGAATGCTACGCATTTGATAATCGAAAATTGAAGAAGAAGAGCAACTGAATAATACGAAATCGGCGATTTGTTGTTGACAACATGTCCCTGCAAGGTTGCCATAACGACCAATGTGGAAAAGTAAATTTTGATAGAACAAAATTTATGCTGCGGATTTGATGGAAGAAGGTAAACGCCCGGTAAGCTAAAGTTTTTAAAATCTAGAATAACGAGAAACTCGAATCCATATTAGCGACTATTGAAGGGAGCTTAATTCGTCTTTCGTAGCGATGTCATACACTATGTCGTCAAGATTGAGATGCGTATCTGTTTAACGACCTTCTAGAAATTCATTCTTGTAGCGTAGCCATGCACGTTTCGATTATCCTTTCTTTCTTTCGGTCGCTGCAGACCTTTCTGAATGATTTGGAAAAATCACTATGGACTAGAGATTACGGAAGTCTCTTTTGCGACAAAATCGATGTCTGATTAGTGAAAATATACAACAATAATAAAATAGGTATCGTATCAGGTGTCAAAATTATATTCTCTAAAGAAATCGATAATAAATTTCATATTCTTGGTCAAGTACTTGGTCAAGAATAACGTACCGAAACTTCATTTCGTTTTGAAAAGCAAAAGGAAAAAAAATGCATTAAATGCTTTTTAAGTGATTACGTTTTTTATTCAGTTATTTACGTTTTAAGTGACATAAATTCATTACAACTCTTAACTTAACAATATTATGACACACATTACCGATGTCACATTCATACTGGCCAACGCGCACATTATTTACTCACAAACACTGAGTTATGCAAAATAAATTGTGTTAAAAACCTAACCGACCACGCGTAATAATAATAATGAAGTAGATTATTACATAATGCTTGCACACGTATTGGTGTAGAGAAATGCATGCATATATATATATATACATTGGTTTGGTAGGTTAACAGCGAGAGGCAGGTAGTAGCATTTTATCTATTTTTATATGATTACGAAGCATAAAGATGATGTTTTAAAATGCAATAAAATGCCTATAGAACTTGGATCAAATTTACACTGAATCTCTATCTTCTCATATTTAATGTCTTTATATAATTATAAGCTTACTTCAAAATGGCTAGCAAAGGCCGCTTGACTTAATCTTAAACATTATTATGATCATGGCGTTTAATTATCTAAGTACTTTTTCTTTACCCGTCTTTTTACAATAAAAAAACAGAGACAAAAAGAATGTCGTGCTAGATGGGGAAAAACAAAAAAAAAAAAAAAAAAAAAAAATAGAAAACCGAAGTTGCATTCGGCAAGACAGACCGCAAATTCATCCACGGAGTTTATGGATGATATTTTTAAAGTATTTTAATTTTTTTTTTTTTTTTTTTTTTATATAATTTGATAAAGTAAATGCGTATATAGGCATTGTTGGATCAAGAGAACTTATTTGCTGTGCTCGTAATTTTAAATTTATTATTCATTTTGTTGCACCTGACTTAAGGTAAATTTATGATTTTGACAACCATATGAAAACAATGCATACATATGTATATATATATATATATATATATATATATAGTAGGCAAGAATGATATATATTTATATTGGTAACAGATTGAATCAGTGATACGCACCACCATAAACTAATGCATTAAGTTTAAAAGATATTTTGTTAAAAGTGTCGCCGACAGCTCATCGATCTAAGAATTTCATAAGAAATTTATAATGGACGGCAAATCCGTATCGCCCATAAGTTGTAACTGATGATAGACATTTTGTCTATTGTGGGCGTATTTATATGAAGACGATATTAATCTTTATATTCTATGTCACTTCTGGTTGTACATGGTATATACAGTTTGTGTGTGCATATACACGAAGGAAATTAGAGTGGAAACTTGGAACAACTTGAAGCAGACTTTGAATATTACAACTTTCAGTTATTAGTTTTCATTACAGAAGGCAGAATAACACCTACGAACAATGTTCTTTATAAAATATTTCTCAAGAAATAAATAAAAGTGAGTTTCAATGCAATGGAAAAGCTCCATACATACATATATATATATATATGTATATGTAACACTCAATATTACCGAGAAACGGCATATTCTGACGAAGACATTGTATGAGAATGGAATACAGCTAAGTAATAGAATAGAATTTCGATGTTCTAAATTGATGCGAAACATTTGGTTCGGAGTGAACAATTTGGTGAACCCCTTATTATAGTCGCTTCTACGAAAAATAATCCTTTACACGGACGAAACTTTAATTTTCAATATTTAATGGTGAAAATTGATTCATGAAAGTATTTGAATGCAAAACTTAAGGGTATCAAGTTTTGGACAAAATAAGTCTATTTATCGGACATAATCACATAAATAGATTTATATGGTGAAAAAGTCGGGTTTTTAATATTTCATGGTGAGGAGTCGAAATTGAACTAAATGAATCTATTTTCTGCACCCCATTTCATATAAAAGACCTCAAATTATAAAGGGCCTCCCATGCATGAAAATATGGTTTTTTACTTATTTATTGCTTTACAGTTGAAATGAATAAATGAAGAATTGAATTAAGTGAAATGCTGTAGAGTAGTGATTAATGACTTCTCACGCTCATCTAGAATACTTTTAGCTGGTGAGCATATGTATAGCACCAACTATCAGTTTAATTAAAAAGTTAATATCTAAAATGAGCCTATATTTCTCCAGTAAAGCTATTAGTAGTAATATTACTTTCTTATCATTGTAACGAAGCTTCCGCGTCAAATAGAAAATCGCTTAATACAAAAAGTGAGAATTGTTTTTGAACTGTTTCAATAACCTCTACGTGGACGACAACGATAGGACCGATTCAATTGTAAGGTAAAGTTATTTTAACTGCTATGCCATTCACTTTCGAATTTTCTGTGGTGCCTTATCAAATACGAATATATATAACAGATTTCCGTCACAATATTTACGATCGTGAGCATTTCAATCAACGGAATGTAGGCCAAAAAAAAAAAAATCGAAGCCAAGTCTTCTTGTAATATTGATTGGGCACGTGTGGTCATCGAGAGCATGAATGAGAAAAGTAATAATTATTAAGTTTTGATTAATAGTTGTTCTATTGATTGATTGGAAACGAACCGCACTTGTATTCAAACTTGACGGCGGCTCATACATTAGGAATACATTAACTATGTTCAGGTTAATATTTAAATTTTTGTGATCAATTCATTTTAATTATTGACAAATGAAAAGCAGACATCGCCAAGTTCACTACTGACGAACAAAATATTTATTTTAGAAGAACCTTGATGCGTCTTCTTTCGCAGCAGTTAATTCATTATAGTTCAAGTTTTAGTATGTCAGGCGAAAATGATCAAATTAACTAATAACCTAACATTTCATTATAAAGAGGGCTTTACAGGGTTTCGAAGTTCTCGTGTTTCTCGGAATTAGTTATGAGCAGTTTGCCTTGCAAAGGCCACCTACAGTTCATTTATTTTTTTTTTTTTTCTTAATCTTTCTTGTCAAAGTCATAACATAGAAAATGCACTCTCTTCCTATTTCTTAACCTAAGCCATATTTCTAGCCTAACTTCATAGTGTTGGCCAAAAAAAAAAAAAAAGAAAAAAAAAAAAATTATAAGAAATAAGTTTTCCTTATCGACTCATATTCAACTCATGACATATGTTAGGAAAGTTTTCATGAATTCCAGCTGTAGCGATTTTCGAAAATATAAAATTACAATTTCTTTTCTCGGAAATAATATGTTAAGTAGAATCGCTTTTGGAAAAAATCCTTTGACATTCTTTTTTATGACTTTACGCAAAGAACAAACAAACAGACATACAATTTCATGTCAACGTAAACAATGTTACTCGAATTATTGCAAATAAACCAAACATATATATAGGATGCGGCATCGTTAGGTGGTGGACTTGAAATGAAAGAAAATGGAAAAATGAGGTTACACGGAAACAGCAAGAATTTATGCTTATGATATTAACTGATGGTGAATGCGCACATAAAGGCATTTATATATTCACCATAAAATTGCAAAATAATTTGTTTGGGCGTATCTGTGCGTAAACAACGATTTATCTTAGTCTTAGCCCAATACATTTCGTGCATATGCATGCGTATGCTGTAATTATGAATGGGAAATAATTGGGGGCATAAAGGCAGCAGTAACGAAGAAAAGAATGAAAACTTAACCTATACAATATGTTGTTTTAAAAACTAAAAAAAATTTTCAACAACAAACATATTTTCATATAACTATTAATAAAATATTACTAAAGGATAGAAATTATGAACAATAGCGATTACACAATATATATAAATATATACGTGAGAAAGTATAATGTGCTGTTGGAGTAACAGACTTTACCCGCCTTTGTCGTAAGCAGTTCAAGGTTCCAAACCGCACATATATACGCATTCATATATTTACATATGCAGCTAACATAAATCGATATTGTCAAGCATGTATATGTTAATATCAAGATTTTGATATTTATATATATGTCAGCGTATGCTTACGGCATAGCCTCTCTGCTCGTGAAGATCATAAATTACTTTTTCAACTAAATAAATGTCAGAACATATTTATGTAGATAGTAAAGATTCCTCATAATCTCTAACACGGTAAAGACGAAAAAGAAAATTGAAATCGAACGTTAATGTGCGCCTACTGTCTTTGGTTTTATAACTAACGCGATAACATATATTTCGGCGCAAAAGATATACAAATATATAAAATAGAAGATGACATACGCAAGCGAAGATGACATAGGAAGCGAAATGGAAAAGTCTTTGTCGCTCTGATAAAAAAGCAAAAAGCAAAATGTAACAATGCTTTACCACAAATTTGTGATGCAAATCCTTACATGGAAAAGTTTTTGCGAAAAGTTTAAAAAGTAGAGTCGCAACACTAATTTAATGCTTCCCTGAATCTCGCCATTGGACATATGCTGACAAGAACATCTTTCTAGTTACTCTATTCTCTTTACGTTATTTGTTCTTACTGTAAGTACCAATCAATCTACATACTATCTATCAAAAAATAATTGACTTTGAATAATTCGAATTTGTTTGTAAGCAGATTATTGCTCTGTAGTTCTCTCTCTCCCTCTGCCTCTCTTAAATCGACTACTTTTACTTTGATCTCGTCAACAGTGCTCATAATCCGTTGAAAATGGTTTTAAAAACGATTCATAAATGTTTTGCTCGATTATCAAATCCCTATCGATAAAGAGTTCGCTATTGACATTGTTTGAAACTTTTAGAAACACATCGTAAGCAGTTGCGTAATCGATTCATAAAGTTTTGCTTGTTTATAGAAATACCTTTCTAGCTAAGAAGGCCTG
Organism: Glossina fuscipes; assembly: GCF_014805625.2. NCBI lineage: Eukaryota > Metazoa > Arthropoda > Insecta > Diptera > Glossinidae > Glossina > Glossina fuscipes. Next base: position 30,938,813 of record NW_023998414.1, read on the forward strand.
TGCGATGGATCGATCAACTGATCTTCTTCTACCTGGAATTGATTACTATATCTTGACTGCATTTCTAAAGATGAGGGACAGACCGTTTGAAAAGCTATACAGAGATCATAGGAGGAGAAATATTAACTTAACTTTAGAATTATTATTGTTGCAGAGAGAGTTGCAGAACTTTCAGTCTATCGGGTATTTTCATTTTTTATTTTTTTCTTTTTTGGCTTAATCGACCCTGCAAGTGCAATAAGAAGGAATAATTGTTTTACTAATTTACATAATAGCGGTTCCTTTCGACTAGATTACTGTTGAAATTATATAAGCTTGTTAAGATTGCTTATATAAGTGTGTCGTGAAGGAAAATTAATTGTCCAGGAAAATATTTACAAAATGTCCTTTTTAAAGTATTTTGGTCGAAACGTATGAGCAGCGAAACCTATTTAATGTTCTTAGAAATTTAATAAATTGCTTTTATTTTTTTAAAAAAAACAAAAAACCAAAAAAAAAAAAAAAAAAAAACATTTGAAGTTTTATTTACCCATAATTTCAATGAGAGAAAAAATATTAAATTATATTTTTATGAATATTTGCTTTTTTCATCTGCATAAATTTACTTTGACCTAATGGCATTGTTATTGCAATTTTTGCTTGTGTTTGTGATGATGTAAAATGTTGATAATAAATTATAATAACGATATAGATACATGCACACACACTATATTATAAACATACGTGAGTACATATTCATTGATAACAATTGTTGATGCAAGGTTAGAGTGCACGTTAAGTTCTTCATGTTCAATTTGAATGCTCGCCATCTAAGGACGCAACTACATTAAGCTTGTTATTCTCTTTCACGTAAATATTTATTAAATATTTATATCATAGGATATACATGATCTTAATCTTAATCGAATTAATTATGTCTGTCTTTGCCATTCTTAGTATAATGAGCCCACATTTTAACGTGGATAGGATCTTATCTTATGCCTATAATTGATCAAACGAAGAATTTCAAAATGTTTACAAACATTTTTAAAGGAAAATGAGGGAAATTGGTTTCCCAATGAATATATTTAATATGGAGAATGTATAATCGATCTGTGCACTGATCGAAAGTTTGATTACAAAAAATTACTTACATATTATTTTTTTATTGACATGACTATGAGAAGGCCTTGATCTATTAGAGATTGATAATCGATATCCAAAATTCGACTCAATCCTAATATATTCGTTATGTGTTTGAGTTGTTATCTAACACGTATTGAATATTGAATTGAAAGCTAACCAAATTTTTGTTAATAAATGCAAGAGATTGCGATTTCTTAGATAAGCCAGTTCATATTCAATTTCATTTATATAAGTCTGAAGTGTATATAAGTGCATCGGCACACACGCAAACCAATAGGGGAAACACAAATATTGATATAATATTTGCATTATATTTTATTCTGAATAATTATTTACTTGTATTACATTATTCCCTGCACGTTTTTAATGTATTCATATATGAAAATATATATATGAAATTATTATTGATTCATATTTTCGGTAAGGGTAAAATTTAAAAATTGATTTCGGAAAGAAAAAGTTGAGAAATCGTAAGAATGGACTAATTTTTGATATCCACTGAATCCATTGAATATGAATCTTGTTCGATTTCGACTTAAACGAAAAGGCTATGCTTTAGATCTCTCAGCTTTCTATTTCTGCAGGGAGAACTTTATAGTATATGTTAGATAGATTGGAGCTTGGTTGGTTAGATTCAATATTCTACCCATTGCCAGACTATAGAGAGAACTTCAAAAACTAATAGAACAAAAGTACGAAATTTTTTGTTGAGAAGTTTCTAATCAACACTAATCGTGCCATGAATGCACTTTAATTATTATGGTTGTTTTTCGCTATTTTTTCCAAGAATCCGCAATGGTAAAGTAGTAGAGATAAAAAAAACGAGATAAAAAACGAAAAAAAAACGAAAAAAAATCAAATCAGATTAAAATCACTTCAAATATCTAGAAAGTGTAAAAACAAAAAAATGAAAAAATGAAAAATTTATAAGATATAACTACAAAACATTATTTTCCTCTTTCTTCATTTCGTTTTAAGCTCCAGGGGCTTATCAATTATTATCATCGACCCCCTTCCACCCCCTCCCGTTTTTTTTTTTTCCTCAAACATGATATATATAGTGAAATTAAAAAAAATAAATAAAAAATAAAAATTATAAAACAATAGAAAAAAGTCTTGCCAACAAAGAAAGCAAAAAAAAAAAAAAAAAAAATTCAAAAGGAAGAACTCATAGCATATAATCAAATAAAATATAATAAAAAACTTTTAGTGTCATGTTAAACATTTGTAAAACATGCACAGCAGGCGTTCGGAGTATAAACAGTCCATGAAATTTATGTACGCTAACATTAAATAAAAGCAACAACAACAACAACAGCAACAACAACCACATTTCATTTTACGCTTTAACAAAAACATTTGTATTCCTGAACGAAACTGTAATCTAAGAAAAAAAATTATGGAAGAGAACGTAGAGCATGAAGAAGTATCACTGAATTTATAGCACTAATGGGAAATATGTATATATAGTTGAATGTAAGTGTATACACATTTAAATACATTTTGAAAGAGAAGTGCCGGGTCAAAGGCGAAAGTATTAACTAAATGTGCTCTGCATACTAAATTAATGCTTCTCTTCTTTTTATTGTTTTTGCTTGAGGTTGAAACTACATTTTTTTTTTGTTTTTTTTTGTTTTTTCTCTTTCTTTTTTTGGCAGTTAACCTCCCCACGAAGAAGTGTATTACTTTTGTTATGCGAATTGTGACTTGGATATGCATAACCGTAAGGCTTTACATCTCTTTAGGCGAGAAAGAGAGAAAGAGAAAGAGAGAGAGAGAGAGAAAGAGAAAGAGAGAAAGAGAAAGAGAGAGAGAGAGAGAGAGAAAGAGAGAGAGA
>NW_023998414.1:30941874-30948946 GCF_014805625.2 Glossina fuscipes
AGAGAGAGAGAGAGAGAGAGAGAGAGAGAGAGAGAGAGAGAGAGAAAGAGAGAAAGAGAAATCCACATTTATATTCTTAATCGGTAGGAGATTTTAAACCGATTTCGTGATTAATATCTCTATCAAATACACGACGCACGTAGAAGTGTTCTTGATTACGTAACATAAGATATTAAGCATCATATTTCAATCGTGGCCCTGTTACTTGATTTGCAGTAGCCTCTAAAGGTCACATCTAAAGGTCCGCGCATCTATGCGTTAGGGTTGGCGCAATCCACTCAACAATTCGTGATTGTAATAAATCTGACGGTGCAGGCCGTCACTTAAACGGGAAAGTTGAAATATTCACTTCAGACAAAATGCATTTTTTTCCTTTTTATTTCTTTTTTTTTTAATATGGGCTAATGATCCCAAGAAAGTCCCGAATTCGCGTGACACAATGACACGATCAACGAGAGGAAGTGACGAAAGATATAGGGAGATGGTAGGTGCAGACCAATGGGTATGTATCCAATCGATAAGTTTTGTGGCTCTCCAGTATAGGTAAGGCGGCGGTAATGTGTAGCAGCACATCAACACTATTTGAAAACTATTAAAGTTATTGTGCTATTTTCGTGAAACAATATCAGAGCTAACATTGATATATAAATCGTTTCATAAATCGTCGATTATTAATAAATAGAAAAAGTGAACTCATTGAAGCAGAAAAAGCATAAGGTTGGGTATTTAAGATTCGATTTAAAAGCGAATATCTTTGTTTGCTTGCTTTCTTTTCAATTTTTTGTTTTTAGTTCACTGCTAAACGAGATTTGGTTGGTTCCAGTTAATAATCTAACATTAAATGAAGCTGAAATTGTATTTCAATGGAAATGAAAATGAATGTAGTTTCAGAAAAGTTAATTAATTTTTTGCACACATTTGTTCTTTTGAAAAATATATAGATTTATAAACTATGCATTTAACTTTCTGAAATTAACCTATACTATAACTAAAATGATTTTGAAATTTATTTCGCATTAAGTATCACTTCTTCTGGCTAATTATCCGTTATTGCGACTTTCACTTTCGTTTCTTTTTGTTTCTTTTTTTTTTTTTTTTTTTCATCTCATACTGAATGTCAATCGATGCTAGTAGCATTTTCTACGATACACGTTAGAAAGAGGCAGGGTTTTGTTGTGCAATCGAATAAAAATTATTACATTAAAATTGGAGTAAAACGGAAAAGATTATTATGATTTGAATTCTCCCGAGTACCAATGAACACAAATGGTATTTTTTGTAAGGTATAAGTAAAGCATAATAGAGGTCAGCAAAAGATTTTCATCAAAATGTAAATGCAAATAAGGTTGTTGTTCAGAAAATCATTTCGTTGTTTCGCAACACAAAAGTACTAAATTATGTTCTCTCACACAGTCAATATCATGCTTAAGCCGCCTAATCAATATACATCTATATGACAGCTGATATAGTAAGGTTTGCTTGGTGAGAAAGGTTGATTGATTCTATAAACTATTTTTGCTTGATGATGTTCTGTCAAATATGGTAAGTGAAAAGCAGGATTTTCGTCATATTTTACCTTTTTTTTTTTTTTTTTTTGTTATCGGAAAGGCAAAAATGTTGTTCAAGCAAGAAAACAATTATCCGAAGTGTATGGAGAAAATGTATTCGACCAGAACCCAACTGCCTATACTGTTCAACTCACTTAAAGCTGATAAAGCACAACAAAGTCGTGATGAAAATCGGCGAATAATAACGAATAGCGAAAATAATTATCGAAATCGACAGTCGGCGATAAAATATTAATGCCCTATAAGAAGATCGTCTTTCGTTTCACATAAAAACAAAAGTAAATTACTTTCCGATTAATTTCGCATTTAAGTCGATCGCCTTGGATAAATTTTGACTTTACGCGGCATTTTATTGCATATATCGTTAACGTACTGGGATTCAGCAATGGTTAGGATTGGAAAAAATTATTTGATTTAATTGATTTTGAAAGATCTTCGCGTAGATCGTTATTAAAACAACAAACAGCAGCAATAAATTTTTTTGTACAGAAAATAGTTTACATATACACACACGTACACCCACATCCATACAATGCAATAATGTATTAAGGCCGTCTTTTGTCAATCTCCCGATCCTAATACTTAATATTTTGATTTGCTGTACAACTTACAGCCTACAGTCTTGCTCGTAGCGAAATATCGTGTTATTCACATAATATATATTTTATTGTAACAATTTTTGAAATTATATATTTTTCATTTGGCTGTCATTTGCTATGTAGAGTTCAAAGTTTTTTACGCACCTAAAGCATATATACATTACTGATCAACCTAAACAGTGGAATCGACTAAATCATGCCTAATCATGTCACTCATGATTGATTTTAAACATTGTTTTTTTTTGTTTTTTTTTTGTTTTACTCTCATCAAGTTAAAATCGGTCCAGTGCGTCTTTTACAATAGTCATAAAATTTTTCCTATTTCTTAAAGCGTGAGTCGAAGTAAGCTTTAGGATTATTCAATACCAGGCAAGAATTTACTAATGACTGATGAGATAACCCGTAGTATGTAAATTTTGACAATTACTTACAAAATGTTTTCAAATCGTTTCAAGTAAATATTTGGTAAGATATTCGATGGGCATACAGAATGCATTGCAATTGCAATCGGACCACGAACTTACCAATATCGTGGACATCTTGGTAAGCACTTTTTGTGCTTTCGAAACAACTATTTCCACCATAGGGATTAATTCCTTTCCCATGTCATTTGTTTTTCGTCTCCACCGGTAATAAGAATTTCAAATACTTTAACGTAATAGTTGGTTCGATTTTTGATAAGCCGTCTGTTCGAAAAAAAAGGCGCATTTAATTATTTACTTTTTTAATTACGTCAACGGCATATATCAAACTAATGAGTATGTAAACTTTATTTCTTCTAATGTAAATAACATATTAGGTGGTTGCATGTATCTTGATAGTTTTTTGTTCCCTTGAAAAGGGAAAAATCGATGCAATTTATATTAATGCAAATAGTTGCCATAATTTTGTACAATATTTTAGCGTATTTTTGGCAACATGGCGATATCGTGACCGAAGAACTTACATTGGTTAAGCAGCGATCCGAGATGCATGCGAATCATCCCATGCTCCACTGGTCTGAACGAGTGGCATTCGGAGGGCGCCAAATCTGATGGGCGCAGAGTTTCCTCTTCGAGCTGTGACAAGTTCGAGCTCTTGCAACAAGTGCGCAAGAACTGATATTTTCAGTCAATTCGTGTCGCCACTTATAAAGCGTTGAAAGCCAAACCGACATTTGGGATATGATGAAGCAAGATCACCATAAGCTTCTGATTAGTATTTGGTGGGCTTCGGCAACACATTGCCTTTAAATAAACAACAAATGTTATGAAGATCGAAAATGCAATTTTGAGCGCTCTGTGCGATTAGCGTCCGCATATGGCTGAATAAACCAATAATGTTGAATGGAAAAATGTTATTTTATTTCGACAGAGCCCATCAATATCATCCGTTTAACTGTTATGTGCACTAAGATTTCTCTGTTCTTTTTAAATTTTTTCCTGTCATCTATAAAAATATATGCAACCATTTAATATTTATATTTAGATTAAGGAATGTTTACTTTACTGTCTTCTCTTAAACTTAAACTTTTAAGGCAAAGCATAGACTTTAAAATGAATCAATCATACGCTGCAGTGAAATAATTGAACAAGGGTTCCGTTTTAATGATGCATGCTTTTGTGTACAATGTTGTCCTATTAACACATTGTTGATCCGCAGTTTTACACAGAATTTGTCTCATGTCATCGACGATTATTTCGTAACTGAATGCTGCAGTGTGATACTATATATACATTCAATTTTTCATATGATTAACTTTTAATATGTTTCTTGTTTCTATGCGAATGCTGATGTACCAAGCAAATAATCAATAGATTTTGCATATATATATCTTAATTTTGCCGCGTGTTCCTTTTAGAAAGCCCTTTCTACCAATTATCATTTTTTTTTTTTCTCAAATGCTTATTTCGTACCTGTCCGGAAAGCATGAAGGCTAGATCATTGCAAGAAGCCGTTAAATCTAAATACTTAAGGAATGATAATTTTCGAATCTACAATTATACATACCTTGGTTAATTACAGTAAAAAACCCATTTTTTAAATCTTTATTCACTTTGTGTTGTTTGTTTGTTGAGAAGCCACCATACATAAAATGTAGTATACCGGACGCGTAAGCATCATAATATATAACTATTAAAGATTGTATGCGAGCGTCAATTTTTTTAGCGAATAACATACAGTACAGTCCCTGATTCCGTTACGACATGCCTCTCTTATCTCAAAGCATTAAAATGCAGGCACATTTATCGCAACATGATATCGCATAACTAATATAACGTGTACAATTGCGTTGAACGGGCGGGCGGCATTGATGTCAACATACAACAAACATATAAACTAATATAAAAGTATTACTATTTACATATAAGCAAAACAAAAAGGGACAAAACTTTTGTGATTTGAAAAAAAAAAAAGTGTTTTTTTTCTAGATAATGTGATGATAGTATTGACGAAGAATTTAGTAGTGTGCGTAGTGTGTGTTCTCTAGGTAAACTTTTAAAGTTGCCGTCACAATTTCGAAAGACCGACAAATCAACATACATAGCTAAATTGAGTACGTTACTCATGGTGAACAGGAAGCTTACTACCTAAAATTTTCATAGAGATGCAGCGAACAAATATATACACCGTGTACTGAAAAAAAAAAAAAAGAAAAGAAAAAAAAAACACTTCAAATAGGAAACAGTTTGTGTCGCTAAACAAACATAAGTAATAGTAAGCAATCTGACGGTAAATATGCCATAATAGAGAATTGGAAATCTTTAGCAAGAACAAGAAACTTTGAATTACTTCATCTCATAACCAAATGTGTACATGTGTGTTTGAGTAGCAATGATTAAAATTCGCGATTTTTTCACATTCATCTCGAATTCCATGCAATTTCGCGTTAAGCGACATAAATAATCGAAAGATCGATAAGAGAGGCAGTTGTAAACACAATCGTCGAATTCCTATCTTTTCCAATTTTGCTAGAAGCAGTCGTAGTGCCGGCAATTGGATTATAATTGTTTTTCTTCAAAGTTACATTGGATTGGGATTCTGTGCGTCTAGGCGAATACCAATGTATGATAACAAGTAGAATGCAAAAATCAACGTTGTTGGATATCCTATCTCGTAAATAGTATGACTGCCTCCCCCCACCTCCCCAAAAAAAAAAGGCTTAATATTAGGCATTTGCATATATATTTCAAACTGTACGCATCCTTTTGAAAAAAAACCTGGCGAAATTGATCAATGAATTCTTCTCTCTGAACTCTCTGCTATCGATCGCACTTAAATAACAAGAGCGTGCCACGATTATCTATTACGCATTAAAAATAAACCATATTTTTAAAAGAGTACATAACTAACAATACATAAAGAAAAGAGAGACGCTGCAATTTGAAACAAACTATGATAACAATTTTAGCTTAGAAAATATTGAAGTTCTCTCATGGAAGAGGTTTAAATAAAACTTACAAAGAAAGTTATTATTATATTCATGTTCAACGCGTGAATGGCACAGAAGAAAGCATAGCCAGAATTCGAAAGTAACTTGTATAGCAGCAATGCTGCAATGACGGTAAAAGTTTCAATAAAATAATAAATCACGTGACGCAAATTAAGAATATTTGCGAATAATTTGCTCGAAGTTGTTGTTCGGCGAACAATAAATGTAAATTTAGTGAAAAAAAAATAGAGCGGCTTAGATGTGTAAGGATTGGGAAGACGATTTCAACGATGGCAAATGTTGCAGTACTCGAAGAGAAGAAAGGAAGAAAATTTCGCTCAGAGTTATTTCAATCAAGAAAATAGATGGCCAAGATAACTAACTAACTGCCTTCTCTATGACATGATCTAATAAAGACTTTGAAACTTTATTTCTCGTAATAGAATAGAGGAGTAATAGAACCGATTCTATCCGGGCGAAGAAAAAAAAAAATGAAAAGAAGAAGAAGAAGAGGAAGAAGAAAAGTAACAAATAGAAATTAGTTATATTTGCTTTTAATATTTATTGGTAACAAATTTTCGATTGGTTTTCACTTATGGCTTTCGACTTATAGAGTCTTACTCTAGCGTTTGGGTATAAGTGAAGCGTCTATATTATTATTGTTTGTGAACGACGTGTTAAACATTGATCAGAACGACCTTCTCCTTTGCTATTTGCTGAGACATATGTTGCTCGTGTCTATAAATTTTCTTTGAATTGTTAAAACGCACAATTTACAAATTTTTACAGTAGTAACCGGTCATTGAGAAAATTGAACATATGTGGACTTGTAAATGCGTTAGTAAATGTATGTGCATGTGTGCAAATGCTTATAGTAAAGCATGCAATTATCCAAGGCAGTTTATGTGGAATTGAATCGAAGGTTATCAAGCATGGACATAAAATTGATACGCAACTACTACTACAACAACAATGTCCTATACATATGGGAAATTTTATTGACATGCATCACTATCGCACATATATATTCATTCACATATATATATATATATATATATATATATATATATATACATTTTGTATATACATATATATTTATATTGATATATCATACATACATATACGCATGCATATACATATATATCAAATCACAGATGGCCTATAAGTGCTACTATATTGACTTCAATGCGGTAAACGGAAGTGATGCATATGATTTCTTGTTACAAGTATTTTTTCTCCTGGTGGGTTCTTTTTTTTTTTTTTTTTTTATTTTTGCTGTGAAAATTTACACATTTTCAGCTTATATACCTAGATTTTGGTTTATTTTTTAACCTGATTGAATTTAACATAACGAAACCGACAACGACGACATAGCGGCATCATCATGGCTACAGCATCCCTGGATGTTTTTCTGGCGCCTTTAATAGTGAAGGCATTGCCAAAATACAAAATATTTGAGAATATATATATATATATATATATATATATATATA
>NW_023998414.1:30949046-31000517 GCF_014805625.2 Glossina fuscipes
AATATATATATATATATATATATATATATATACATATACATATATATATACATATATATACATATATGTGTATATATATATATATACATATATGTGTATATATATATATATATATATATAGAAGTATATGTATATACAAACATACAAAATCAGAATTAAATATACGTTTATATGTTTGTAATGCAGTGATTTATTTTAGTGATTTATATAAGCTCAAGAATGAGGGAGAACGAACGAGAATAAGTAAAAAGAAAAAAAAGTGATGCATAAATGTTTTCTATAAAAAGCATAAGTCTTTTCTGCTATTATACCTATTAAAGTAATATGCATTAACTTTAATAGTAGAGTTTTAACGCTAAGCCACAACATTCTCGATCGTCCTCATCAATTGAGCGTCACTTTTCTCGACGGTCTCGTAAGATAACCAAATTAGTATAAAGCAATTCGTACTAGCCTCAATCGACCCAAATTTATAATTGATTACATAAGTATAATGACTTTAAAGTGAACCATAAATGTGCTTTCTCTTTTCATCGTCGTCTCAAGCATCTTTTGAACTAACATCATTAGCTGTTTACATCAAGGGCTGACCATTCAATAGCTGTACGTTTCGAAAGCTTAGTAAATTCTATTTAAAAAAAGTTCTATATATAGAGTTCTATATAATGAAAAGAGGTTTATACCTGTTAGACCAACTGTTTGTGGAAAGATGATACATAGCGTAATAGATAGCGTCTTTTTAAAGCAATTTAGAGAAATGAAATACTTTGGAGATGTGGCTCGAGCAAATTCGAAATTCTCGAATGCTCGAAATTCTAAATAGAAAAGCCTATGTATGAAAGACTTGGGTTCCCATAATTGCCAGCTGCAAATGCAGACGACTTTTGCTTAAAATCTTTTCAAGAAATTGATTAAAATTTAACGTTAATTTTTTTTTAGTTATGTGAGGGCAGATTAAATATGAATCTTCTAAATCCTTCGCTTGAAGTGTGTGTTTTTAAGCCTTAATATAGTCCCAAGATTCGTTAGCGTATACTGTGCCGCCATTTAAAGACAACTAAAAACTTTCGATTTTATCAAAGCAGATCAAAAGATCTATTTGCCTATGAGCCTATGAGCGAATTAAGTCAATTTTCAATTATACATAGATGTGAAATGGACTGAAAAATGTCCGCTTCCAGTTTCGGTCTTCAATACCTTTTATTTTTATAAAAGTCATTTAATATACCACACACGTTATATATAAATAAGACAAGGAATCGAGGCTAGCAATTCTATGGTCGCCGATTCAAATCTCAAGCGCAGTAGACCTTTCAATATAGGCGACCATATGATTTAGGTTATCCGGCAGCTTTTATTTCTCTACTTTGTGAATAATATACATAAACCCATTCCCTAAATGAATATGCATAGACGCATAGTGGCTCAAAGAAAGACCTAAGTTTACCCTACATAGCAGCAGTATCTATATTTTTTAGATGGTCTTAGCATCAAATCGCTTGATTGCTAAAAGAAGCTTTACTTTAGGACCATGGAACATGAACACATGAACTTCATATATATATATGGCGCGCACTAGCCGATACCAACTTTAATTAACTACACAATGACCGGAATGCATTATGCTGGACAATTTCTTTACGACTACACCAAGCCACCGCTCTCTTCAGAATGATTATTACGATGTATGTTTTGGCAAGAGTACAAAAATTGTTTTGCAACCAAATACTCAAATAGAAAATTCTTCTCGATGCAATTTCATAGATTTAAGGGAGGTGATGCACTCGTTTCTTAAAAGCTTTATCGCTAATTTTGCAATGAACGAAAAAAGAAACACTTACTCTTGTACGAACTTAAACTCTTAATCTGTTATACACTTGGGAGTTTGTGCGAAAATTACGCGCAGGGCATTCTTTTTGAAAGTAAAAACCTACTCTCCACGAAATAAATTTTGTGGAAAGAAGAAACGGATAGAAATCCAATAAGACATTAACCGCTAACAGATTCGACACAACTTGTAAATCTAGTTCTATTAACTTTCGTTGAATCTAAAGAGAAGTGATGATCATACTACTACTACTACTACTACTACTACTACTACGCATTGATAGATGATCCGTAATGGTTGAATGAAAACTGTATCATTTTAAGCATTCCAGTATATAATAATAATATCGTCATATGTTTCTTTTATATGACTATGTGTGTTTAAAAGTAGATTTCATTTTTGATAAAGAAAAAAATTATGTGGAGCCACTTTTCTCATACATAGCTGCTGAGACATGCTCGCAAATAATATTATTACAAATATACATAGGATGAAAGCATTCGACTTAAACCATACCATAAATCTATATATGAATCATTAGTTTTTCCACGCTGTTCAACTGAAACTTTTCTAACGATATGTTTTTCTTTTCTTTTTTTTTCAATAAAAATAAATTCGAACTTTTATTGGGTGTTTTTTTTCATAAAAAGTTGAAAATATGTACATTTTTTTTCTTATTACATATAATTTCTTTCACTGGTTCCATAACCGTATGTGGAAAACTTTATTATTCAATTTAAAAAATTTCAATAATATACAACGTGGTACAATCTTAGGCTGCATTAACCATAAAATTGTGGTGGCGAACTTGAGGCGAACGGGTGAGAGACAAAAATATATATATATATATATATATATATATAGGTTAGTCAGAGAAAGGGGTTGATAGAAGACACTTTAAAGTTTTGCATATTTGCTGATGATGATGAACTTCCATATGAATACCTATTCCTTTGGAAATAGCATGCAATCAATTTACCAGTTTACCACCGTAGAGTAGTGAAAGTAAGTTACACGGTTGCACAGGCAGAAATACAAGTATATGTAATCAGTGAATTCAGTATGTACCCATGAGGACTGCGCAAATGAATAGAGAGGGATATATACGAATAATAATTCAATTTCTTACGTAACACATGGAATTACCATTTTATCAGATTCCTTTTAAAATATGAATAAATATTTATGCATTTTTGTGTGTACCCTCCCGCCAAAAGATGCGGATATATATGAAATTTGTCATACTATTTAAAATTCATCGACATTTATATATATATATATACATACATACATACATACTTACATACATCTGAGACGTTTTTAAGTCAAAATAAAAAAATTTTTGTATATCTTCTGTGAATTATAAAGTGACTTGATATAGTATATAGGGGATATATAGTCGAAATAACGCGAGATCGCAAATTATAGCAATAAGTAAATGATTTAATATTTCGCATAAATATCATCGAAAACCGCATAAGTATTCGATACAAAGATTATTTCGATAGAATCTAATAGTTATTGCATTGTCCTAGTGTAGGGTCTCAAAAGTCTTATGATTTTCCTTCCTATAATAGATAGTCACTATAAAAAGAATAAGAATATATTTGAATTTATTACTGGGAGTGTATATCGATCAGATCAGAATCAATGAACCCAATTTCATCTTATTTGTTCTCTCTGCTTATAACTTAACCGATTAAAATCTAGACAAGAATGTTGAAGCTTTGCTTAAACATTTTTTGTACTCAAATTAAAAAAATCACGCTTACACGCTGACTTGTGTAACATGTGCAAACATGTTAAGGTACATACTTGAAAAGTGATAGCCATGCGAAATACGCGTCCCATGACATTCCTATGCAAGAAACCTTTTACCGTTACTAAATATACAATTACAACAATTATGGGAAAAAGTTATTCTACCTTTTCATATTTACTTTGTCTGAGCTACACCGCATGACATATAATCTACAAAGGCAAAATAAACCATAGCTAACTGTTTCTATAGAAATTAAAAAGGAACTAACTTTTCTTTTTAGCCCAGTTTTCGAAACCTTCACAAACTAAGGAATTAAAGTTTTAAATAAAACTCATGTTATATTATATTTCAAAAAAAAAAAAAAAAAAAAAATCTAAATATGTCGTCTGTCTATGGTATTATATAGTGAAGTATTCGTTTGCGCTAATCGTAACCTTACATATATAGATTATGTAATCCCATCAGAAGATGATGCACTATACAGTTTTATTTAATCTTTATTGCACAGTAGAGTAAGTATATAAAAATAAAATGAAAATGAAATGTTGTTTGTTGTCGAGCAAAAGTAAAAGGCAGAAAGGACAAAAAAGAAACCACAGAGAACATAGAAATAGAGGAATAAAAAAAAAAAAGTTTATGCACATCTATTTATATATATATATATCTATTTAAACATATATATATATATATATATCTATATGTATATATAAACATATATGTATATATGCAAAGGTCAAAGGATTTTATTCAAATACGTCAATTAAACTAAAATTTTGTTTTTAGCTTACATATAATTCAAAGCCCTTAAGTAAGAAGCATACGGGTCGTGTATGCTGTGCCATAAAGAAAGAAAAAACAAAAAAAAAAAAAAAAAAAAGAACGAAAAGAAAATGAAATGGAAAACAAGTACAAAGATAATGTACCCTCTAAACCGATAGCCGGAGCATCCATTTTTTTCGCAAGTAACCATAAGAATGCGATTTAATTGTGATGCTTGTGATTTGTAGAGTACGAGTTTCGAGAAAGAGACTCTCTCTTCGTATTATCGTAAGTGTATGTAAATTTTGGGCGGTGGGCAAACTTTTCAATCCATATCCCATTTTCTTTGCTCGGCGAAAGTCATTTTATGGTTATGGCTTTTCAGAATGGGATTCTGAAATATAATCTTTGAGTTCTTTTTTTTTTTTTGCTTACAAAGAACAAATTCGTTTCGAAGGTCTTTAGGTTTAGGTTAAATTTTCAAGCTGCTGAAGTGCTTAAAAATTTCTATTTTAAGAAACTTAGTAGCCGGCAAATGTTACAAGCGATGTGACAAAGCAGTTATCTCGTATTACTTTTGCAGCGAGTGTAATAAAATTGAATGATTTGTCGGAAAATCCTTTTACATGTTTTTGAAAATTATCTTAACCTGGTTAATTCTGTCTCTCTGTATGTACACGTACACAATTGCATGCGGCAAACCGGAAAGTTGATGCTTTCATTGAAACGTGCCTCTTATAACTTCATAGGACAAATATGCAATGTCCATTTATGAAATGTGGATTTGCAGGAAGGAGACGTTTATTTATTGCTATTATTATTATTATTATTATTATTTTTTTTTTTAATTCTATTATTAATTAAATTAAACTAATGCAGAATATTTGAAAATGCATTAAATTAGTTCTTTTAAATGCTTAAAATTCATGACGACGCATTTAGATTCCACGAGGAACGACGAGATGTTGCAAACGAAAGCCTCCGTTTATGGCAAAAAAAATAAATAAAATTGTTTAATGGTCACGTTACTTCTTCTTGTACGGCAAGATCATGTTTCTCTCTATTGTCTGCTTGACACCATTAGACTTTATTTTTTTGCGTTTGTTTGTTTGTGTTCGGGATACCCTTAAGCGATGGACAATTTCAACAAAAGAAGAAAAATGTTAGTTTGATAATAAATCATGAGAGCACGTAGTAAGGAATTTCAAGTCATCGAAACGTAATGAACGAAATTATTAGGAAGAACTTTGCAATATTAGTTTCACATATAAATGTGGATGAAGAAGTAGAAACAGGTGCGTCTCACTTGACATCGAGTAATTATACACTTTTTACATATTTTTAGGTAAAAGCGGAACGCTTGAAATATTTTTCTATAATGACGCGGTCCAGGGCGAAGACGAAGACAAACTTCAAGCAATCATGGTAAGATAATGTAAATCACCGAATAGATAAATGATTGCTGGAAAACAATTAGAAAAAATCGATTAGTGTTCCCTATAATTGAAATAATCACAGATATCGGAATTATTTTGCTGACTAAGTTTAGTAGACCACCGAATCAATGACTGTATGGGCTTAACTACGAGTATGCATAATGAGATATTCAATCTTTGAAAATACAAAGCTAAGGCACATTTTTAATTAACGACTCGTTAACAAGTATCGAAACTTAATGGCACCGTTCATTATACAATAAAGAAGCAATAAATTTAGTAGATAATAATCCATATATCAAAATAATTGAAGGTTACTTACTAAATTGTTTCCTACCTAAGTGTGGACGGTAATCAAATTGTTTCTTCTTTTTGTAATCGTAAGCAACAACAAAAAAAAAAAAAAATATTGTACTCATTTCTTGCCTGAAGACTGTGTCCCTTTTCTCGCAACAGTATAGAATCGTACGGCAGGCGTATTTACTTTATAGTAAACAAGTGAAGATTAAACAATGAAAAAAAAAAGAAAAAAAGAAAAGCCAATTGAATCAGAAGTGGGAGTCATTTGCAGGCGATATCACTCTCCCACCGACTTATTGTTATTATTATATATAATTTGACAAAAAAAAAGGATAATAGTAAGTAAAGAAAAGAAAAAAGGAAATAGTAAGCGATAGCGTCATAGGTGCTTTACTATATCAACTATAAGATTATTTAGAAAAGCATGACTACGCGACCTGGAATATATCTTAATATCGGGAATTTTTTGTTAACGAAATACGATCAATCCAATTACTTTTCCATACAATTTGCTCGTATTAAAAAAAAAACATATAAGTAATGGGTAACGGAAAATTCGTCGCGAGCTTTACCAAATGTAAGCCTTTTTTCGAAACAGATTTTGTTAAATTTGTTTTTCGCTTTTTTCCTATGTTAGTATTAGTTGTGGTAGGAAGGGAAAAACACTAATAATAAAACGAAATTTTATGACCTTGAAAATTTATATGAATATGTAAAATTGCATGAGGTAAATGAATGTCTATCTCTTTCTCGCGGCGCATTTGAATATGCGTGTCTATCTGTAGGTTGAATTTGTATATGTATTTCACGGGGACCGCGTAACGATGCCAATGCTCAAAACACTTTAAAAGCAGTGAAAAGGAAACCGGAAATTTTTTGGGAAATTTTTAGCGGCACTAAAGAAAAACCGTTTACTTGGGTAGAGATGCTGGTCGCAAGTGTTGAAAGGCAATTGTCATTGAGTTTGTATATGCGTTTGTGTATGTTTAAGCGAGCTAGAAATTCTCTCAAAGACATTACTGCAAAAGATTGTATTACGTGTGTAAGTGAGACTGAAAGGATAGAAAGGTAAATGACGTCATTAATAGTCCTTCTCTTATATTCTTCTTCGTGTTAAGACTAAATTATTGCTTAACGAGTTTATTAAATTTTCGAGAAGAATTTATGCAAATTAGAATACTTCAATCTAATTAAATTTTTTTTTTTTTTTTTTTTTTTTTTGTACCTATTGAAAAGAAATTTCTTTGCAAAGTATTTTATAAGCAGCATTTTTATAAGCAGCTTTATGGAGCAAAGTGCGCTGCGCTGTCATGAATACGAATAAGGTGAACAATATTTAATATTGAAAATTGTTCCGAGCTACAGAAGATTTGTTGACTTTTAACAAAGCATGAACAATGAGGATGAGTGTTTGCTTCTGTGTGTGTGTGTGCGCGCATTATAGCAAAATATATGCCACAAGCATTGTACTGATTACGTGGTCTTTGCTAACTATAAAAATAACCATTGCCTGCAATAATTCACTTAGTCAAGTATACGACCAAGTTGTTGTTATGTCGATTCTTGAGATCAACGATTTGCTAATTTTTGTGCCCCCGTCACCGAAATACATGCGGGATATATTCATTTTGTCTAGACATTTGCAACGTTTAAAAGGAATGCTTTCAGAGACCCCACAAATTATTATAATTAATACTTTTGATCAGCATCATATTCTGAATCGATTTAAACATGATCGGCTGTCCGTCTGCCAATCAGAAGACTATGTAATGCCTGCTTCAAATATTCTCTCGTTTGCAAAAATGAAGATGCTGCTTGCAAGTGTGCTAAAGGATATGGAAGTAAGGTAAATTTTTCCAAGGACACGCCTAGACCGCTCACATCGTTATACGACAAAAACTTTTATTTTAAAAATAGAAAAAATCAGCCAAGCGCACCGCTTATTATAAGGAATGAAAATTTAGTTCTTTTGCTTTTTTCCATCTATTTTGGGATAACGGTAATGGATGTAAGAGAGTCGGTCACGACCGAATATAATTTTTTTACTTGTTTCTTTTTTTTTTTTTTTTTACATAAGTGTTTCTTTTGTTTTTATTTTTTATTTTTCTCACTATACACAATAGTCACAATGTACATGTATTCCGTTTGCAATATCCAGAAATAAACATTCCATGCTCTACGAAATTACAACAGAATTATTACATTTTAAATTGACTTAGCTTTGTTCGTCCATCAGTTTGTCGATTGTTACTCTATCCAAATTCTCAAAACTCCATTTAACAAGGAAAAAAAAATCGACTTTGTCGATAAGCAGCATGTATGTATTGAAAAACTTTTGCGTGGCACTGACACTGTCGAGAAGGTTTTCAAGAAATCCCGACGTCAATGCGGGTATAGCCGTATAGTATGTTAGTATAATTCTTTATTCATTTCCGATCTAAGCCAGGGATCGATTTTGCATTTCATCTATATATACATAGTAAAGACATTTGAAAGGTCAGAGTAAAAATTATGCTAAGACCCATTTTCTTAAATATGATGTGTCCAGTTGCTCACTTAGAAACTATCTTGCACTCATAACTCATATATAATATTTTTACCGGATTTTACATCGACCGCTATTATATTAACGGCTTTTTAAACGCTGTTAAGAGGAAATTGACCGAATTCATGAATACCATCTGGTAAGGCCTGTAAGGTCTATTGCAATAGTTAATGATGAAGCAAAGTGATCGTTGAAGGGTCTTTAGCTCCATCGTATGCATAGCATACGATCGATGCTAATCTAACTAATCCAACCTTTAATAGCAAGTTTCGAAACTTAAGGTGCTCTAATGGCTACAATATAAAGATGTGAAAACCGTTGTGAGACGTTCTTCTGCGTACCGCAACCCAGAACAATGAGAAGACAATGTGATGCACGTACTATGTCTTCGTCTTTTAAATGCATAAAACTGTTTCTGTTTTTGGTCTGGTCTTCCAGGTTTACTTGAAAGCGACAATTGTTCATCATCACCGATTCTGACAATATGCGTACATATATATGTATATATATGTAACAAAGTAAAAGTGATTGAAGCCATTTGTATCGAGTTTTTATTATTAAAATGTGTATTCTAGATATATGTTACTCTACTTATAACTTTAAGTAGAAGGTAGATAGGGCTTTGATTTGATTTCCGTATGATAAGGCTACGTAGGGTTAATGTTATCATGACGATTTTTTCATAAATAGATTTGGCTCACTTTGAAAATTACTTGTTCGTATACGACTTAATCTAATATTTTCTGCTTAGCTGTCTTGTAATATTAAAATGTTATTTAGTCAATAGGGTTAAAATTGCAATTGAATTGAAACTTTGCATTATAAATTTTGCTAAAAAATCTAGGCAGAGTGGGAAGTCTATTACCTTATGTGCATCAAGGAATCCATCTGTCTCTGCTTGCGAAAGAGAACTGAAACATAACGTTTCTTTTTCTTAGTCGTCTTTATAATTAATTGTGAAATGAAATATGAAACGTTGCAAACAGTTCCTCAGAGCAACTTGATGACTAGCATAGTAAGTGATTAGAACTGCGTGAATATTCTAGATTAAGCCGGTTCTAATTAGGTTATCGTGTACACTTGTAGAAAATTGCGAAGACTAGGAATTAATTATATTGAATTCAACTGTAGGTACGAGTATCGTGGATTCCTTCCGTAGCGAGCAAATATAAATTTCCTATTTGTGAATCTCAATACAGGGCGATTTGTTCGTCCACATGTAGCCATTAATGCATGAGTTGCTGTACATCTTTTGTTTGGTAATTTGCCAAAAAACCAGAGCCAGAGCAAATGGATAACGAGAACACTATCTCGCACTCTCCGCCTTTCTTTCTCTTCCTCATCCTCTCTCTCTCTCTCTAATTTTTCACTGCAATCAAGTTTCTTTGCCTTCAAGCTTGTTTGCCTGCTTTTAATACGAATCGAAAAATGAGAAAATTTTATGCTTTACATCGTTTTCACTGAGTAAAGGTTCTCGCAATTTTTCTGTTTTATTTGTTTTTCAACTTAAACTTCAACCTTATTTATTGTCCGAATCTACTACTATTTTGAGAACTCAATTGGTTATTAAATTCTCTACTGCCAAAGAGTCAACAATTGCTTTTACTATTTGTTTTGACTTTAAAAAGCATTAAAATTATTTTATATTTCGTTTCTAAAGTTTGTATTTTGTAATAAATTTCCTTGGAATTAAATCGCACTTGAGCTATCTCTCTTAAATAAATTTTTCTTTTTTTTTTCTATACATTGTATATACAATAATAGATTAGTTAAGATATTTAGATAAATAGATATTGAGTATAGCTTAGCTTATGACATTTGCTATCAGGTTATCCATAGCTAAGCTCGTAAGAGCCGTCGCGAGTAACAATAATGAATGGCATTACGCCGTCAAGGCGGCATCAATTTTAAATTCACTTGCCGGATGGCGTTACCTTGTCTTGGTTTTCGAAATTGAAAGATATGGAAAAATCGTAGAGTGATTGAGGACCCATTTGAAAGAATAGGTGCGAAAAGTTTATTTCTAATAGAGTGACGCGCTCCTTCCTATACCAAGATAATGGAATCTTTATGAAGCGTAACCCAGTCCAGAAACGTGTACATTATCATGATAATGTCTTCGAGTTGATTATTAAAAAATGCCGTTAAAAGATTATACAACGCATTCGACCCACAATCTAATCCAAAACCCATGCTATATTACAGCAGAACATTGGACTTCAGGCCGAGGAGGTTATAACAATTCCGAGATGAGATAAGATGCAAAATGTCTGTATAAACGTCAACCGATATGGACACCAAAGTTTTTAGATCAGACAATTGATATTAAACGTCTTCGACTTTAGTCATGGTCAGCCTAAGTTCAGCGAACTCTACAACCGGTTTCTATAACCATTGAGGTGGAACTCGATAATGGTGCTTTACTCGATCTAGATGGTCGATACACGGACCTTCCCTTTTTCTGCTTTTACAATTCCAAAAACAAACAAATATGCAAAAAATAGAAAGCTAAAATTCAGTACATGGGCGTTTAGCTTAACATTTCAAGCTGACACTCATACGTAGTTGCCCACAACTTTTTCGAAACTATTTTCAATTTTTTTTTTCGATTTTGAAAATGTCAATAGGTAACGGTAATACCTTCATGCGATTCGCGTATCATCAGTTCGTTGCTTCCTTCCTAGCCACACCATCAGGATCTTATTTTCTTCTTCATGCGAAATGCCTGCGTCAGTATATTCGTTTAGTGGTTCCCATTTAGCCGCCTTCAAATGTGGGAAATAATTCTTTAAACAAACGGACTTTGATCGCAAACACCGTCTACTAATATTAAAATCACTGATACGATTACTGCAAAATTTGAAATACAAATAACGTGTGATCGGGATACTATTATTGAAGGGCTACATATGGCCTATAACGTAGTTGAAGATCAATTAATAACGTTGGTGCTGTGTTCACGAACTTGGCCTGAAGTTTATAACTCGATGAAAAATTAATCATGAAAATTGTGATATCCTTCATGTGATATCATTTTAAATTCAAGCCAATTAAATTTCTTCTATTTCCGTTCGAGTTTTCTTCAATTTTCAATTTTAACTCTTATTGTATAATAATTTAAAATGTGCAAAAGAGTAGAATATAATTGCTGTGTGTAGCTGGGTGGCGAAAGGTATTCATATCATCCGAGAATGGATGAATATCCATCGATAAGCTATAAAGAATAAATCGCAAGGAATCATTTATTGCTTTATATACTTTGATACGGTACCGATACGGCAGACAAATAAAAAATACTTTGTTTTATATCAAATTTCTATTCGAATAGTTCTTAAATGAAATCATCGTATATTGTATTGAAGAAAGAATATTTTTTTAACTTGAGTGCTATTGAAGTTTGCTTAAAATACATCTCACCCTTCAAATGAGGCCCGTTGAAGTTGCAGTTGTTGCTCTCTTTGATATTTCCGTTCGGCAATTTTCTTCTGTTCTTCTTTTTGTTCGCGTTGCTCTAACTGATGCTGTTGCTGTTGTTGTTGTTTCTTACGATGCTGGCGATCTTCGCCAAGACCATAAAGACCAGCCACAGCAGCCATTTTAATGGCAAAAGCGTTTTAATTACACTTTCCGCACAAAAACTCACGCACTTAACATGCTTGGATGGAAAAAACGGTTACTTTGGCAATTCATGTCGCTTGGTTGCAATTATTATTATTATTATTTATTTAATTTTTTTTTTTCCTTTTTTCTCTTTTAAGCAATCAACACTTTTCGTTAAATATCTTTTAGCATACTTTAAGGCATTAATTTTTTTTTTTGTAATATTTTTAGAATAATTTTTTACAAAAATTTGATTATGAAACTTGGCTTAAATTGCATTAGTGTCTGGTAAAAAAAAAAAAAAAAATTAAAAATAAATATAATGCATTTAAAAGCTTCTTTTATAACAAAACAAAACAAATAAATAAAAATAATTCTTTGTTTTTGTCGAGGATTTCTTATTATTATTATTTTCCTTTTCTTTTTTTTTTTTTTTTTTGTCAAGAAAACAACTCTTGTTTCCTTTATAAATTTAGCATACGCTCCGGTCTCCAGTTATTGTTTCGGGAAATGTGTTATTATGATTTTTGTTTTCTTTTGCAACGCGGCACGTATTTTCTTCTTTATTTTCATCACACTGCCTCTCTATCTATCTCTCTCTCTCTCTCTATGACTAACTCTATCTTTGCATCTCACTATTAACCAGAGTTTTGTAAGCTGACTTGTATATGCAATAAGTTCCTTAGTATTTGGCTATACTTTGGTGCGCTACGCTCGTTATTTATTATGCAAAAGGCAATGACTTCTAATGTTTGCGTTATGCACACAAACGTTCGTTAACATGCAAGGATTAAGTGTGCAAGTGTGTCTGTGCGTG
Organism: Glossina fuscipes; assembly: GCF_014805625.2. Taxonomy (NCBI): domain Eukaryota; kingdom Metazoa; phylum Arthropoda; class Insecta; order Diptera; family Glossinidae; genus Glossina; species Glossina fuscipes. The sequence goes on from NW_023998414.1 coordinate 30,962,094, forward strand.
CTTATTCGTTTGGATAGTATATCATTTATGTAACAGACTGACTTATTGTTTAACCTTTGTCGTGTGAGCGTTTCTATTTCTTTTTTTGATCATTTTTTTACAATTTTGTTTTTCACGACATGCAGTTGTTGTTGTTGTTGTTGTTTTTGTTGTTGTTGTTTGCTATCATAAGCGTTTATTTGACATAAAAATTGTCATGGCATTAATGAAGAACATGACGAACATGTCGAACATGATATGTACGTGTGTGTGTGTGTGTGTGTGTGGGTGTATGTATGTATGTGCATACGCTTACATACCAATGGAATGAATTGAATGAAATTTTTATTCAATTTAGATAGCTCTTGTTTAACACACATACAATCAATGCACATATTAGGAGAATAAGGTAACTAACTATATTATGCTCTTTACAGAAATTGAATTCAGAGTTGCTGCATATAATATCCCATACATTGACTGGCCCTTTTTGTTGTTCATGTCCGTTCGTCCGAAGAATTGTCTTTTTATTAAACTTAGCCAATGCCGGTTAAAAATTAAGAGCTTTTTTCATCCATTTAGGATTGGGTGCTCTGTAGCAATCTAAATTATTTTCTTATCAGATCTTCTTGGATGCATATTAAAATTACTCTTCTTCATGTCCTATGTCGGGCTGACGACGTCTTACCGAAACTGATAGATAAATCCGATTATTCCGAATCTTGATACGGCGTTTGTTGAGTAATTGATAGATGCATTGTTTAGTCTCTTATATGTTTCTATTAATTCTCCATTGTGTTACGACTTTTTTTAGTTGAATTGTAATTAGGTTAAATTTTCAAATGTATGAATTTCGCATTTTATTTTATGTGAAATACTAAATCGATTTGCTTATAATTGTGTGTCTTTCCATTCGTTTTTGCGAGCCCTTTGATCCGAAAAAAAATTTTACTACAAAAATTCCAATTTGATAGTACATTCTTGCCTGACGAATAATGATCGAGTTTAGAAAAGATTTTAATAAATTATTTTGACACCTTTTTAGACACATGCCTAGGGTAGATGGTATCAAAGCTTCATCTTAAACTGAAAATGACTTTATTAAAGTAGAGAGATCCTTACACATCAGTAGGGACATTAATTTCAACTACAAACGTTTGATGTTCAATAAATGGATCGATTATAACATAATATATTGCTCGTAATTAAACTTTCAAAAATCTCGTAGAAATATTGAAAATTAATTCATCTCGTTCAACTATTTCAAGTTTCAAGAACCTCACCTAATCTATCCAATTTAATCTAACTATATCTGACTGTACATAAGTCTAGCTTAAATATTTAATTCGTTCACTTAATTATCAGTAGATATTAAACCAGAAGCATTGATGCATTGAATTGCAATTTTTGAAAATCGTTTCACTCTCTTTCAATCAACAGGAAACTTACTGAACGTACTCTTGAATTATTTTATAGATGACTAATTAAACTCTGATTGATCATGGATAAAATATAAGATGGATACATTGGCGGATTGCCGCTCTATTTAGAGTTACTTAAAATACTTAGGTACTTGATGGTTAGATTCGGCTTGGTGCGCCAGTCTAATTAATTTACTTTCTACTTTCATGTCTTTCTAACCTTAATCTAGGATTAAAAAAATTTAATATTTTCCCGAATTTATTATAAAAATTGTCGTACATTTTATTATTAGATGCATAAATAAATTCTCTGCGTTGAAATTCATTGTTTCGTAGAACATACTTGACGCTTTCAATTCTTCAGTTATATAAGTTGTCCTGAGGTGAAATTACGTTAACAAGGTTAGCAAGGAGTTTGCAAGATTTCATGCACGTTTTGAGAACAATGAAAGTTCCGATAATCCACGGAAGGCTCTAGATAAAAGAATTCAAAATTTTCCGCCTTTTCCGCCACGAAAATCCAGCAGAAAAGCCATAAAGAGCTTTCTGTGGAGTTAGAAATTTAGTGAGCAAACAATTTCAGTTCGATAGCATGCAATTGAAAATGTAGTGAATAAAGGGTAATGAAGGCTAACCGAAGAGAAGAAAAATCGTAGAGTTAATATCTGCTTACATTAATTATGTTTCCATAGAGGAAAGGATTGACTCTCTTCATAAGCATGCTTTCATTTCTCTTGCAAAGCCGAATATTCTTGCCTAAATTCTACTAATTGTTCACATCCGTCTCTTTACGCTTTACACTGACCGATTGATTAATAAATAAGTGAAATTTATACCTTACAAATGCTAATATTTGATACCGAAATTAAAGTGCCAGTAACGATATGCTTTGTAAAGGATATCAATTTCAACGCAGAGAACTTATTTGTAGAATTAATAAAATCTTTCCGCAGAATTTTTATTTTCTTTTTATTTAACGTTGTAGTTATTTTCGTTTAATCAATTTTGTAAATCCTCTTATGCTTAATACGTTTGCTATGTATTTTAAACATTTTCTCGCCGGATTGCATTTCGTCAGCAGGCGTAATTATTATTGATTTATTTTTATAAATAAAATTTCATTACATTAATACATCCCTTGTTTTACTAATGATTATTTTATAAATACACCATTAGTATTAAACATGGTTTTTGATCTCTATCAGAAATGGTATATTATGAGACGAAACATATATATATATATATATATATATATATATATATTGTAAATACCGTGTGTCTGTCGTGTCCGCCTCTCCGTCTCATGAAATTATGTTTACCACCTAAAAAGTCCGCTTAGAAGAAAAAATATATCAGATCAGATCAGATTGAGTCAAAAATTGAAAAGTCAACAAAGTCGATACATCAATAATGATTATCAAGTATTTTATTATTTTCCTCTCTTTTTATTCTATAATCTAAAAATTGTAGAATTTAGTTCATGGTTTTCCGTAATACTATCTTCAATCTTAACTTTACAAAAACAATTTAAATTGAATGAATGTACTCTCGTGTTCCCATAGCAATCGAATATCGCATATAAATCGTTAGTTGATATTAAACGATTCGTATTAAACTGAACATAACTGGTTTCTTCCATCAATTCCGTGAACAATGCGATATAACGCGTACGCGTAATTTATTCACAATTTTTCTAAGAGACAGCCTTACTCGGCTATGAGCATTTGTCAATAATGATTTTTATGGTATTTAGACGCAGTGCTGCCACACTTTAAATCCCGTACAAAGGTAAGCATAAAACAAATGAAAGCATTACAGCCGGACAAAGGCTTCCTACTTCCAACTTCTTTACTTTCGTGATAAAATACAAAAACTTATTTTTGCTGAAGACTCTTACGTGCTACGAATTATGTCGATATACGATAATATCATAAATGAAATTTTTTTGTTTGAAAAAAACAATTTTTCTCGTATAACAAGATATTGCCTTTGGGCCAAACTACATCAACGTATTAAATTTCATTAGAATGTCTCAAATATTATTATCTAGAGTACAGTTAGTTAGGAGACAGTTAGGGAGAAATGCAAATTTAAATCGATTTGGGTAAATGATTCCAACGGAATAATAAAGAAATTTGAAGATGCTGCAAGTATTATATTTAATGAGAGATCAGTGTACATTTCTTTGCGCCAGTAGGAAGCCTGAAATGCTATGAAAATGGATATTATATGAGTTGAAAAGAAGCACAAGGCAAAAACTCGAATTATGTGGAACAAAAAAAAAAAAAAAAAAATCGTTCAAGAATAAGTTAAAAGCATCTGCCATGCTTGCGAGGCTTAAGTCCATCGTGATTTGATGGGGATAGCCAATCAATCAGATGCATCTCAAAACGGAGATTATCGTTCGGTGATACAGAATATCACATGTATTCTTCTCGAGGTATTAGCTTAACTAAATACGTCGTAGGGTGAATTAAAGTTTCGTAACTTTTTTGCCAATTATGCCAATTACTGGAATATAATTAGCAATCGTCGAATCTTGAATTTGAAAAAGGAAACTTGTATTTTTTATCCTTATCCTTATTGCTTCCTATCCATTGACTATTTGGATGAAAGTATTTTGAATTATCTTTCAATTAAAATCAAAGATTTTCAATGTACATACGTTGGTTGGTAACGGATTTTCTTTAAATATAAAATTTTCAATTTATTGTATAATTCTTTTCTTTTCCATTCCCTCTTTCTCATTCAGTCATTCCCCCCGTCGCCCTCCCTCCTTTCTCACTCTCTCTCTCTCTCTCTCTCTCTCTCTCTCTCTCTTTCTCTTGCTATCAAACGTTACTTTATTTAGAAAATTAACTCTTAATCAATTTATATAAGAAGCTATGTGCATATTAATAAAGTAAAGTGTAATGAATAAGCGTTTTTTTCGTTACATAAAATAAAAAATTGTATCTTTTTTGAAAAATTTATCTATGAAAAGTGAAAAAAGAATTGAAGCACAAAAGAAATAATATATAAATGAGCATTTAATTTACAACAATGATAGAAACGTCATCGTCGCCCAGACAACGGCAAAAAACAGCAACTGCAAGAACTAAAACGATGACGATGACGACAACAACAACAACAACGACACCGACAAACACCATCCACCCATCACTTTACGTAACGCTGTAATTAAGCTGAATTCACCACAACTTGTGCGCTTCAAAGTGCACAATGAATTTTTTTTTGTTTATGAAAGCGATAAAAAAACAAAACAAAAAAAAAAAAAAATAAAAAAATGAAAATAAATAAATAAATAAAAAAAAAAAATAAAAAATAAAAACAATAACAAGAAAATTTTGTTTGAGAACAAAAACAATTACAGTCCAGTTTTTTTTATTTTTTTTTATTTTACTTTTGCTGTTGTTGTTGTTGTTGTTTCTGTGCTATATATGTATTTTTGTTTATGAGCATTCGAGTGTATATTTTTCATTATATTCTAAGCCTTTAACATTACGACTAAAGAGCATTGTTTTTGTCTTTGTCTTTGCCTTTGCCTTTATTTCTGATACTCTCTATCATTGTTGTTGATATTAAACTGAATTTCATTTAGATACCTAAGTAGAAATACATAGTAAGTAGCAACACAATCATCGTACAGGTAAGAGACGGAAATAATGCAAACAATAGGTTACCTATGTTTCCCGTAGCAAAACTAAATTTGTGTCTTTATGTGTGTGTGTGTGCGTGTGTGTGTGTGTAATACGCCGTTATAAAAATATATATAAATCAATTATAAATGACAATTAGCATTAAAATAATGAACAATGTATTGTATATATGTATCGATGTGTATTGCTTGTCAATTTTCTTTCCTTGAATTTTGAATATTATTAAGTGTCATACAAATTAATCGAAAATAACTACAAGTATAAGCGCGCGTTGGTATTAAAAATACTTTGTAATGGAAATAATGAAGAGGCTACAAATTAAATTTTATATAATATTTAATAATTAATTGTACAACAAATGCAATGGAACGTAAGAGGGTAGTTTAGCCTTCAAACCGAATTTGTTACGTTATACGAAATTTCTTTTTAAGCATTTTAAGCTTAACGGTCAAAAAAAAAAAAAAACAAAATAAACAAAAATGTAGTCATTTTAATGAACATCATATCATCATCGCTAAGAAAGATTTTTGCGTTTTTGAAAATAATGAGAATAAAAATGATTTTTTATTTTTAATTTCCTAATATTTACTAACTTTTGTTTTGTGTCGACAGTATTAAGTTTCATCATTTTAATCTCTCCTTCTGCAAGCAAACAATTAGAAAAGTGTGAAGAAGTGTGCGTAGGCAAAGGATAAAAGAGATTATATTTAGCTTAAGGTGAAAATTTTTCGAAATTGATTTTTTGTTTTCTTTTGTATTTGTTTTTTTTTTGTTTTTTTTTCTTGGTAACATCTATCTATCCAGCAAATATGAACTTTATAGAAACTGCAATTAAATCGTAGTCTTGATATACGTGCCCTTGATTACAACAGTTCTCTTTTCTTGTCTTCTTTTTCCCAGTTAAATTATGCCATTTGTGTAGTTGTTCAGCGTCGTTGATCAATCAATAAAATTTGACTTATTCTAGTAGACAATGCCAGTGTAAACCCATGCGACTAAATATATAAATTGATAATGAGATAAAGTAAGGTTTAGCTGCAGCGCAATTATCAACCAGACAGATCATTATGCCATACCAAGGGTAAAAGGATCGTATTGGAGAAAATGGCGAGACATCGTTGAAACGAATTTCTAATGTTTGCTTAATTACGTTGTTAGGCAATAAGCCTCCATTATTCCCTCTATTGGGTGATTGTCTTGATTTACTCGAACTCCTCTGTCAATTATGTATGCGAAACGCTGATCTTAACAAATAAGTGAGACTGAATCAATAACCGAATGCAAGCATAGTTGCATTGACGTGATATTGCAAGTAAATTTCAATAAATCTTGCTTTTATCGTGTTCGCCTCATTGTTTTCACTTTGTTTAGATAGTTACCCGGATGGACAGCATTAAATAGAAAGTAGTACTGATTAAGTATTTATATAATTTATTGAACGTCTTAACTACAATACATAGCTAAACGATTAACGGAGTTCTGGGCTTCCAATGGCGATGCCTCTAAAGAGCGCAGTAAGAGAGAACAAATTTTGCAATTTTCATCTCTTTTCCTTTCCAGGATTTGCAAGGTTTTCAGAGAAACCGGCCCAAGGTCTACAAGAGATAGTTGTCTTTACTACGTTCTTTCTCTCTCTCTCTCTTTCTCCCTTTTGGAATGGAACTACAAAAACTAGGTTATAAGGAGTAATTCATCGATTTCTGCGGGAGATATGCAACCCAATGCAATGAACAATTGAACACTATGTAAACCCCCCTGGGCCGCTGAATGGATTAACTTGAAATTTATTTTTATTTAAGCAATTTTGAATAAATTTCCCAACTACTTGAGAAAATCAAACATAAGTACACGCCTATATGCATCAGTACAAGAGAGCTCATAATGAAAGAGTGCTGATCATATAATCCAGCATAAGATGACTTCTCGCTCTAATTCAGATAGTTTTCATAGCTCGTTGCATGACCAGGGCATAGTTTGTGCTATTGCCAGCGGGCCAATAAAATTAATATACTCTTATACAGTAAATGTTGACTGTCGAAGAAAGTTAGAAAATTATAGTCATTATTTTTATTTTTGAGGTTGGTTGATTTGGTTAAGTTGCGTTTTACTTTTTTCCTTTCTTTTTTTCTCTCCTAAAGTTTATTACAACTTTAATCTTTTTTTACTTGTTTTTTTTTTTTTTTTTTTTTGTTTTTAACAGGCATTCTTTGATTGCTTGTTATTATTGTTGTTATTATTGTTGTTGCTTTAATGTTTTTTTAAAGTTTTTCTTTACTTTTGTGTATGTTTTTCGCCTTTTGTTAAAGGGTGTGGTTTGACTGCATACATATAAACTATAAATATTTGTATGAAGAAATTATTTATGAACAGAACAAAAATTCGAAATTAATATTTGTCGTGAAAGTGTAACCAAAGCATTATTAAAACATATCAAATATGTAACTTTTCTGTAAAGTAACAAAAACTTAACCGTAAATTGTGAGAAATAGAGTAAGTAGCAAAAGGTCAACTGAATTTTAAGCCGATTGAACAAGCAAGCTCATAAAGGCCTGTTTTTATAATCATCACTGAAGGATGAGCGATATTGATATTGTTCATTTTCTCAAAATGTTTGCAATGCTTGGAAGGAAGCTTCAGAGACCCCACAAAGTATATATATGCTCTTGGTCATCCATCCATTTGTGTGATGCGTATTGTAAATGTTCTCCTTCCTGTACGAATGACTACAACTTAGCAGCAACGTTGGAAGAATTCTTGTTCGCAGATTGGTATTGAGAATGGGCCGGACCGGTCAAAGGATATGCGTACGAATAAAGGCAAATGAAAAGTTTTTTATTTGCTCATTGCTTAAAAGCTGCAGCAAATAAATGTACAATAATTTGAAGCTGTAGTCAATAGGCGGTGCTGCAGTAGTTCTAAAGTAATGGAATAATCCGGCCACGCCTGCCCAATATTAAGGTGCAGTAAATTTTATTATAATTTTTTCTTCGTTAACTTAAAAACGCGTCGCAGCAAGCTACTCTATAAGCCCATAAAGTACATAAGTTCTTAGCCAATTTCAAATTCAGGATGCATCGAACCATGTCCGCCCCTTCGTCGTCTTGTTTAGTACATGTCGTTCACATTCACGTCGCCTACAAGCTCTATACAAACAAACCTGAGAACACATTTACTTTATATGTTTTTTTTTTTTTTTTTTTTTCAATCTTTGGAAGATTCATTCGCAATCGAATTCAATTCTATTACTTGCGTGTTTTTAAAGACTCAAAAATATTCGATTGCGTTCGACGAATGCGAAAATATACTTAAGCTCGTTCCGTGTAGGCAGAGAGAATCACATACAGAAAGCGAAAGGGGGCATAAACACACATCCGTTAGGGGTCATTAGATTTTAGAAAGATGCGAAAAACTCAAAAAAGCCGAAACAGAGCTTTTCTTCTTCTTGTAAGCGATAATTCAAAAACATTCCTTAATAAAAATCATATCAATAATAATTAAACATCTGACAAAGTATATATATTTCTCATCAGTTTGATGATTCAAATTTATTTAATTGGGTTCTTTTACCTGCACCGCTTGTGTCCATTTTTTGTTGTTGTTCGGTGTCACCTTAATAATCGAAAATTTAGAACAAATATTGTCGTTATCTAATGCACAAAAATCAAGTTACGTAATGAGAAAAAAGTCACTATACGAATATTTCTATCATTGTAGAGCAAAAAATGAAAATAGGAACGAAGAAGGTATTAAGCAGGCGTTTTGATTATATTCCTAGTAATAAAAAGTTCCGAATATTGTGTAAATTTGCTTCGCGTTAGAACTTTTTGGAAATAAACCATACGGTATTTGCTTATTAAACCGGATAATAATAGGCAGAGAAATACAAAAGCGTTGCTATCTTCACTTGACTTTTAAAATGATATCATCTATGTTAGATATATTAAATTGCGGTGAGATATGAAGTGTGAAGACAATAACTACAAAATGTAGGGGAAGTGGATCAATGTGAAATTTTAGGACTTTGGTGAAGCGTTCTTAAAACCGAAATGAAGAATGGCGGTTGTGAGATTAGTGTTTGCTAAGAAACTCACGCTAGCGTATTCTCATCACAATCATCGAAAGATTTCCGCTTAAAAAGGTGAATGGACTTAAGTACTGCAATCTACGGATCACTGACAACGTGAAAGGAAAGAATGAAAGAGAAAATTGAGCGCTTCTTGAAAATATCCGCAAACGAATACATAGATGTATAAGAAAAGCTTTGGAGGCCATTTACCGTATGGTCCAGAATGAATCATTATAAAGTTTGTATTTTCTATCAAACTTACTTCTTAGGTGAATTTTGGGACACTCTGTGGATGGATGAAATATTGTTGAAGTAGAAAAAATAAAGCAGAAGTTTCGGCTACGATAAATGGAAGCTACGCTTTCCTATTAAGAACACGCTATATATATATATTACATATTTTATTAATCTTTGGTTAGTCTAAAATATTAGATAGGAATATTTTTTTCTTTTAATCAGTGGACGTTCGCGATTGACAAACATTTAATAACGAAATATGAAGGGATCGTTAAAATAAAACTAAACTTTCAAGTGTAAAGTTATTTCCTGTATTTACTTCGAGCACTTAAAACTTGTTTTGCAACTTGCGTTGTTAGTTAATGCAACATTTTATTTAAAAATACTGAACAACGGTACATCCTAGAATATTGCTAAGTCCTTTCAAAACTCAACATTATGTAAAAGAGCAAAAGGAATGAACGCACATAAGTAACAACTAATCTCTTTATCTGCAGCAAAAAAGAAAAAACAAAAAAAATTTTTTCTTCTTAGTTTATTACTAAAGAAATTTTTATTTTATAATCTTTCTACGTTTTGTGCGTGAAAAACTTTTAAAATCAAGTTTTTAATTGTTTTGAGGATTTCATTTTGTTACACAAAGTAAAAGTGAATTGGAAACGATTTAAATCTTAAATCTTTTTTTTATTTTTTTTTTATGTTATCAATACAAGAGAAGATTATTTAATAAATGTATAAATATATATCCATATATAAATATATATTTATTTATATATATATTTAAATTTATTGTTCTATAAGACGTACATGATGCTCTCGTTTATTCTGATATTTTGAGTAGACATAGCTTAGCTATTGACGTCTTTCAGATAAGATTTTCTCATGCATGCAAGCTGTCTTTCAATGCCTATTAAAGGGACTATTAATGTAAAAAGTCGAAATTAGAAAAGAATCCAACTAAGAGTATGGAAATGGTTAAATTGTCTTGAAGTCAGTTAGAAAGTGTTTTGCGAAACTTTGCGTCAAAAATTTTTTAGCCTTGTAAACGATAAAAATCGGTGTACGTTCGTACAGCGAAAGCAATGCGGCAAGTGATCAGATCGATGCAATTGTCTTTAGCAGTTCAGTAGAACTGCTTGAATTGAAGACTTGCCAAAAACGGATCCATGATATTTCTATTGCATATATCTATAGCATCCGATAAACGTCAAAAAGCCAATGGATAACGATGACGCATATTCATAAGAAGTAGTTGTTAATCAAATTTGAAAGCAATTAAACCGAAGGACTGCAATCTGTCTCTATTCAGGAGTTTTGATTGCTTATACTCTAAATTCGATTACTTCGATGCTTTAGTTAGGAGCTTTTTTATCATTGCAACATGATAAGCTTAAGAATCAGGAAACTTCAATGTATGGGAAGTGCAAAGTTAATTTTTGTCATTAGACCTAAGAGTCACTATGATTTTCATGCATCCTTGCAATTATTAAATTCGCAACGATTCAGATAAGATGCCGAAATTCTCTTGGAGTGTTCTCAATGAAATTTGGGAACACATTTCATCAATGATGCTTGGGGTAAATAAAAAATTTAATAAGTTTTTTTTTTTTTTTTTTGAATCCCATAAACAAACTTGCAGTTTATAACAAACCTTCAACACTTTGGCAATTGTAAGAAGTAACAATTTTGCAAGATTGTAAGACAATGTAATATATATAAAAATATTACATTTATTGACGGACAGATCTTGTATTCGATTCGTCTAGGTCTGTCCATAGCTTGCGATAAATTGACGAAGCTTTTTCACCCAACAAAATGGTTAATGTAAGCAACATAGACTCTGGAATAGATAATTTCCTTCGGTGTATACATTTTTCACCTAAATTGTTTTTGTTTCATAACTATTCTAAGCAAGTTAAAAGTAGACAGTAGCAGTACTTTTGCCGAATACTAGATGCTCACGAATACTATCAAATCGAAGTAAAAATTTGAAATAAACTAAGGCAACACATTGCACATTCGCATATTTTCATTAACGACATACGATCTAAGATTGCCCGCATAAAAGTATGTATATGTATATGTTTCATTATCATAAACATTCCTACAAAAAAATGTTCTTATTCAGATTGAAAATAGGCACACTATAATTGTTAAGAATGTTGGATGAAATTATCAAAAATTCATCATCATCTAGCACATCACTCAATAAGGCTCCTCTGCCTGACGCATGTGGCATAGCAAAGGGAAATATATATGACTTCTGGATAGTATGAAACCTTTAAACGATACCTTTAAAAATGTTATGACATCCTCACTGATTAAAATGGCCTTAGCGACGACATCTTTGTTATTTGCGAAACAACGCAAAACTCTGAATTTGATTTGTTGTTGTTTAAACAACGTTACTTCTTGATGAGAAAAAAAATGCAGAATTGTCTTCAAAAATGTTGTAGCAAACTCTTGTCTATCAACGAAAATAAATTCGTGCGTGATTTGCTTTGTTTTAACCAAAGTCGTCTGGATGCTGATGAAGTGGACTCCGCTGTCCGGTCGTCCGAGTACGTTAGTTGTACCAAAGAACACAAAAAAAAAATGTTTTGCAAAACTTAAAACTGAAGTTGCGTGACATAGTTGATAACTTATAGATATCAGATGACAGCAAATTTCCTATTTTACATTAGCATTTCTTTATGAGAAAGCTCTATTCGAAATGATGGATGCCTGTTAATAATGCAAAGCGCTGTTTGGCGCTCTTTAAGCGAAATGAAAGTCATTCTCATCTTTCATGCGATATATGACAATGGGATAGATAAAGTATGGTGAGTTCGTCATTACACTCCCGATTCATTCGGCGAATGAATGATCATCCAAAGTGAACAAAAAAAAATAAATAAAAAATAGTATCACTAAGTCCACTTGTAACTTGTAGGCTAACGGTCGAAATTGTAAGAGATATTTGTGGAATTTCTGACACTATCGGAGACTTCTTGAATAATATGATTTAAAATTCATCTACGAGTGCAGGGCAAATAATAATAATCTCGAACAATTTACTATTTTACGTATTATAAACTATTAACAAAGGATAAAGCTCTGCGCTCTCTCTCTTATATATACTTATATACTATATGATGACGATTTATTAACGCGCCTACAATTAACAGTAACAGTTGTTTTGAGATTAGTGAGAGAAAGGAGTCCTGCTCTATAACTTTCTTAAGTGAAATTTTAGGCATAAAAATGTTCAGAAGTTTTGTTCAACAAATTGCAGAATTTTTTTTATTTTTATTTTTAATTTTAAATTCAAGCACGAAGTGATGTATGTAAATAGTATTCATATTCTTAATTTGCATTAACGCACGAGTCAATCTGGCCGCGTTTTGTCTGGCCATATGAGTTATGATAAAATCTGCAATAATTTGAATAACGAAATATGCAGACTTTGCTTAGCTTTTCATTAGACATAAAGAAAGACCAGGTGTTGTCGGTTCCCACAAAAACAAAAAACAAAAAAAAACAAAACGCTTTTTATGTTTAACAATTGACCTTTCCAAGAGAATATTTTGAAGTGCATACATATTAGACTAAGACTTAGGAACGATAATATGTAGGTCGGAAGTGTAAAGTGCCCATTTACATACATATATACATCTATGTAATGTAATAAAATTAAAATCACATGTAATGAATTTAAATAACAGATTAAGGGTTTTTTTTGTTTTTGTTGTTGTTGTTGTTGTTGTTGTTGTTGTTGTTGTTTTTTAAACGGAATATTCATGAATCACCGTTTACATATTTAAGCAGGGTAAACGACTTGAAAGTTGTTCTAAGCTTGTTGCAAAAATTAATTCGAAAATTCATTTCACCTTTCATTGAAATGTATGAGAGAAAGAGTTGATATGAAAAAAGTATTAAAGGATAAGAAGAATGACATTTTCTCATAAGAGGCAAACAAGCATTCAAGCAATTTTCTCACTCACATCACCGAAGAACTGCTTATTACATATTCCATTTGTAATAATGATGAAAAAAAAAAAAAAAATAAATAAATAAATAAATAAATAAATAAAATAATAATAACAATAATAATACATTGTATTTGGTCTAGTTTGTGTGTCCGTTTCGTATTCCGTATTCTTTTCAATTTTCGAAATTGTATGAATTATGAAAATTGCACTAAAAGGAAAGCTTTAAATTTTCTTTTTCTAATTGTTTTTTTTTTTTTTTTGTTTTTTCTTATATATATATATATATATATATTTTTTACTTTTAAATGAAGATTTCAAAATTTCCATTTATTACAAGAGATTCCCTTTCGCTTTATTACAAAATTTATTTATTGATTTTGTTATATATTTATCGTATTCTGGTTGTTTTGTTTTTTTTTCCTTTTCTTTTAATAATTCAGTTATATATATTTTATTACATAATTTGAATATTCCCTCTATTCAAAATAATTATTTTTATTTTTTTTCTTTATTGGTTAAAATATTAATTTTCATATTAATTGCTTTAGTATGTTTTACTTATTTGGTATTGCATTTATTATTCATTTATTTTTCTTTAATGAATTCATATAATTAAACATCAAAGATCATGATTCACGTTTTCTGCTTTCTTTTATTAATTATTGCCCGTTATCACTGAACATTCATAAAACTGCTTTAACCGTTGTGAACTTTTTTAAATGACAATTAAATGGTTCTCGCAAAGAGAAATGGAGCAAAAATAAAACATATATATATATATATATATACAACCACACGTATTTGAATGTTTGTATATATGTGTGGACGTATTTTAAAGCAAAAAAGAAAAAAAAAAAATAAAAATAAAAGACAAATACAAAAAAAAGTGTAATTAATACAAAGCGAAAATTGTAATATACATACACACACACACACACACACACACACACACACACACACACACACATACACACACGAACACATCTATATACATACAAAAGTCAAATAAAAACAATAGACAAATGAAGACTAAATGCTTCTTTCCACATACTCTGAATGTATTATTGGTTCAACCGCACTCGGGCGATATAACAATAGCGTGTTATTCCGTAATTTTGTCTTTGATTTGTATAACACTCGTACACAGTGACATACACAGGACATAAAAGAAGAAGAGAAAATATATACGCATATATATATATATATATATATATATATATATATAAAATGAAAACCAAACCAGTCTATTCCAAGTAGTTACTACATATTAAAAGCCTGCGTATGCGCAAAAGTAATTTTTTTCTTTTTCTTATTTCATCTAAATTCACAATTTGAACACAACAACTAACAGTAAAAGCACGTGAGTTAAATTTTCTGGTTTTCCCGAAACAAACTAACAAAAAAAAAATATATATATATATATAAACATATTCTATTCTCTAATGAAACGAATGCTAACAACAATAACAATAACAACTACAATTCCCAATTCTTTATTAATTGTATACGTCATAGGGAAATCTATAGGAATTATATAAAAAACGAATTTGATAAATATTTCCATTAGATTTCCCATTAAAAATCCTGTTAAGGGCAAAAAATGATCAAAATTTTCAATTGGTAAGAAAATTTTAAGATTAACTGGTAACGGGATGATCAGTACCAATTTTAGAAAATATATATATATTCATTTTTTCCACAAACTTGTCTCAATTTTTTTACTATACTTTGGATGCAGTTTATAATTTTTTTTTTTTTTTTTTTTTTTTTTTTTCTCTTAATTTAAATACAGTTAAGACAGAGTTTAAAAAAATTTGAACTATGACCTTTGACATATCGGGATCAATATTAACCTAAAAGGTAAATGCACAGATTTAAGCTGATACATATGTTCCGTAAAATATCTGCTGTATGTGTATTATTACGCCCAAATAAGAACAAGATTTTTGCCGAAATCCTCAATGATATTTGAATCAAATTTCATTCCAATAACTTCAATAACTTCAATAGCCATTAACTTATTATCCGCATGAGTAGCCGATTAGGTAAGATGCATGATTACCAAGCGAGTGTTCGCGTGTTTAGGCGGTAGAGTTTACCTCATTCGTAGTTCTAGGCATCCCCCGTTCTTTCTTTCTTTCTTTCTCGCTATTTCCTCGCTTGTTTCTGACCGTCATCAACGTGACCGTTGGTCATATCAAAAAAAAAAAAAGTGTACTTTTCGTTCCAAATTAAATGAAAACGATGTGCCGAGTGTGGTTTTCTTATATTTGAAGTTGAGTTCAAAAGGAGGCTACTCGGAGGCTGCGTTAAATGAACAAAGCAGCCTAACCTAACAGTTGGAATTAGTTATTCTAATAGGGAATAGCCAATCGTACGTGATTTGAATAATAAAGTTTGTTAATTATTTTCCAAAAATTAAGTAAAAAAAGCTTCAGGCGACCGACTTGAAGTCATATCATATAAAATCTTAAAAAACAAAACACCCATTGTTCCTTATTTCTAATAATTTGAAGCTAAAAAACAAATGATTATAAGATCGATTGTTTATTTATAGAGACACGATATATTATATATTGGTTTTATGGAAACGAAATAATGCGTCACGCATTCTGTTTTTTTTTTTTTTTTTTGCCTAATGGTTTGCTTATGATGTTTGTTGTCGTTTTAGGTAATCGTAATCAATTTTGCGTGAAATCTGTCGTGCTTTCAATATTCAATTTGTTATTTACTACCGAACATATCAGTTATCTGTATGTATTCGCTAGCGGCGAATAGCGAAATAAGTTGCGTTTGTCTGCTCCTTTGATTTCTGTCTGCTTTCTGTTCTTGTAAAAATGATTAGAAAAAAAAATTTTATTTGACTTTGCCTTATATTTTCCATTTCATTGAGGTTATATTAAAGATCTTGTATGTCGGTCTACGAGTGTGCTCGAAAATACCGAAATATGTTTTGTTCCTTTCCGTTTCCTATGAAACATTGCTTGCTGTCTTTAAGTTTTTCTTCTATTCTATTACTATGCTCTCAAGTCTATGCGAATTCCTTTGCATCTTACAATTAAATGTAACACGCGTAACACGCGTGTGTATGTGTCTATAACATATAAAATATTATATATAATGATTATAAGATTTTTATTGTTTTCAATAAAACTTAATATAATAAACGGAAATCTGTGATCTAAAACATTCTCTCTTACTACGGCCATTTGAAAGGTGCATGAAAATCCCCAATCTATGTACATGTAATAGTGTTTGTACGTCATTGGCAAATAAAAAGTGGAAAATTGAATTTGAAAGATATTTTACACAAGTAGTTAAGGACGGACATAGATTCACCTTTGAATAGATTAAAGTTTGTCTGTCCAACAGTCCTATTGATTTCTTATTCTTGTTCAAGCAAGAGATCGAAGAGAACTCTTCACATACATGTTAATGAATATGGGATAGGAACGAACGAGCCATTGAGAACGCTATTGATAGAAACCAAACCACTTTTTCCTATATGGACTGAACTGTAATAGAAATTATGTGTTAACTGTGCTAAGTGAAGTTCCAAAGGTTATCTAATAATGATACGTGACCCATCATAGCATGCTTTTATTTATGATCTTTGCCAATTTCATCTTGATTGTTGTATATCCTAGCAACGATCGGCCTTGGATATTATGTTAGTCAACTGGAAGAGATCCTTGGATGTTATGTTAGTCAAGTGGAAACCCAGCCAAAAGAAAGAACCTTTAAATGAAATTTTTTCCCCTTTTTTACTTGACTATTTGCTCTTCTTATAAATTTTTCGTATTGTGGTTGTTGTGTTTTTTTCCTTGTTTTTCTCTTTCTTTTTCTTAGTTTTTATAAACAAATGTTTTTTATGCAATGTATGTATGGTATACATGTGAATGTTGTTTTTGTTTTTTGCTTATTATTATTTTTTACTTCTTTCAATGAACAATGAGTTTGGTTTTTTTTGTTTTTTTTTTTTTTTTTTTTTTTTAAGGGGCTGAGCATTGGTGATGTGTATTGGATTGATTTTACATCCTGTTCGGTTTTTTTTTGTTTTCTAAACAATAATTTCTTTTCTTTTTTTTTTATGTTCATTTTTATTACACTCTTTTACCCACCCATTTAAAATATTTAACGATAGTTTTATATTTTAATAAGAATTTTTTTTCACTTTTCTTCTTTCATTTATTTATTGACTCTTTTCGTGGTCGTTAGTCACGTTAGCATTTATTTTATTGCCTGATTTTATTATCTTTTTTGTTTTCTTAACCTTTTTCCTCTATTGGAATTTTAATTATATTTACGATATTTATAGATTTAACCGTTTTCAACTTTGTTGTCGTTAAGCTTTATTACAACAAAACGATTGTTCTTGTTTTGTTTCGTTTTTTTTATTTTTTTAGAAAACCGCATAAAACTTAGTCGGTAGTAATTACTACTCACTTTGTTAATTCGTTCAATGGAGAGTTTATATATAATATAATTAACTTCTAGTCAATGAAAAGTTTAAACAATTTCGACAGCAAAGAAATGAAGCTAGAAAGTGCTTAAAAGATTTTACAAAAATTTCATTTTAAGAAATTTTCAAAATATCATTCATTACATAATCAATTTTGTGCTTTACCTTACATAAGCAAAATGTAAGAGCAATTATATTAAGTTGTCCCTACTTGGCATTTCATACATTAATTGGTTGATCGAGCCAGACTCTATCATATCGTTCCTCTATAAATACATATAAGAGACTTTATTGTGTAATGTTTTCTCGAGCCTAAGAATATTAATCTAATGGTCTCATTCAATACGTGTAGGCGTGGGAGGACGTTACAAACTAAGTAAATAAGTAAGCGTAATATAGTTCTCAAGCTCAAAGCGCGATAAATTGATGTTTGAGTCCTAAATGAGTTCAAATAACTGAACAGATTGTCGTTGTTAGCTATTAGGTTTTGATCGTGTTTTCATTTCCCAAAACAGTTAGGTGATTTAAATTGCTTTGATAGGCTTAGATAGCAATAAATGCATATGCAAATGCAAAATGCACTGCGGCTAAGTAAATGCATAACCATTACAGATTCAAATATTGTGCAGCAAAATTAAATCAAAATAATATATAATTCAATAAACAGAATTGATGCTATCTAATGATAATATTTGTAAGTATATTGACAGTAAGAGAAAAACCTCAATAAAAGGTGAAAGTATTCATGAAATCATACGAACAAATTAAAGTATCTTGTATAGATAAATCTGTTTGAATTTAAAGGAGTCGCTAGGATGCTAGCAACGCATCCGTAGAACAGCATCATTAATGGCATGAATTGAACTCGCTGACGGATCGAAGAAATAAAGATTAGTATTATGCATCATAGAAAGTAACCGAAAATAATTCTTAAGATAGTAGTTTGTCTAGTACTCAGGCAAATATGTTGCTTGCATAGTGCCCCACAAATCTACCGGGCAGATTAGATGAGATTATCTGAAGTGAAAAAGAGAAAGATGTTGTACGTTTAATCAATTTTACGATGAAGAAAATCCCCAACATTTCACTCGTTGGTATGCCTTTTCCTCAGTGAACGCGTTAACCTATTTTAATACTTGGAATCTCTAGACAAGAACTTCACCTCAAAATTCCGTAGAACAAAAAGTTGAAGATTTCATTGCAACGATTCGATTACGACAATATCACATTTGTATCGAGACTACATGGAACAATGGCAGTACATAACCGCTTAGTAACATAAGGGTTATAGAAGTCCTTTGACTATATCCTTGCAAAGTCCAGACGCCATTCGCCCCTATTCGATGTATGTTCCGATATCTGAATTACAATTCAGCTGACAATCGCCATTAAAAATATAGATAAAAACAATAATTTTTTTTATACACTTTCGATATGAATTACATATATATATATAAATAGTTTCCCTAAATATAAGGTAAATAATTGCTCCTGTTTCTCAATTATTGTCAAAAAGTATCTCATTATTATTATTATTATTATTGTTATTATTAATTTAGTTAGAGAAATAAATTCAAAGACAAAAGTTTTAAAGCACTAGCATGTAAGGCTATCGGCTTTATTAAAAACTTTACCGAACTTGATATTCGCAACCTGGACCAATGAGTTGCTTATTGCGATTGTTTGTTCTCCATCACTCAGGCGGATAAGGAAAAGAGAAAAACTATCTTAGAATACTGCTTTTTATATTATTATGCCGGTCAACGGGTCACATCCTTAACCAGTGGGCTTGTACGTGATTTGTAAAGAATCACACACATCGAACTACATTTCTATTTTCTGATTTCTTTTAATTATACGTATTTTCTTTTGACCCTTGAACAATACTGAAAAGGACAGCCGGCTCGAATTGATTCAAAATCTGACCGAAGCATTTCCGTAATTCATTGCGAAATTTATATATAGCAATTTTTGCAGTGAGTTTAAGATTTTTTCTCCTAAATGTCAAATTTTTTACTTAATATAGGGGCTACATTTATCACTTGGCTCACTTGCAAGTTGGACGAAATGACACTGATTGCCTTAAAGGTTATCTTCATTTCACGTAACTGAATGAAGGTAGAAAGAAACTTAAACTGCCCTGTGGCAGTTTCTGCGGTAAGCAATACACACACTTACAAAGGCTTTAAACAAACATGCTACGTTGTGTTGAAACGAGAAAGCTCTCTGAAGCAGATAAACCAACATTTCATAGCAATAGTTGTCTGTCTGTCTGTCTGTCTGTCTGTCTTATTAATAATGTAGAGTCTCTTTAATGCGGACATCGTACATTTAGTAGACTTTTAAAGGATTTATTTAAGAACAATTAATGAGGAGTATAACAAATTTTAAAATCGCAATTTAAAACTAAACTTTGAGATTAAATTCGTAGCTCTGAAGAGAGTTTCCTAAATAAGATCCCGACTTGACCGCATAAGGACGCAAATAGATATCGCTAAATCGATTCCGTTACTCAAGCTTTTCGAAAATATATATTTACTTAATGGAGTCGCTTATCTATAGGTACATGTGTGCCATGCGTGTATCTAAACATCATTTAAAAAATCTAATAAAATCGTTACGGTCGGTTTTCCTAACGCACGACAGAAATTTGATATAAAATTATTAAGAACGATAACTGTACAAAAAAGTTTCCAATCGATTAAAAAGTAAAGGATTTGCAAGTGTATATATGTATCCACTTATGCCGCTATATATGTGATATAACACATGTCACGTATAAATATATATATATATATATATTCAAAATGTGCTGACATCTGTAGAAATGAAGAGAAGTGCAATTGGATGAATGTAATGAATGGATCAGCAAACGACAGCAATCTTATTATCGAAGTAATTCGAGCGTAAGATATTTTTTCATATCTTATTTGCATTAAAGTAGTTAAGGCGAATGGAATATTTTCATTGTAACTTTTCGCATGGCTTCCTATCAGCCAGGTAAAGGTAAAGAATGACCCCTTTTTCTTGCGCCATTATTCCATGCCTCTACTCTCCGAATGAAAAAGTGTATATAGGATTTGTCCCAAACATAAACATCAAATGATTAGGATTAATAGGTTCGTTTGTCGTATATTCTTCGAATTCTCAAAAGTTAAAAGAAAATTTCGGTAGATATATACATTTCAAATCTTTGCCAAGGAATTCACTTAGAAAATGATTGATTCTCCTATAATTACGCCTTCAAGTAGTAAAAAATTTATATACATCACATCACTCAATAAGTCTCCGGTCTGTTACAAATACCGTATCATTGTTAACAGACCTATATGATTTCTTGGTTAGTGTCAGCGCCCGTAAACGATACGTGTTAAAATTTCACGACATTATATAACAAGTATAAAATATAATTATAACATATGAGAGACATGAAAAATAGAGCATAATTAAATCTTATGTTGGATACGGGACTATAATGCCATTATATTATATTAAAATAAAATAAAGTTTCAAATATCCCCCCTTCCGCCCCTAAAAAGATATTATTCATCTGGCTTTACTTTTTATTATGAAATAAAATCAAAAAAAAAAAATACACAATTACGCGATAAAGTCAGTGCTCTTAAGGATGCAAATAATAAACGTAATGGAAAAAATTTCATATTTTAGTATATTTTTGAGAGACATGTGGTGTTTTTAATGAAAGGATTAACTTTGTTGTAGTTTTTAAAATTGATGTAGTTAATTAAAAAGCAAATGACTTAGATCGCAATCAATTTTCGTTATGCTTATTGGCTTGAAATGTTAACAATAATTATCCTTGATAAATGAAACAAATTGAAATCTAAAGAAAATCAAATGTTCTCCATTAAGTGTTAGGCAAAAGCAAATAACACATTTCTTTATGTTATTTAAAAATGTCATTAAGAAGGTGTGTGAGTGTGAGTCTCGTTTAAACGTTTTTTCTTTCTTAAAACTTTGGCCTCAAGTAATTTGTAATGATTTTTGATAACATGCAATTAAAAAGGGAAACAACTGAAATAAAAAAAAAATAAATAAATAAATAAAAATGAGAAACAAAAAAAAAAACAATAAAAATTCTACTCTCAAGCAAATGACGTCATAACACGAGTCTTTACAAAAGTTATTGCAGTGGTTTCACTAAAAACGACACCAAACTGTCTACCATTTTGCTGCTCCGAAAATCTGTACAAGATAAACAAAGTTAAGCAAAAGGGAAAGCAAGAGAGAGAACACAGATAAATAGATAGATAGGATAGATAGAGAGAGAGAGAGAAAGAGATAGGGAGTAAAATGTATTATACGTATATGAGTAAAATAGGACCAGAGGAGGCCATGTGTTATATGTGTGTTGTTATTTGAAATTATTTTGGCATTAGCTTTCGGTCTCACACACATACACGCCCTTATGATATCATTTTAGATATAAAAAAAAAAAAAAAATCCAATAAGATAATCAGAATGCAATTTCCTAAAAAATAAAAAACAATTCTAATGAAAGGAGGAAGGAATGAATGGAAAATTCCATTGGCAAACTATTTGAATTTTTTATTTATTTTCCTAAAATAATTACAATTCAGTAAAACCATGTTAAAAATGTACGCATCAATGGCAATCAATGGTCATAAACAAGTGCGTTTTTTTCTGTTTTCTGTTTTCTGTTTCTGTTTTTTTTTATTTTTTTCCTTTTTCGTTTTTCTTTTTATTTTTTTTATTGCATATGCAATGAACCATTAAGTAATTGTATTATACACAAGCATTTGTTGTACACCCGTCATCAGATGAATGAAGACATACATTGATGTTGGTACTCGCTTTGTAATAAGAACATGGTAGGGCATCCCAATAATGACTGATGATGAGTTCGATATCGTTAGATAAACTTTTAAACTTTTTATGGTCTGTAAGGTTAACTGACAGAAGACATATGAGTTCAATATAACGACGAATTATACCCCAACGCCCATTAAATAATGCAGTTACAAATAAAAAATATCTTATAGGCGATGAAATCATGTATGACTTGACATCGTTAGGCAGATTTCATTTCTTTTTTTCTTTTTTTTTTTCCTTTTCTTCTTTAAGTTTACAAAATTCACGTCAACGAACAAACGAATGAATATATATATGTACATATATAATATAATAAAAAGAACTGAACGCAATATTTCCGAGAGACATTATCTTAACAAAAATTTTTGAAACGGTCGCAATGCTCATTGATGCTCAGCCGATTTGTATTCCAAATAAGCGATACATTCGTTTGTCTTAATAAGAGAAGAAAGTTGATTCCATTTTTTCTCTTAAATTTCTTTTGTCCGAATATATGATATCCATTTCCATAGCTATTGAAATAGTTATCAGTGTCTAAATATGAATTGATATAAATATAATAATAATAAGGTCGCATTTTTACCTCAATGTAAGTCTTAGGTTAGCCTCTACCAATCCCGTTATTCTTTTCACTTGTAATATGATTGCGCATCGAAAGCCCTTTATAAATTAGTATCAATTAGTTAGTGTGGATTTCAAAATTGATTTGAGCATATATGTCGTTCAGATTACTCCGCATAAGTTTACCTTTCTTTTTTTTTGAATGGAAATTTAAAATTTTTGAAAGTTCGTTTATTGACTCCTACCGAAAGCCTTTAAAATTGAAGTGAAATCTTTACAAATATAGTGATAATCGCTAATAATTTTTAAGGTGTAAAAAACTAGACACAAGGCTTAGCAACATGCTCGAGCTTGTATTCCTTTATTAATCGGTGTATCGATTGGTAGAATTCTTTAAACAAGAACAATTGGAATCTAAGATTGTATCTCAGTATTGTGTATAGTATTGTATGTAGAACATGTAAAAGAGAAATTACTTTATAATGATGGATGGGCGTGGCTGATGATTTCTAGTTTTATGTAGAAAAAAAGTATAAATTTTTGCTATACCTTTGGTATAGTTTATGTGTAGTAAACAACAATTCGAGAAAGAAGAGTTGTTCTCAGTTTATAATGCCTTACAGGCGTGTCCGTTGACTGATATGCATCTCTTTCAAATTTTTTTTGCAAATTTGGAGGTCATATCTTCATTTATGTGATCGGGAGATTGCTTACCCCAGGCATTATACTAATGGATAGACAGATGAATAGACGGACTTGCTTAGGTGCGCTTTGAATTTGACTCTGGTTAAGAATGTATATACACACATACACAAATACTGTACAATTGAACAGTCGGACAGGTGTATATGCTTAGATGCTTTTTGAATTTGACATTGGTCAAGCATGTGTATCTTGCGGTTAGAGAGTTTTTTTGCCTACTTTGGAAAACAAATGCATTATCAGCCTATGTGATAGAGTAAGTAACTTTGGCCATTTTCAATATCGACCTACATGCGAGAAATTTCAAAATTTTTGCTAAATCTGAAAGTGATATGTACATTTTTGTGACTAGGAGAATGGTTACAGCAGACATTACAATGACGGAGAGACGGAAAAGTGGACGTGTTTAAATCGATTCAGAAGTCGATATTGATTAAAGATTTATGTATTTTAAAGCGTCTGCGAAGCTTTCTTCTCGGTATTGCAAACATTTTCACAAAATGAATATTACGTCATTCTTTGGTAGTGGATATAACAATGAAGTTAATTAAAAAAAAAAAAAAAAAAAAAAAAAAAAAAAAAAGCAATTTTCTTGAGTTTACATACTTTTTCACATCAACATCATATAATTTCATCTGAACATTTACATACCGTACCTTCTGGATAAAGATGTTACAAAACATATAAGCTTTGATTTTGAATCTATCCACATCCTAAAAGCCCTTGCTATAGCTTTTTAAGATTGTAAGCATCTGTTCGGTTCGTTCGATAACTTCCACTGCTGAAGCCGTTATATACCCAATTAGGCTTAACAAAAAAATTAGAGATCGTTCTAAACGATTCACTTTCCAACGTTTACGTGAGTGTCCCAAAAAATATTATTCAAGAGTTCTAGAATCCAAATCTAATGAACTTAATCTGATAAAGAGCGAATTACTTTTTACTTAAAAGCACGGAATGTAAAGCATCGTCATTTATCGTCTGGTCAATGTAGCAAAATTTCAATTTAGTTTATAGAAACTATGTACATTTTTTCTTTTTAAAATTTAGACAAAGGGAATTTTTGTGGTATTTAACTTTCATATCAACAAAGGTTTGTTTTTTTTTTTTTTTTTTTTGTATTATAATTAAAAAAAAAAAAATTTATGTACTTGAGCATGAATGGTTTAAAACGAAGTCATACACATACATATACCTGAAAACATGTACATGCGATATATATATATATATATATATATATATTTGTGTGTAGTTGAAAAAGTTGAATTCCTTTCCAAAAGGCATTGAGAAAAAGGGGAAAATTTCTTAAAATTATTGGACCCTCTCTTAAAAAAAAAAGAAAAAGCAAAAGAAAAAAACAGAAAACGTATTTCTTTCATTTATTACAAACAACAACCGCAATAGATGCTTTTACACGCATACACAAACACAACCACACAAAAAATAAGCTAAATTTTATATAACTATTTTTGTTTTCATTTTGAAAATAAATCTTAAAGAAGCAGTCTTTAAAGAGAGCAATAAAATGGAGCAAAAAAATGTGAGAGCGAGAAAAGCAGCTGAAGGCTGATTAATGAATGAACTATAATTTGATTTGCTTTCAAGTTAATTTTGGATGCGGCCTATATCTGGGAAAATTGTGTTAATTTCTTTTGTTAATTGTGAGATCGAATGCAATTAGTTTTACGGAAAATATCTTTGTTTTTGTGTGACTCGAATGGAGCCGTTTAGCTATTGCAGCCATTTTTAAGCTTAACACGATCACAATTAAGCCCAGTGTATATGGAACGAGTTTTAACTTTTTTTTTTTGTAGTGTGTCTCGCGAATATTTCGAGATGGCGCAAACCTCATGATGAAATTAATCGAATTTCAATTTCATAATTATATTGCCCCTATGCCCCTATTGTAAACAAAACGATCCTGTATTAAGTTGCATGGAGTTTTTTAATACTTTCTACTACAATATATGAGGTACAGCAAAAAAAAAATCAAAAAAATACATAATAACCGTAAAACTATTTGTAAATATATATATATATGTGCTTGCATGAGTAAGGGGGTAGCTTCTATTCATCATACAACGCAGAATACCGAAAGTAAAAAAAATAAGTGTTTGTAATAACGTACAATAAAATGAATCAAAATTTTGTTATGCAAACAATACTAAAGGATAAATTGTATTCGGTTATTTTTTAATCGCAAATAAGCGAACTTGTAGGTCGAGTTAACTGATTTTCTCATTTCAAATTCATTGAAAGGAAAAAAAAATATATATATATTTTTTAAAATTTTAAATACGGGTAGATGGCTAGGCGGACGACCCCTGTTTTTATGCTAGCAAAAATGTTGTATTTAATAGACTTAAAACACGTAGTTTCTTACGTCCATGATATTTGACAAACTTAACATTGACTAATTTTTCAAGTAAATGTAACCTTTATATGCGGATAAATCGTCACTCGCCAGTTTAGAGGACACTAAGAATAGCGTAGCGAACGATTTAAAGATGATGACGATTTATGATGAAATCATTTTTTTGTTAACAACACTAAATGACTAATATAAATGTTTATTCGATTTTTGTTAAAACAAAAAAATGCAAATTGCAAAATTTAGCAAAGCTTTTTGTTTCAATGTCCCTTGATTAAAATAAAATTCACAAAAATTTAGGGCAAAGTTTTGAAATCGTAATCTTCGTTGTGATGAAGCAGAATGAATAGTAAATTGAAAGCTACAATTTTAATCAGATAATCAGTTAATCATCGACAAGAGCCTCATGTACTGCTTATGCGGAGTAAGTATATAAGAGAAAAGCGGGCCAAGATAAATTCTATTTGATTATTGCGTCTTTTATTGTCCTAGGTACATTTCGCCCTGTGCTCGTTATATAAATTATTTATCCAGCTAGCGAAGCAAACTATTAAACAAGCATATACGAGTGCATTCATAAATCAAAGAGAAAAAAAATTTTGTTTTTTTTTTTGTTTTTAAATTTTAGAGTAGTGGAAAAAATCATTATCCACTAACATCCTTAAAACACGACAAAAGTAGATGTAAAAAAAAACAAAAAACAAAAAAAAAAAAAAACATTTGCCAGGCGGTAGAAGAATACACTTCTCTATGTACAAATGCAGTTATATTTGCCTTCTTGCTTACGTAGTTTGCGTTGAATATTATTATCCGAGGTGAGAAGGAAATACTTTGAAAGAAAGAGAGGAAAACTTAAGAGTGCTTAATACATGTAAGCAAAACATTCTTCTTCTATTCAGTAGAACTTGTGCGTACGTATGAACGTGAAAGTATGCTTTCATTTATGTGTATATATATATTCATATACACAGATTTACGTGTGAGTGTGTGTGTGTGTACACGTGTTTATTGCCATCTTATGAATAATATGTTTGTGCTTCAGTCTTTCTGAGATAAACAGATTTTTTTTTCTCTCAAGCTGTTTTTTTTTTTTTTTTTTTTTTTTTTTCTTCTTTTTTGTATATATCAGTGCGTACTACTAATAAGAACCGCAATCGTATTCATAGACAGACATACTGTCTACGGTTATTTTGGTGATAGTGAAAGTTGTTGCCGTTGTTTCGTCTTTCTATGTATTTTGTAATCAAAAGATTTTCTGGGGCAAGGTATGGGTGTAATCTTTTGTAAAAAATATTTCAGCAACAAAAAGACAGGAAAAAGAAAAAAAAAACCAACGTCTTAGTCTTAAGACGAATCTTAGATACCTTTTAGGTTTTCAATTCTTTTATAGTTTCACTCCACTTATCGCATATCTTTTAATAAACACCGAAAACAACATTTTCAATGAATAAGTTATAGCATGTAACTAAAATGTTAGATTAAAATAAACCTTGCAATAATTTTATTATCGTTGTATTAATTCAATAAAAATCATTCATTTTTTTTTTCAAAATTTAACAGTGAATGTAATATTTATCGCAGTTCGGGAACCGTTATGGGCTTCCAAAAATTGAATGATTTCCATTTGTTAATCTTAAGTGGTGGATTAATAGCAATCTGACTTGTAGGAAAAAGATCTGAAGAGCGAGCGAGAGAGAGAGATATAAATGGAGAAAGAGAGAAAAAGAAAGACAGTGAGTCCTATTTTGAATTTCTTAACATATCTGCAGATTCCTACGGGGATTGTTTCATTTGCAACGGTCTTTAACGATTTATTCATATAAGTGAAGTGAGTTGAATAGATTGTGTTAGGAAATGTGACAAATTTTTAATATTCTACGCAAAATAGAGAGATGTCTTTTGAGTTTTGTTACATACGAGCTAAGTTAACTCAGTTAAGAAACATTCCAGACCCTACGAGATCAAAACTCGTTACCTATATATTGCAGTCGTTACTATATATCTATTATCATGATTTATAAAAAATTTTTCGACTATATATTGTGTATACGTTTATCACCCTTTCTTTCTCTACCCCCCTGTGTGTTCCAAATTATGTGATATATTGGTGAATTCTCGAGTTGCGCTTTACGTTGTACATGAATTTTACAGGTTTTTTTTTTCGCCTTGTATACCCATACTACTATAGTATGCTGCGTATGAATGTTTTTCTTATGTTTGCATTAAATAATAAATAGTCATTCATACGCTCCAATAAATTTATTTCTCATTTTACACCATGACACCGTAGAGCATTTCTTTTTCTTTCCACAAAGCAATGCTTGAACGTCATCTTTAGCTTTGTTTAATTTTCGATTGGACCTCGTGTATATTATATATATAAAACACATATGTGCATAAAAACGCAAAAAAATAAAAAAGAAAAAAAAGTGCAAATGGAATTATTAAGTGGAAAAAAGTCGATAAGAGTTAAAGATCTTTTATAACCAGCATGTTAAAGAGAGGCAAGAATATTAATTTTATCCTTTCGCGTGTAGCATTAAAGATGATGGTATAAAAAACATAAAGTATTCTTGATCAAATATGTAATCGATTTAAACTATGCGGTCGTTTTTTTCAAATTATTCGTATTTCTTTTTATTCGTCGGCGCATCATCATCATTTATTCGCCGTTTACATATTAGCCTGTTCGTCTGATTATACCATATATATTTATTCATTTTTATTTAGATATACTTTTTGCTATAAGTTGGCGCAGTTATCGGCTCATTTATTTCTTTCTATCATTACTTATACACATTTATAGAAAATGTATCATCTTCATCTTTATACTAAAAGTATATATCATCAAATATTTGTTACTTTATGTCCGTCTATATTTTCATAAATTCGTTTTTCCATCCAATCCTCTATTCATTTCTTTTTTCTTTTTTTACTTTCGAAATTTCAATGCGTATACAACATTCATAAAGTCTTATTTTCTATATATTCACACACATATATATATATATATATATATATATCCACCTATATACTCGTGTATATAACTATTTATACCTATATATCGATATAATTTTTTATTTATTTATTCGTTCGATTATTCATGCGTTTTTCTATGCCCATCTATACGCTCGTTTATGCGTCATTCTATATATTCATGAATAAGTCGACATAAGAAATCCTCTATACGACGTTAGAGTTTATGCTTTAATGTGCTTGCCTACGCTTCAATCTATACCGTTAAATTTTATACCCTTTTTGTGTAGCGGCCCAATTGTTCTTCTATATTTATGACCATTTATATATATTCTAGTCGCCTATGTTTTATACCGTACATCTATTTCTCTAAATCTCTATCTATACGTCCGTGTTTGCTTTTATCTCTATATCTTTCCACACGACCGGGCATATGTATTCGTTAGTTTATTCATTTGCTTCCCCATCTTGCTCATTATTGCTGTAGCCCATCGTTTATGTGCCTAGTGTGAAAGCAGCTACAAATATCAAAAAATCTTTAATTTTTTTATATATTATTGATTCGAAGTATATGCTCAGTTAATTTGGGTAGATTAAATTTAGAACAAATCCGAGAGTAGCTACAAAATGAAAATATTAACTTGGAGAAAGGAGATCTTGAAATTTTTAAAAACATTCCATTACATATAATCAAAAAATTATTGTAAACAGGTACAGTAATGAAATGCTAGCTAAACGAAAAACAACAAGCAATTGCAATTTTCATAGATTTACCTACGATGTAGGGTAATCAAAATTCGACTTAAAGTAAATACAGTGTTTGTTTTTTTTTTTTTTTAATGTACTTTCTTATTAAAGGCAAACAACGTGAACTAAATGAGCTAATACGTGTATGCACTTGAGAGATTAATGGGATGAAAATGTAATTAATTCAAAGTTTCGATAACTATTGCTTTAAACGATTATAATAAAAAAAAAAAAATAAAAAAAAAAAAAAAAAAATCCTTAAAAATTTTAAAACAAAATTAAAAAGCTAAGAAATTAGCTGAAATTGAGTTTTGATAAGAATACTGAAAATTCGGAAAATATTGAAAATTTTTGAAAATTTTTGCAAAAAGTTTAAAATTTTTTTAAAAAATTCTTCATAAATGCATTATTATCAAGTTCGACTAAAGTCATAGGCCGTACACGATATAAGAGTTAAGGTGGATAATCTCAAATTTAGGCAAAAAATTAAAAATCAAAAAATATTATCGATATAGTTATAAATGAATTTGTTCTGCTCTTTGCTCGGTGTTTAGTTTCGATATATCCCTTAGCAAAAGATTCTTTCATTTCTAACATTCAAAAATACGCAAAGCATTGTCTACAATTGTCTACGGGGAGTAATACAATAATTAGCGAAGAAGCTTTTTCTTAAGAATGTCTACTACGCTACGTTAACGTGATAATTTACTTCTTGGAAGGATCTTCGATTAAAGCTTTACAAGTATCTAAAGTTTTGAAGAGGAATGTTTTCTGAAAAATTATTACTGTACACATAGCAAATAATTATTAAGTTATTTAAAACATTTTACATAATATTTTTACAATATTTAATTAAAATAGTTTAAATTCTTCCCTTATGCGACATTAGTATTAAACAATTCTGAAGTCGTTAATCGACCGTTTCAAGAAAATAGATTAAATTTCTTGTTTTTATTACGCATCTACGGTTTTATGCCCAGAATGAGCATAAACAATTTTTAAATGCTTCGTAGAAAAGACGTAAGTAAATAAAGATATATAAAATAGGGTAAAAGACAAAAAAAAAAAAAACATTCGAAGAAAAGCTGCTAAGACGACTGCATCAATCTTAAACGTATCTTGAATATGAATCATGTTCTGTCAAGTTTTTCGTAAATTGTAGTAAAATGAATAGGAAATCCCGGGACCTTGTGCACGTAAGAATTTTTAAGCGATTTTGTACCAATAAGAAAGGAAAAAAATCTGCTTAAATAGCGTATGTGTCTCATAAAAATTATAATCAATAAGTTCGACGGTTGCGGCCATTGATTCTCGTAATTTTTTGGTACATTAATTTTATCCGATTTAAATTACGATTTGATTATTTTTCATCATGATTACGGATATAAGATGTGCATATAGAAGGTTTTATGTTTATTATTATATTATATCTCTTACAACCTAGTAATCAAGCTGCCAGTTTTCTCTTTACTGTAAATATGATTGTGAAAGAATTATTATGATTTGTAGCATTAATCTAAGAATATATATAACATCTAGAAAGGAATAGATGGACACATATATATGCAGATATATATGGTTTACAAGACTTCTGATGCGTATTTCAATAATTTGCGTATGAGACAACAAATGTACTATCGCTCCGCATTCGTCGGTGGTTAGCATAAAATTGAATTGCTTTTAAATTATGAATAACGTATAGAGAAATCAACATTCGAAATATGTGGTAGCATATTCAAATCAATTAAAACAAAAAGCATAAAAATTGTACCTCTGGGGAAAATAAAACATAATTCTTTTCAACGCAACGAAGCTCTTAAAATCAGTTTAAAGCGAATGTTTCTATATTCATTAATATATATTTATGTATATATATACATATACATATATATAAAATGATTTTTTTATTGAAAGCACTTAATATTTTCAGACAAGTTTTATATATTGATGAGAACTATTTTTGAACTAAAATTATATGATTCAGATTGACTCTAAACTCCGGTAATGTATTTATAAGGAAAACTTAAAAATAAAAGAAAAATAAAAATTGATTTATTTTCATAAACATTTTTTTTTTTTCATTTTTTTTTAATTTTTTCCCATCGTCTCCCGTATCGTTCTTAATTATTTTCCCCTTTCCTACGAAATGAATGTTATTTCGTTTTATATACTCTATGAAGCAGTGAGGCTTCCCGTTCATGTCTAATATTTTACGATTACCTTAGTGTAAAGTAGATGTTTGTTTTATAAAAAAAAATATATACTTTTAAAAAGCAAAATAAATAAATAAATAATTTGAAAAAAAAAAAAAAAATTGATTAAATCAAAAGCAGAAAGGAAAGGATACAAAAAACATTGCTTTATAGATTATGATTGTGGGCAAACTGGAATCGTTTTTCCGAAAAGATATTCTTTCATCATGACTTTTATCATTATTTATATTATTTATAGATTTCAACTTAATTACTGATCTCTCTGCAAGATATTCTATATTTTCTAGGAAATCTTTTTGCAAATTTTTCTTTTAAACTAAGCTTGGCTTGGTGACTTTGTAAAATCTCCACTCATTTTCGAAGTTGAACATTTAAAAATAAGCACAAAAACCAAGAAAACATGAAGCAAGATGCTTAAAGATTCAAACAAATATTATACATATATAAATTTAGTTGATCTTAATGTGAAATAATAACAAAAAGAAAAATGAAAAAGAGTTTAATCATTCAAAACAAATAAATTTCAATCGTTCTCTTCATTCATTAATCAATTCATATCAGATAATTAAATGTTTCTCTTAGTTCCCCCTTAAAGTGGGTAAGAGACTTGTAGACATTCAATCATTATATGTCAATATATATAAAAAATTGGATTGAATGGTATTTTGATCATTTAGGGCGTCCAATCCGATTAATCAAACTAATTCTTACAATGAATTTTCGGATACTTTTGGTATATATTAGCAATAAGTCTATAAATTTTGGCAATTGTAGACATGATTTTGGGCGTATCACAAGTAGTTATGAAAAGCGGACATGATGGCGATAAGACATGTGCCAAGTTTCAGCCGTTTATCCCTGCTCTTACGGTCATCGAATAACAAATAGACAGATGGACGAATGGACGAGAAAACAGCGTGATCTACATTTTTACCCAATCTTCCGTTAATCGAAAATATATAATATATATATATATATATATATATATATATATATATATATACGATTACTTGCCGATGCATATCTTTTCGTAGTGTTACAAATTGATTAAGCAATTTGATATAGTAATTTTAACGATGGCGGTTATAATGCTAAAATTTTATATACTAATCACGTGTAGTTATGGAGATATTTACAATGTGTTTTCATGTTTCTACAACTAAAAATACGTAGCACTTTTCAAGTAAATCTCTTAAGTAATAAACTAATGCGAATAGAAAGTTAAGTAACAAATTTGCTACGCATAAACACACATACGCATACACACACACACACACACACACACACAAACGCACACACAAACGCAGACACACAGATCTATGCATACAATCATAAACACACACTTAGGCCTAAACGCATACACATTTCTACTGCAATATTTAACATACATAGGCCTGGGCAACAAGGAGTAATAATAGCGCATTAAACTTATGCTGCTCTTGCTATGAACTTTAAAGTCCTGACATTATTATCTGAATGAGAAAGAAAGAAAAACAAAAAAAAAAAAAAAAAAAAAAAAAAAAAAAAAAAATAGAAAAACAAATTAAGTTCAGGTAAATTATAAAACTGTGTTAATAACTATGAAATGTTAAGCGTGTGTGTGTGTGTGTGTGTGTGCGATTGTATAATTATGAATATGTATGCAAGTGTTTGAGTATATGTTATTAGATGAAATGCGAAGACTTTTGTTTAGTTTAGTTCGAAAAGCCAGGCAGAACGCATATATATGTTATGTTAAGTTTTCCATGCATGCATGTATGTATGTATGTATATATATATGTATGTATGGATGTATGTATGTATGTATGTGTATAATCTATGTCATGTGGTGATTTTTAATAATTAATAAACCTTCTTTCCTAACAATAACATATATAAAAAGGCAATAGAGATGAGGGAGTAGCATAGAGACACAGCATAACACACAACGAAAACCAGAATATGCAGAAACGAACCAAAAAGACGGCTTTTTTTTTTTTTCTTTTTTTTTTACTTTGCCACCATTTAAAAGCAACTACGTTTCATTAGAAGTTTTTATTAACAACAATAATAATAATAATAATAATAATACTGAAAGAAAAAGGAGAAAAAAAAGAAGAGAGAGAAAACGATTTTTTTTTTTTTTTATTGTTAGCAGAAACTCACACATGGGCAGGCTTATAGAGTTAATCCTAACCATCTAATGGAGGCATTAAAGTAAGAATTTCTTTTCTTTCTTTTTTTTTTTTTTAATTTACATTTATTTCCTTCACAATACACAAGTGATATATAATGAGACACTATTTGTTTTTGGGGTATAAATATTAAATACTATTTTGCATAATTATTTTTGATTTTTTTCCTTTTTTTTTTTTTTCTTTTTTTCTTTGCTTTTTAATAGAAACGATTACTTTTTATTTTAAAGCTTCTCTTTACTACAACTAGAATTTTCTTAGAATTTCTTTATTGATATATAGGAAATACTTTTCGAATAAAAAAAAAAAAAAAAATTTTTATTTTAATATATTTAGTTGCTTTTGTTTGTTTGTTTTTTTTTTTTTTTATTATGTTTTATTTCATTTTATTCATTTTTTAATTTAATGTTAGATTAAGTTTATTAGAGCCGCCTAACGTACGAAGTATGTTTTGCTACTAAAGTACACAACACTGCACTTGCACCGCTTAACCAAACTGCAATCAAAATCAACACTCATACATTTATACATCGTAAACATATAAACAGTATAGAATGTGATAAAATGAATAAAAAAAAAAAAAACATAAAAGATACCAAAAAACATAAATGAAAGTAGAGGCAAAAAGGAGAAAACCATGCTTTAATATTATCGTATAATAGGTTAAAAGAAAGCTGAAAACTACTACTACAACATTAAAAAAATGTCCTACGATAATACACACAACCAAACACGCACTTGTACGTACGATATAGAATATAGTTTTACATAACATAGTATTTATCCATATAAGAAAACGAAAGAGTTAGGACCCCGAGTGCATTAATATGTGTAAGAAATGAAAGATGAATAATAAAAAAAGAAAAAAGAAAAAAAAAAAAAAAGAGAGCGCCACAGAGCGGGAGACGAAAAAGAGAGCATTACAAGAACTCTCAAAGTTTTTGATAAGTGTGTCAACAACAATCGATGTTTTTACCACTCAGCTGTTGTAACATTTCTGTACCGCAACAGAATTCTTTCAATTTAAAGCTCCTGTTAAATAACAAAGAACAACTACTGGAAAAGCTACATTTGCTCTGCGAAAGATTGACTGAACTGAACTAAATATGAGCAAATCAATCAATGAAATAAACGCTTTTATCATTCACTTATTACTCCTTTCAAATTGAGTTCCGTTTGGGATTTGCTTCGTTTTTTTGAACGTTTAAAAAGAGCAAGCTTGCATTCTATATAGGCAAAGAGAGAGCGAGTACGTAGATATAGATGAATCACTGTTAATGTGACAGTGTGCAGGAAAAACTTGACTAGGACGTTGAAGGGACGATAAGAGAATAAGAGATAATTTGTATTAAGCAGAGAACAGATCTTAATAGATTTTAACATTCATTTGTTCATATGTTAGGAACCGCTTTTCGTTTCTTACTATATCTTACACACACTAAACAAGAAATATGCCGCACGTGTTGTAGTTATAGTCGAAGTTTCGCATCTGTGTTTGCTTTTTTTTTGTTTTTTTTTTTGTTTTTGGATCATTTGTAAATGTTGATGTTTCTTTTTTACATAGAGCAAAAGTTTAATTCAACATTCAACTATTAATTACCAATAAATTCTGATTATCTCCGATGAAATAGTTATATCCCGCCTCACTTGCCATGCAACGGTATATTAAATTTGTGTGAATGTATATGGCACCCAGAAGGAAATACTTGAGCTAGAGACTCCTGTATCCAAGATTGCTTGTCCGTCTGTCCGTCTTATATTCTTATGTTCAACTTATAAGTCAGAATCTTTGAGATATTTAGATGAATGTCTATCTGTCTGTGCATAGTAATAAAATTAGGAGAATATTCAAAATAATTTGAAAGACTAGATTGAAATTCTCTATGAGTTTTATGCTGCAAGCTTGTAGAGAGCCTTTACCGAAAAAGCTTTTTTTTATTAGGGAAAACCTTAACAACCAGGCTGACCGGTGCAACAAAAGTTAATAACATTTTTTCCGCCTATTTGTCTGTTTGCAAAGTTACTATCGTCACACTTTTGAACTGAATACATTATTTACAAGCTAAATCTTAGTTTCGAGACATTCCATCCATACATTATATTATATATAGGGATTATAATCGGCAATGCTTGTTAGTATTGAAAAAATATCAAGTTCTTTTACAAAACTTTTACTTTTTTATTTCCTAATGGATTTTACGATAGATAAATGATAAAACACATACGGATCGAACTTTGTCTTCTTTTATAATTTTGCCTTAATTTCGTCTAATATTTATATTTTATTTTTCATGCTTCATTATTTTCTCATTAACTTTATGTTATGTTCTCATTAAGCAATACGCTATAAATGTAGATATCAACGGAAGAAAGCTCAAGTTTTGTTAATAGAAATTCTGTTACTTTACATTCTTATCAAATGCTACGCAACTTTCTATTCTATGGTAATCAAATAGAATTGTGCTTAAAAGATTTGAAAAAAAAGCTTTCAAAAGCTTTAAGCATCATAGACTTATTTTGTAAATTAAGCTTTAACAAACGTTTTCAAAGTTTCATTACGATTTCAATTAAAAAGAGTAACTGCAGGAACAATTTAACAATAAGAAACTACGCTCACGAAAGAGCTTTGAACTTTTCAAAACGGATAATATCTTAATAGCTTCATTTGTCGGTAATGAGCGATCATGTATAGCATTATTAAGTAAATTCCTTGCAAAACAGCTCAGCGGAGGAGACTTCGCAAAGGAGGATGCGAAGGTTGATTCGAAAATTGTCCAAAGACGGGCTTATACAAGCCAATGCCGGCAGCCGGAACTAATATATCGTTGCAGCTTCTCTCGGTCAGATGACAACCATAACTGTCAAGACTTGACTTGAGTTTTCACAACTGATTGCAGTAGACTTGTTAATGCTTCAAAAAATGAAGACAATAATGAGATCTCAACTGAATATCTGCAATGTATAAAGGAATGAGTGGCAGTCTGGACACCGTATACGATTTAATAAAATTTTGCGGACTTTTCATAGAAATAAAGTGGACTACGTGGCTCGATTTGAAATTATGAATAGACGCAAAGCTAATCGCTTTGATTCTGTAATTCGACAGCTGCGTGAACAATTGGGATCAGTTGCGCCGTCTTAAAACAGAACAAATAATGTTCAAAGTCATCAAAGAAGAAAAACATCTTCAGGCGAATAAAACAATAATGACTCCTTTGCTTGAATTGTGTTAAAAAATGTTGAAGAAAACAATAATTTATTATCAAGACATGAAATGTTAAATTGGCGGAATTTTACTAGATATGATTAGACCACTTTTCACCATATTCATTAAACCTGATTTTTTTTTTTTGATTCACTCAACGTGATTTTAATTTATTGTTTTTTTTTTTAAATTTTGGTGTTTTTTTTTTTTTTCTTTTCAAACTATAACCTTAAAGCATCTATAAGATGGAATAAATAATTTATGAAATCATTGCAAGAAAACTTAAAACAAAATACTGCGAAGGAAACGAATAGTTGAAGTCTTCAACTGATGTTAGGTTTATTCGGTCGGTTCGCTTTTCCCCTTATTGCTAGAGTTGTTAGCTCGTGCAAATTGCGGAAACAAATTATGAATTAAGAATTTTTCCCAAGCTCTTAATAAACTCGAAGTATATTACATTTATCGATAACTTGGGAAATCTTCAAAATATTTCCAAATATCTATATACGCGAAGGCAAATACTTGAAGCAGCCATCCAGCTTCGTTTATAAAAAATGCAGCAGAAAAAGTCATCCAAGTAATTTTTATATTACAAGAGATAGATAGATAGATAGATAGATAGATAGATAGATAGATAGAGAGAAAGAGAGAGAGAGAGAGAGAGAAGCAAGTGTTAGTCGGACGTGACAAGGCCCAGATTATGCAGTGAATGCACTAAAACCTCCCAGTCTTCTTTTAAGTTTTTAGTTCCGATCGCCAAAAGCGTTGACATGATGCGGCACACAATATTTTTTCTATTCATAAATCCTGAAGGTTTTTTTCCATT
>NW_023998414.1:31000527-31008027 GCF_014805625.2 Glossina fuscipes
TTGTGTATCTAGTCCTTAGCAATTCTATGGCTGCTTATGGGTCCGTCGTCTTCAATTTCCCCACGAACTCTATTTAGCGATAAAAATTTTTCAATATTATTTCACGTCCCATATATTTATTTGGAGAACGTTTAATTCTGTAGCCAAGATTCGTTTTCGAGCTAATCTGCGTTTCTACTTCATGTTTATTTGATATGGAAATTTTTACTTTACCTAAAGCGACAAGTGTTCCTGTTTACCAGTAGCATTTCGTGGAGTAAATTGTCGCAACATTTTTTTACCACTGAAATAATCTCTAAAATTTCACAGTCAGCAACCATGGGGCTAAGTGAAATCATTGCAACGTGCGTTGTATCTTCAAACTAATGCTCATCAAAATCTTAATTACGTTTGTACATACGTATACACCACATTGGGGAAAATTCCATATACCGGTTTGGCTTTTTCGCTTTGGGGAAGCGTCCGCGTTTTTCTCGACTTAAGTAGCAAAGTTCAAAATTTTTCTTTACAAGTTTTTGCAATTCTTGTCTATTAGGTGAACAACTTCGTTTGTGCCGTCCTTTCTTTTGAGGCTTTACTATAGAAAACTGATTATACGCTTACTGACTGTTTGGATAAGTGATATGTTATCTATTGAAATCCGTAGTAAACGGAAGGCGTAATGTCTACTGATAACAGCGAGAAAGGTAGAACATTTCCGATTAAAACTCGAGCGAGTCTTTCTAAAGGGAGCCCATTTGCCTCATAGTAAAAACTCACTATATCATGGCGGTCAGGATATTCCGTCCCTTTTTCATGCCGTTTGCGATAGTGGTTGTCGATAACGTGTACCACGATAGTACACCATGGTCAGCCAGCCACCTTCAAATGCGAGTCCTATTCAACTTTATCGTCGATGTCTTTTATTCGCCTACTCTGCGTCATCGCTATTTGATGTTTGTATATCGTAACGCATTCACTGCGCATCACTTACAAGGATTTAGTAGCATACAGTTTCGACAAATGGCGTCTTCCTGACATATAACTATTTAAAGCTCCAAGAA
This sequence comes from Glossina fuscipes, assembly GCF_014805625.2. NCBI lineage: Eukaryota > Metazoa > Arthropoda > Insecta > Diptera > Glossinidae > Glossina > Glossina fuscipes. The sequence goes on from NW_023998414.1 coordinate 31,001,571, forward strand.
ACTATGTTGTATACGCCTTAGCTATATATACCCTAAAGACAGTCTTTTCAAATGCACATATCGCACTTTTATTAAGCAGCAATAACTACTCAAGTAAATGCACCCGAGAAAACCATGGCAGTACTACTTTTTTTCATTTCCTCAGCAGTGCATTTGCTTGATTGGAATCTTGATCAAAACTCGTGGAGCGGTCATCTAAAAGTCTTGTATGAAAATGGCATTGATCGGATCATTAATGTATTGCAAAAATCGAAGAAATTATTACTTCAAATACGTTACGGATATTAATTGAAAATATATTAAAAAATAAATTTTTCTAAATCATCTAGAAACGTATAAGAAGTATTTATAAATCATCTAGAAGCAGTAAAAAATGATCCGAATCGCCTTAATTATCTAAAACAATTTAATATTGTGCTATAGATTAGACTAATGAATCGCGATAATTCGATTCCGAAGTAAATGAATATAATTTTCTCATTCTTCTATTAGATTAGCAGAAAAGAAAATTCTCTTAACGAAGCTCACTTCTTTTTCGATGCTGCCTACGAAGTCTCCTTTCTTATCAATGCACTAAAAGCACAGTTGTACCTATGCACTCTGTATGTGTATATAAAGGACTCAATTACCCGTTGCCGCACTTTATAGTAAAGTCATTGAATTAATATTTTGTATTATCGACTAACTAAGCATTTACCCACTGGACATCGTTCAAGACTAATAAATAACCATAAACTATTTGATTAATTCAAATAAGTAAATAAAATCTAAAGTTTTCACTTAATAAAAATAAAACTTAAATCGATAGAAATTATGGTAAAATATAATTTTATTATAATTGTATTAATAATATATATATATATATATTTATTAAAAGTAGATTTGCATATAAACTACATGTCTATAAAAGTAAACCCGACCGATTGTAACAATAAGGGATAAAAGTTTAAATGATTAATGACGGCAAACACATGATGCATAACGCATATACATTGTGTTGTGTGTTATGTACAATGGTAGAAGAGAGAAGGACAATAAAAAAAATTTTTTTTTTTTTTTTTTTTTGGTTTTAAATGCTCAGGCAACCCTTAAATACATATGAACAGAGGCATGGACACGTCATGTAAGTATAGAGCGATAATGATAGTAATAATAAAGTCATTAAGAGATAGATTCAGAAGAAGTGCCATTAAAAGTCGTTGCACAATAAAAAAAAAAAACAACACATAGACTAGTTATCATGAAATGCCTTATCGTGATTATCGGAATAGTGTTAGTGTTATCATAATCATCATTAATAGTAACATCGGAGAAGAGGGAGATAATTTGATCCAATTTATGACAATATTTGATGGTTGCGTTCTTTTTCTTTTTCATTTTTTTTTTTTGCAAAATTGATGCCGCATAACATTCAAGATTATTTGAAAAAATCATCAATGTTTCTCATAACTATTAAAAACTAATAAAGCATTACCATAATTACCATAATAAATATTACACGATATGAGGGTTACACCAAATTATTCAGTTAGCACAAATGCAATTAAAGTCATAGGTAGTGTTGTACGCAAAATTACGTAGAACCAACACAGAATTACGATTAAAAAATAGAACTCATTCAAATCATTACATTTACACATATTTTTATTTTCAGACCAAGCCTTCAGACAAAGCTTCAGACAAGTCTTTAAGACAGTCACAAATTTTGTGCTTCTATTGCTATTGACTGAAAGAGAATACTTTATTTTTCAATAACGATTACTCCATCTTTACGCGGAGGCATTGTAAAGTTATTCTTCGTTTCGTTTGTAATCTTGAAGAATGCCTCTAAGCTAAGACAATTTAATTACCTCGCCGCCCTTATATGCGAATCTTTCCGTGAACGATTAACTTCCCATAGTCGATTTTGTATTTCAAAACGACTCCTCTCCTGTATGCGATCGGTCTACTAAGGAATGGATGTAAGAAGTAGTAGTAGCCTGTCAGTCTGTCAGTAATACGCAGTATCAAAATTTATAAAAGGCACCTGCCATCTAAAGCACTAATTTCCGCTTTACGACTGCTTCACTTATTTTCATAATTTCATGTCAAAAATCATAAACCATTGTTATCACATGAATGCTCACCTTTTATACGAATCCCAAAATCTGCACCGACGTATTCGACATTTGATGAAATGTACTTTCTTGTCAATAATTTATAATTTTTCACCATTTTCCGTAAAATATACAACATTAAGTATCATTGTCAAATAAAGATTTACTCTAAGAAAGAGCCTTAAATAGGTAAGGATCCCGGAAATAAACCTATGCGCTCGAAACAATCCATAGCAAAATTTATATGCCATAAAGCTAGTTTGGACAAAATTCGATCTGTTTATGGCATGTGGAAGAGGGTTCATCAGTGATCCTATCCGATCCAAATTTTCTTTATATATTTTTCACTCGAAAGCACTATTTTGTGCCCATTTATGTCAAGAAATATTAGAAATTGCAATTTTTTTTTATGCAAAAATTTTTCCAAATGAAGTAGTTTATGGGAAATGACCACGCAAACGCTACGATCCAATAGTGCCCGTACTCGAGTCAAAACACATTAGCGCACCAAATTTCCTCTTCAAAATATTTTATATATATTGATATTGTCACCTTTAGTTGAGTACATAACAATATGGATGGTCATCAAGCAGACGAACGGACAGACATACTTTATGATGATGCTCAGAAATTGATTTCTAATCGACAGGCGTTATATAAAAGGCTCCTTCCTACCTTAAGTTCTTCTGGCCATTCGTACAAACTGTACTATTAGGTGTATGGCAGGTATCAGGGATCTATCGAGTTTTTTCTTTCGCTCTTTCTTCGCCCTATTAGTTGCGAACGGAGCTTTGGAAAGCTTTTTGGCTGCAGCATTTATCTCTAATTCGTAGGGACATGGAATATTTACACGTTGCAAAAGTCGCATCTTGCCCGGAACAAAGGACCCCCATTCATGGCCTTCAGAAATAGTGTAGCCTGCTGAATATTGGGGATTGTCTTACGCCCGAGGAACCAGGGGTTACCGTTTTGTATTTAAAACGTTTGCCATGAATTCTCTTCGGTTCAGGTAAAGCACAGAATAATCTGTATTTGCAATTCTTTAAGGTGCACGAACTATGCTAGAAAAGGAAAGCTTTCGTACATTTGCTCTTTGAGAAAGTTGCTCAGAAATGTTAATAAATTGAAAAGCTTTAAAAAAAGAAAAAAACTTGAAAAAGACTTATATCGAAACCATACAAAAGTTCAAAATAAAAAAGTGCCTTTCAGCCAAATGACGTGGTCACGGTTAACAAAAAGCTTTAAAATTCCGACAAATTTGCTGGCACTTGGAACGATATTCAAAGCACATATGATTTACTTTCTTGTTCACTTCTTTAGCAGAAGTTTTGCCGATTTGCATGAGCGCGAATGCATCATTTTCAAGGATCCATTACGCCAACCGCTTGAACAAACACTCTAAACTTTGCAAACATACACGACGTAAGAATTAATTAATTGGAAGAACTTGATTGCCTCATCTACGCATCGCGTCTTCTCTATCGTCTCAAATAATCAAAATTACTGTTAAATGCAACTTAAATAAAAATGTATATCGTTACGAGTGATTTTTTACCATTTTGCCTACGTATTCCTTCAGAGATATTTTAACGGATGAAGTTCTTAGGAATTCTTCCATAGTTTGTTTTTGAGCGGGTTTTGAATGGGTTTATAAGTTTTGAATGTATTATGGGTACACTTTTCATATTACAATAAGCTTTTTATTCACTTTTACAGTTAGTCTGCAATCTCAGTACCATAAACGGAATTTTTCAAGTTTGGAAGTTGAAGAAATTTCAAGAAAGAATCGCGGCTTTGATCTTTCACCTTTTTCGATATGATGTAGAAAACCGCAAGAACATGTATAACTGAATAGCGAACTTCAGTGAAAAAACTTCAATTTCTTGACAAAAACATTGAAAGCTTTTAAATTGCTTGCAACCTCAGATCTACGAAACAATTTTCTCATTGCAACTACAACTAACTGATTTTTACTCGGAAAGGATTTTAAAATGAAATCAACATAACTACCTTCTAAAGGGGTAGTGTTAGTGTATTAGAGACGTAAGAAATCGGCAGGCAAAACCTTAAGCTATATTTCCCTAACTAATACTCACAGTAGGCAGTACGATCTCTTCCAAGAAAAAGACGAAAGTTCAAGGAAAAAAGTTTTCCTTTTCCGCATATTAAAAAGTCGAAAGTACTTATTAACCAAAAAATATATATATGTATATATATATATATTTTTGTTCCTCGGTGATTTTTTGGCTTCTATCTCTCTCTTCCTAGATCACTGAGTCTTCCTCTTTTACTCCCATCATATTTTTCATAAGAGCACAATATCTCTGCAAGTTCTGATCTAGAATCACCTAACTTAAGGTTTAGGTTGTTTTTTTTCTTGTACAATACCCATGAATTGATCACTGCCATATCAGTCACGTGTTAAAAGCACCTAACATACGATTAACGACTTTGGCTTCTGCTCCTATGCCTACTCAAAAAGCTGTTGTAAACATATCTGTGAATCATGTGAAGGCACAACAACTAAACTGAAATCCTATTTATGGGGTTTATTGGGTACGTATTATTTCATAAAATGTGCTATCCTAGTGGGACAAATTTGCTAAACTAGTGAGAGTATCTGATCAAATGATGTCACACTCACAAACAATTTAGTCAAGTATTTCACAACAACAGGTCTTTTTTTATGGAGACCGGCATTATTTGGATGTCCAACAGGCTTATGCTTTGGATTATCATTGAAATGAATTACGGATTTTATTTTCTCAAATCCATTTACCGTCATCGACCGTTGTATATAACGGAAACGTTATTTACTCCAGTAGGATCTAACATTTAGATAGTGGTACACGGACATGAATGATGTGATGTGACCTAGAAATTGACGGATTCCAGTAGCATTTACAGGAGGAATTTATTTGCTTGGCAATGACAGCCACTTAGAACTGGAAAGGGGTCTCGGGGTGCGACTAATCGAGGCGAAAGTTCTAAATTGCCTGCGGAATACGTGTCCTTCCTTCACTGTAATTCAAATAGCCCTCTTTCCATATAAGTTCCATATAAGTTCCTTGCCTACCAGCTTGCAGCAACAAGTATAGGTAAGGGAACATCTTCATTGTCTTGTTCTTCATCATCGTCATTCATCGTACTTCAATTGTGTTATTAGTCCTTGTACGTCTGAGTAATAATCAAATTCGTTTACGTCAGCCGTGTCTTCTTCGTCTTCAGAATTATATCCATTTTCAAGGCTTGCGAGTAAATGTTCGACATTTTTATCTTGTAGCCATCTAGACATCTTCACCACCTAATTACTGCTTATGTGATAAATGCATAAGGTACGCATTTGGCAACATACAGCATATATCCAATCCAATTTTCAAATACAGCATTAAATCGCGAAAGCTTGCTATGACAACAGATGAGAAGTAATGTCGAACTCTCTCTTACGCATACAATATATTGTCTATGGGTATCAACTTGCTTTCGGAAACATAATCAGATATCGGACAAAATGAAGTGGAACTCGAATGTCGACATTTGACAGAAGAAGGCGTTTAAGGATTAAGACAATACTTCTGAATATGTGATCGCTGCAGACGCACTATGTTGTGGCCCTCGTGACTAAAAAACTTTGAATTTGAAAACCAAAGCTATTCATAAGCGATCGTTTCCCGCATTACAGTTTTTCAAACACCTACGCGAGTCTTCACAGGCTTGAGGTCGGATGCATAAGCAAGATGAGGTTACTTGGTGCGTACTGGAGCAGTTTCAATCTTATCGATTGTAAAATATAGCAAATAAAAAATACATTTTTAGACTATGTCTGATTACAACTTTGTTTTTTTCGAAGATTGCTAACAATCTTAGACAATTACCGTTGAACCTGGTTTTATGCGGTATTTTTTTTTTTTTTTTTTGTATGCTTTTTTGATTCATGCGATTGATTCTATGCGACCGATATTTTATTCTTGTGATTTTTTTTTTATGCGGTAAATGAATATCGATAGAGATAGAAAGAGTTGAAAAATATATGCGTTTTGGATTACGACGAATTGTATCGAATTAAAATATATATATTTGGATAATATATCTGCATTTAAAGTGAAGCGGTTTTTTTAATTGCTCCCATGTGTATTTGCGTGGAAAGCACTTTCGTGCTATTTCGTAAAGCTTGTACATATATTCTAAGGAAGACTTCTGTTCCTGCGGTCTCTCTTCATTGTATGAAAAAATTGTTCTTTGATATGTTACGCATGAATGCGTTGATATTTATCTATGGTCACATTTTTTATACGAGGATAAAGGAGAGAGAAATTGTAATTTATATGCTTGTCATCGAGACAACTTACTATTTTTGAAAT
>NW_023998414.1:31010527-31042102 GCF_014805625.2 Glossina fuscipes
AAACACATTCACATACATAAACATGCGGAGGTAATACAGAGTGTTAACCAGCTGGGTTTACTACTTGGTCGATTTATTCCCCGTGTTGATCAATCAATATGATTTGACGGTCACGAGTGTGTATGTAACTGTTTTATTATGAATTATATATATGCGTTCAGTGCGGACATGTTTTCTGACTTTAAAAGCATTTTATAAAATGTGAAGTAACAACTAATTACCTCTTATGTGAGATTTAGCGAAAGGAATTCGACAGTGGGGTTTCTGTCTGTAACAGATACGACGATTAAGCATAGGCCTTAATATGGTTTCGTAAAGACTTCAAGCAAATATGCCAAAATATATCGGAAATATAAGCGAATATTGAAAGTCGGTCGACGTCAACTAGTGGAATTTGGGACAATAGTCATTTAATATGCAAAAGACCCAACATGCTAGCAAATAATTAAAAATGTTTCATGTGGGAAGCAGTAAACCTTTTGTGATGAACACCCTAAGTTTTTTTTTCAAATATAGTTTTCAAACACAGCTCATGCAAATGTTTGGATTATACAGCTTTTTCAAATAATAAAAATGAGTTTGAAACTCAATAAAAACTTAATCTACCAATGAAAAATAATAATAATAATAATAATAATAACAACAATAAAGAAAACAAATAAAAACATTATTGTCTGGCAAAACCGATAGTTAAATGCTTTATATTACTTCTCTTAAAACAATTCTTCATATATACTCTGGGTAAGAAATTAAAAATTAGATTTACATTACATTTCCACAGAAAGGTATGCTTTCGAAAGGAATGCTTATATGAGGTTAGATCGATTTGACGAACATGTAAACTTAAATCGATTTAGAAAATGATTCTGATTCTGTGGGTCTCTGTCCTTCTACATCTGTCTATATCTGTATTAAGTGTCAGAAGTGATTATGTAAGATCGACAAATGACTATGCACGCGAGTGTATTGTCAACGTGTATTCTACGCATAAGACTTTACTCTCATTTTTCTTGCCCGCCTTTTATAAATTCTTAGCGCTTGCAAGTGTATTCCGAAACTGGGAATATTTTCCCATTCAAAGTAGATAAGTAAGAAGAAATCAATGTTTGTAAAATCATATAATGAAAAATTATTAGGCAAAAAAAAACCTAGTTTGGGAGATACATTTGCTAGAATGCATACTCCCGCACTTCCTAGCAACTTAGATATGGGATAGCATATCTTAACACGTATCTCAATAACTTGCAAAGTTATATGAAAAAATTCTTGTATGAAAATTTTTACGGAAAATATAGATATAGCCATGTATCAGTATGTATTTAATTATACGAGCTATTTAGGAAGTGGGGATAGGGATATGTTGACAGGAAGCAAACCGCGAAATCTGTATAAAGACATTTTAGAAACATATGCTAGTCTCAATTTATCTATAAGAAATGTAGGGAGAATGTAAGCCCAGATATTGGTCGAAGATTACTTTTTAAAAACTTAATGTACGTTATAGTCCGCACTGGTTTAAATTCATCAATGGATGTAAGCTGGCCTAAAAGTCAGATCGCAACGATACAACTATGATGCAGGTGTGACCTTGAAATTTCACGAACGGAAAAGAGCGAACCATTCAAGTACTTGATTCATTTCGATAAACGAGCTTTCCACGGATTTTTTCCCAAAGTCAAGAGGTGTTGTCACCCTTATCGAATTGATATCGTGGAATAAACGATTTTTTCAAAATTTTGACTCGTTTTCCAAAGGTATTTACTTTCTATTGAATTAACAATTGTTATAAACGTTTTTATTATACCCTACGCCAGTTGTAGTACAATTGTATATTATGTTTGCGCGGATGTATGCGACATGCAGAAGGGCTTGAGATAGTCTGTCTAACTTATATTATTTATTTCTTTTGTAATAGATAAGCAAATACTTGCTGTTTATTGCACTAGGGTCGGCAGAACTTCATTCATTGTGAAACATTGCCACATATAACGCCCATATTACGACTTGTGATGACATTTATTACACCGCTTGCTTATTCGGCTTGATACCTCGTGTTAAACCAATATGTCTTAATTTTTGAGATATTTTTATGAAATTCGGTACACCGATACGGTTAAATCCAAGGAGGAACGGACCGCTTTCTTGACCGCTCTCTTTCCATAGAAAGGCTCATTTTGAAAAGTCGTTATATGGAAGAAAATTGCAATATTGAAAATTTCGTGACAAAAGTCAATGAGTATTTCGGGTAATTTCGTGAACCCCCTCTTATACAATTGTTTTTCCGAAATATGAATCATTTCTTTATATGGTAGAAATATGTAAGTTTCAATACTTTATGGTGAAAATTATGGTGAATTAGGTCCATGTACGTCTATTTTTGCGATATTATCGTCTATAAGGATTTGTAGATGTGGTAAACCGTTTTATGCAAAACAGTCCTAGCAGCAGTCCTTTTCCATGACCGCATTCCATATAGTAAACCCTTCCGAAAATGGTTTAATTTTGAATATTTTAAAATGAAAATAAAGTCCATAGCAGGAAAATAATCAAAAAGCAATGGCTCGTTAGATCGATTGTTTAGACCTTAACATATATATGAGGGTTACCATGAAAAGCAAGCCATTATATGGGTAAGAAAGTCTAAGTATTAATCTTTCGTGACGGAAACTGAAAAATAATAAAATTCTTAGGATGTATATTAAGTTTTCGTTAAGTCTTCTCCTATGCTAGGCCATCAAGAAAATGATGTGTAATTTTCGGTGTATTATTACGAAAATACATATACAATAAATGTACTAGGCGAACTGATGTAGGGTCTTACTCGATTATAATCGACTGTTATATGTGTGAGTGGTACCTAATACGCATTTGTTATAATAAAATGCAATTAATATTATGAAGATCATGCGATTCTATCGAACAAGTTATCTATTAATAAAAACGCTATCAAACGCAATTTTTCTATATCTTTTTTTTGTATTCGACAAAATATTAAAGTTATCGATACAATTGATTAAATGTTTAGAGCAAGTGCTTCTTCTCCACTTCAATATATTGTAAACAATGAAGTTAGCACTTTCGATATAGAGCCTCTCCTTCCTATGCAACATATAATATGTAAGTTAGGATAAAATTTCAGTATCGGAATAATTATTAAGGACCTATATGAAAATCTGTTTAGTTCGCGTTTCTTGACCGAATCATTAAAACTTTCAAAGAGACTAGACTGTGACGAAATCATTGTTAAAGGAAACATTTCCTATCTACATACATTTTAATAATAAATAAAAAAATAAATAAAATAAATTGAAAAAAAGGGATGAAAAACAAAATTTTAATATTTAATATTCTCTGTTCTCTGAGGGATGTCATGTTATTACATTTTCGTATTGCAAATGTATTTCAAATAAGTTAACTTAGCGCGTTTGAAAAAGAACACAATTAGTTTATATATATATATATGTGTTTTGTAAATATTTTGAAAAATACTTGAAATGAATTATACCCATAAGTATATGTAAATATTGTATGTGTAGATGATTTTCGCACACGTATGCAAATATATATATATATATATATATATATATATATAATTAATATGCATTCAAGAGAGGGCGCTCGTATATATATATATATAAATTCTATAAAAATATATTATAGCCACCGAGTCAACGATCAATATGATGAAAACAAAAAAAAAAAAAAAAAAAAAACCATTAAAAAGAAAAAAAAAAAAAACAAAAAAAGAAAAAATTTTGAATAATAACAAAGAATAATTAATATAAACGAAAAGGCTCTGATATTTAGGTATTTGTCATTAAAAACACATACGCACACGACACACAATATAAACACAAACACACATACAATAACGATTAACACAACATATTTATGTATGTATGTATGTATGTATGTATGTATGTATGATTAATAATTATTGACAATAGTATTAGTAACGCATTATTTATAAAATCTATTATATATAAAATATGCAAAATATCTTTTATAACGTAATTAATATTTATTAATATGTTTAGGTGTTTTTTTTATTTTTTATTTTAGATTTTTAACACAATATGGAAAGGAAAGGACACTAACATTATTAAAGATTTGCATCCTCAGTTATAAATCCCTGTCCTTTTTTTCTTCTGCTGATATCTCTTACACTTTAACTTCAGCTTGTATTTGTATTTTTATTTGGTCCAACACATACGAAGTAACATTTTTACTTGAATATATATATATATATATATTTATATATATATGTATATATACAAAGTATGTAATTTATTTTGCGGTATTAAAACTCTTTAGACTTTAAGTTGGATTTGTTTTAATTTTTCTTATTTTTAGTTTATTATGCACTTAGTTGTATGCAACAAGAACTTTGTCTTAGGTTAGTAGAGTGTTGTGGTTATCAATAAGATCAAGTTAAAGCTTATCTTTGTGTTCATTTTCCTTTTTTATTTATTTATTCATTTATTTATTTATTTATTTAATTATTTTTTTATTTTTTGAATTTTTAAAGTCTCATATGATTGTTATTAAGTTTGGCAATATTTTGAAAACGTGAGAGAGCAACTGTTGTTGAGGTTGCAACAGATTTGTTCTTATACTCGCAACTATAATATGCATTAAGGACACTTTGTAATTATTTTTCGTTTTTGTGATCAACGTAAACTTCTGCCCGTATTTTGCTATCTATTGTCTGTTTTTTTCAACTAAAACTTGTCATATGTAATTTTAGTGCAATACAAAATCGAAAAATATAAAAAAAAAAAAAAAAAAACGTGGCTTTCTATTTAACACCGCTAATACGGTGTAAATTATTAGATGCAACACGCACTAATAGACAAGCAAGGCAAGCAAGCCTCCAGCAATGTAAACAAGAAACTTGCGACCTGCCAGATTTTAATCGAAAACTTTATGAAAATATTTCTTAAAGTCATTTGTATGCTTGATCTAAAATTAATCGCGATCAGGCTATAGAGTCGCTTATGATGATAATGATTTTCAAATGTTATTTAACCTGCTTTTATGCCTATTAATTCAAGTAATTATTAGCTAAGTTTTGAAAATGACATCATAAGTGAGAGTGTTTGTCGGGATGGTTTGGTATAGACTTCTTCCATGGTGGCTTCAATTTTTTTATTTTTTTTCTTCTCAATTAATGAAATTTGCAAAATTTACATTTTTTTATTAATATTCGCGAAGAGGATGATTCGCGCAAATCATATCAGTTAGCAAAGCATAGAATCTTTTCCAAACAGTTCTGATGGGAATAGGATACAAAAGGGCTCAGATATATTGCAGCAGTGGATTAGAGTATTGATAATTACTTGAATCGCATCTACTTGTAAAGAATTTCATATCGCTCATCGAATTGCGACCTGAGATCTTCAACGGCAAGCAGACGCATAGATCGGTTTATATCCATTTTCATTGAGAATTTTACATAGATGAAGAATTTATACAAAACAAGCGAAATCACTATAATCAGACACGGCCCAGCATTAAATGCAAATACCATACAGTTATTCATATATCCATTTTTCAAAATAATTTTCGAAAGTTTTCGTCAAACATGCCGGTGTACTAAATTTCATCATAATAATTTAAAAATTTGCGGTCTGTAAATTGAACACAAGAAATGAAGACGGACAAATGGACAGACACGCTTAGATCGATACAGAAAATAATCCTAAATGTATCGATATAGTAATAGGTGAATCTATCTCAAGCCTTTCCTGGTGTTTATATACACCTTCACAAACTTATTAAACCCTAATATAGCTACCGCAAATAATGTCAGGTGTAACGAAGGGGTCTAGTCGCAAATATAACGGCAGCCAAAGCAAATTTCGGCGGTTTAATTTTTTGGCGTAATTCGTCTTCTTCTCTTCTGTTATATATATATATATTTTTTTTTTGCGGGAAATACAAAGATTATCGACTCGACATATATATGTTATATGCTCTCGAACCTACACCTGCTTGTGATACCGAGCATATTAAAGGGATTAAGGTCAATGCACTATTTATTATACTGATCGATTTAGAATCATTATCGTAATAGAGATAGTTAAACTTGCCGGTACACATCTATCTATCTGTTTATTCATCTATCTGCCTCTCTGTGCTCCATCCATTTTTTATATTCAACTTAGCGGTCGCAATTTTTGAAATATATTTAGACAAGACTCGGTATGTTGACCTATCTTTGTTCTCTTGCAGCCTCTGTCAGAAATTGAAAATTTTTTTTTTTTTTTTGCTTATTCTTCATACAATTTTAGAATTCCCCAACAAAAATTGCTCAGTATTACTATTCCGGCATATTAAATTGATTTGAAAAGTTTGGATTGGATTGAAACACTTTTTGAATCTGTTTTGCGAAAGAATCCCTTTTATACAATCATATATCCGAAAAGAAAGATTTTGTATAGTAATAAGTTCTAATTTTTAACATTTTAATAACCGATTTAACAAATTTGGACAAGGCAGGTTTTTTGGGATCAACTCCCTATAGGGATTTTCATGGGAACCAAGCATTTGCATGGCAAAACAAATCTAATATTTAACACTTCATGATGAAAATAACGGTCGTTCAAAAAAAAAAAATCTTTTACAAGAAAATTAATTTTGCAAAATATGGTTCACGTGGCTTAGGCTTTCATATAAGCGCTTTTATAAAAATAATGCAATTACGTGAAAATGAATAAAAAATTACATAAGACGAAATGGTGTATGGGTGTATGGTAATTTAGTGGGCGGGCCTTGATCGACCATAGTGATCTTACTTGTTTTATATTTAGTTAAATGACCCGGGGGGCACGTTATGCAAACACTAAAAATACAAATTTTGCGCTTTAGATAAACTGACCAAAAAAACCCACTGCTTTCCTTAAAAAGGCGAAATTTCTTCAACCCGAATAAATTGTAACTTGTATCAAGTGACAATGCGCAATGATATATGATATATATGATTAAAAATTGTTACATTCCGTTGATTAAAGCAAAGTTTACGGCGAGAGAGGATTTTAAGCAAAAATATCATATTGCGTAGAAGCCACGGAAATCTTCTAAGAAATTTTTGATTTTTCTTTTTGTTCACTAGATAATAACATGATAAGCGATCTCTTTACAGTTAAATAAAATACCAAATGTATATCATATTTTCGGACTATATATGAGCAGCAATCGTAAATTATATATTTACAAGAAAAAATATTTAACTAATTGATAGATTGTGAGAAAAAGCGAAAAAATTCCGTATATCATTCGTTTAATAGTTTCGCTTACTGCGTTTGGCTTAACCAAATTGCTTTCTTCTACCTTGATACAATCAATGATGATACAATGTTAGCACTAACCGCTAAACGTATATTGATGTAAATCTACATCGCATCTTGTAAACCTCATATCCTTTTATGTGGCGAAGATTGCATGGTGTTTTTTTTTTTTTTTTTTTAATTTTAATTTTAGCAAAGCTATTTTATCGTTTCTGAACATAACTAGAATCTTTGACAGTTTATATCTTTACCTAATAATGTGAGCTTCTATCTGAATCAAATATCATTTCGGCGAGTGTTTCGAATTACAATTATTTGTTATTATTATTATTATTATTATTATTAATTTAGTCAGAGAATGAATTGTAGGACTAAAGTCTTAAAAGACTAGCATCTAAGGTTTTCGGCTTTATTAAAAACTGTACCGCACTTGAGATGTGAATCCACGACCACTGAGTCGATGATCGAGACTCTAACGAGAAGCTAACGAATAATATTTATATTTTTATATGCCCCGACAAAATTAATGCAAGAAGAATGCAGTTTTCTTCTGATGTAAAAATACATCGGTACGTAAACTCGGTCCTACTGATCGCTAATCTTTCGTGAATTATTTTGTCAAGCATGTGTTATTATTATTTTCATAGTTTTTTAATCTTTTTTGATTTGTTTGCATAATGGTTGTTTTTTGTTAATTACATATAATTACAAAAATGGCTGAATAATTTTCACTCTAACGAACTAATTACGGATTGAAATCTTTATATGTGTGTTATGAAGAACAACTTCCGAGAGATCATTCAAATCACGCAAGCTGGCTTGCATAAGATTAGATCTGTAATAGATCATCTAAATGAGACAGTTTCATTAATTATTCTAGATCAGCGCCTATGAATAGACGAACAAATGTTTTTAATAAAAATAGATCACGTCGTGAAATATCATTTCCCCAATAAGCTTCACAAGTATGGCTGGCTACACTGGATGTTAGTTTTATAAACAGTCTCATGGGATACCCTTTCGAAATTCATTCCAAACAAGAGAAGAGCCAGATTTGCGAGTTACCAGCAATGTCGTCTCACAATTAGCCGAAGCAATACCAAAAATGACGAAACTTATAATGTTTTTTGATCATTTTTAAAACTCATTGCCCCTGGCATACAATTGACACACAAGGGATCCACACTATGTGTGTCGCAACTGTGCAACAGAATAGTTTGCCTAATTTTAGACTCGCTGACAAGTAGGATTTAATAAAGAGGACGTTCCCTAAAGGCATTTAAGAGGAAAGAATTTCTCACCATGATGATATTGATTTTCCGGCGTGACGGCGTAACAAAAAACAACAAAGATTATTAGTTTGTCGTCCATTTATATTGGCTCGCAATCCGCAGACAATATCTGTTGATATGATAACTGGCTGAAGCAAAAGATCACAATCTCTCGTCTAAAAATAGTGCCAGAATATGATATGTGCTTGGAAGAAGAGTGAGTTTGAGGGATAGCTAGTTAGGTCGCTATCGTATAAAAGCCTGTTCTATCACCTATTGGACCTTGTCGTGATAGGTGCCTAGATACTTATGAAAAACCCCATTGCAAAGGCCATCCATCCCAAGCTAACTTTGGGCAGCTCCACACTGATTTCACTGATGCTCTTTGGCAGGATGGTGGGCAATAAAAGAGGTCGTTAATAATGACTCATTAGAGTTATCTCATCCTTTGCCATCAATGGAAGTACGAAAAGACGTCGTTATTCACTGGCCTATATTTTCAAACCGATTGAAGCTATATAAGGCTGGCACACAGTAGTCATGTAACAAACGCTGAAAATGTTTTATGTTTAAAGACTAAAAATAGTTGTTGTACGGATGCAATGAAAGGTATTATTTATGTTTAAAGTATTACGTTATTGTATGCAGAGAATTTGTACAGCTCGAGGAGCGATGTTGCACGATGATGTGAACATACATCAATATGTTTTATTAAAAATTAAGGAAAAATTCTTCCCCCCTCCCCCCATTAACTAAAACCATTTTCAGATTGATTTCAATTTTTTATTTTTTTTAAATAAAAATTCCTGCATTTAAAGGTTAAGGGCTCAACCAGTAACTGTTTATATATGAATATTAAGAATATCGAAAAAGAAGCTTGTAAATGATCCTAGGCGGGCAAATTCTTCGGCAAAAGGCCTACGTTAACAATGATATATTATAGCAAAACATTTGAAAAAGGCCCCAACTTGTCATCGGATGCTTAGCGATCAACCTTATTCAATAAGGGAAAGATTTACTATATCGAAACCGTAATATCGACCAAGACCAATTATCGAGAAAGATTTGGAAAACTTTGAGCTTAGTTTGAGATTTAATTTCCTTCCACACGACTACTAGATCAGTGCAAAGCGCGGGTGCAAATCTTTGTTCGGTAGAGGCTACTTTGGTCCCAGCACTATAGTGAGTGCTTAACCAATAAGGAAGTAACACCTAGCGATTGTACCCACGTCCACAATCCTGGTGCCACCGTTTTCCTATTTCTGTCTTTCTTTTCCGTTGCACACTACTTCCTTATCGTCATCGCCTGATGCGAATGTCCTCTATTCCACTGAATGATTGGTTATATAAGAAAAAAAAAAAAAAAAAAAAATACGCCAGCAAAACTAATTCCGCCAAATATAGTTGAAATATATATTATTAAGCAAAAGTTAAGCAAATCACAATAAGTAATTGCATAATAACAGGTGGATAAAAGTGCAACTAACGCTGATGTTTTCGTTGTCGTCGCATTAAACATAGTTTCATAATTTTGTCGGAAAAGTGTTCAACAAGCAGAAGAAATTGTTTATAGTAATCAGATGTGTAGGATAAAACAACATTGGTGCGAAACAAGTCACATCCATTCTTTGGCAGGCTTTTTTGAAAAAACAAAATATATTATGTCTTCAATTATCAAGATTATATCGGCCTCCTAGGGAGGTTAAATCAACTGTATATGGTCCTTTAGAAATTTTACCAAATTTACCCAAACATCGTAATACATTCGAAGCGATCGAGGAAATCGCGTGGATTGTCCTCAACTTCAAACAATAGAAGCTTTAGTGATTTACATCTAATCAGTTGTTTTTTTTTTTTTTTTTTGATTTTATTTCCAACTAGAAGCCATGGAATACTTCCTGTTATATTTCTTATGAAACATGTGCAGAGAAAGATTTGATGATCATTCTAAGCAGAGCAATCGTCAACTGACGATATCATTATATATATATATTCATTTGTTTAGGAATGACTTATGTTTAATTTTAAAAGCATTTAAAGAATCATCGAAGGGTTTCAGTGTAGTCTATCGAGCTGAGCGGACAATATGTGAGCATTCGCACAAGGAGATCGTCATACCCGCTATTAATATAAAAGGGACCCTGGCCACAATACGTAAACTTAATTGTCGTGCAGTTAACAAGTTCGATAATTGCGATTAGAAAATTTTAGGTTACCGTCGAAAGAAACTTTTCAAAAAGGCATAATAGGATAATAGGTTCAATTCTGTTGAGCGTGTTAGAATGGGCAGCCGGTGATAACTGCCATAGTGCATTTTTTTTTTTTTTTTTTTTTAGCAAAAATGCAGGATGAATG
Organism: Glossina fuscipes; assembly: GCF_014805625.2. NCBI lineage: Eukaryota > Metazoa > Arthropoda > Insecta > Diptera > Glossinidae > Glossina > Glossina fuscipes. Next base: position 31,021,443 of record NW_023998414.1, read on the forward strand.
CAACAAGCAAAAGGACTATGATAAATAGGTGTAGAAATACGTTCTAATTGCGAGTAATTAACTGAAAGCTAAAAACAATTCTTCATCTTGTGAAAGCAGATAAGAAATATAAAATATATCTTTTGAAAGACGACGATGTCTGGCTGTTCGTGGCTGAAATTTAGATGAAAATATTTTTATCTAAAATTTGTTTTTCGATTTTAGTTTGGAAAAAAAAATTATTTGGAAATTTTTTTGACTTTAATTTGATACTAATTTTTGAAGATTTATTTAGAAACTGATTAGTGATATGTTAATTTTTTTTTTTTTTTCTGTATTTTATTATATTCATTGTTTGATTATTATTTTTTTATTTTTTTTTGTTGCAACTACTTGTGATTTAAACCGACCTTTTCATAAAACATAAATCAACGTCACTCGACACATATGTAAGTAATTCACACTTAAGAGAAGGACATCTGAGTATATAAATAACAATTTTGTTTTTTTTTTTTTTTTTCTTGTTTTTTGTCGAATTTTTTGTGTTGGGTTTATTTATTTACTTATTTTTTGTTTTGTTTTTGTTTTTGCGCTCAATGGGAAATACATCAACAAGCGCATATGCATATAAACATACACACACACATATATATATATATATATACATATACATGTATATATGGAAGAAGAAGAGTTAGGCATATGCTCATAATAAAATTATAGGTAAATCATTGCAAAGGTTGTTGTTGCAGTGTTAAATGTGTAAAATATGTGTAAAAATTCAAATACAAAATAAACAACAACAACAACGCTGCATTTAACAACAAAACTCTATTTTAACACATTTAACACAAGTTCATAATGGGCACACACCAGCAACGCAAACTTTTTTGTTTATTTTCATTGGAATTTTACTGAAACATTTACAGAAATTTCTATAAAATATACATGTATATATATACATATATATATATATATATATATATAAAATTTTTATTTTTTTTTTTTTTAATTTACACTTGAATATGGTTTATTTTTCGTTTTGTTTTTTGTTTAGTTTGTTTAGGCAAAAAATTTTTTTTCAAAAACCAACGCAAAAAAAAAAAAAAAAAAAAACTATTTTTGTACTTGTGTTTCATTCAGCCCTGCTGTCTTAAAAATTACTATTGACTTGTGTCGTGTATGCAGTTGAGATAAAACTAGTTTTCGTTGTTTACTTTTAGCTCGTCTAAGCGATAATTAAATGTTTTATTGTTTATTGTTTAATTTTATTTGAGCATGGACGACTATTCTATCGGATTAAAGCACATGTTTTTTTTTTTTTTAATTTGAAAGCCTTTTAATTTGTTTTTCTTTTTCTTTTTTTTTTTTTTTACTTGCTTTCTTCCCTTTATATTATTATGCAGAAATTCTTATTTGAAAATTTTACTAAACTGTGTGTATTTGTGTTGTGTATTTAAAACTTTTGCTTTCGTTTTCGTTTGCCTTTATGTTTTTTTTTTTTTTTTTCTTTTTTGTGAGTTTCCTTTTTCAAGGTCACTTCATTTTGCCAAATGCTATATATAGTTGTCTCGCTTGCTGATAAAAAGTAAATCAAAAACTCGCAACATTTTCCGAGAGAAATTGCATTTATGAGAGTAAGAGAAACTAAGAGAGAAAGAGAGAAAGGAAGTGTGGAGTGAAACATAGAGAACATAGTTAAGTAAGACTTGAAGTGTCAGTTTTTCAAATATTTTTGTATAAAATTTGACGTTTCTTCGTTACGCAATCTCACTCTCTCTCTCTCTCTCTCTCTCTGTCTTCCCTTGTTCTCTGTCTCCCTCTCTTTACTTCGCTCTTTCTCTCTCTCTCTCTCTCTCTCTCTCGCCCTCTCGCTCTCTCTCTCTCGCACGCGCTCTCTTTCTTTGACACACTAACATTCATTTATATGTGTATTTACTTTAGCATTTCAAAATCTTCAAACATCTATTTACTAAATGCTTTATAAGATTTTCTTTATAATAAATAAAATTTGGCTCAAGTCTTTAACGAAAGCCTTTCAATGCATTGTACTTGAATATCGATTAAACATTTATAAAAAGAAAAAAATAAATAAATAAAATATAGAAAATGGAAAAAAAAAAAAACAAGAAAACAAACTGAGATAAAAAAGAGAACTGCAATTAATATATGTTTGTTAAAATTTTAATAACATTGGGTTATCAATATCTATTGAAAATATTGAAATGTATTATTCTAGTCTATCTGCCGTGACCTGAGTTAATACCAAGTAATCCAAAATGGATTAAAAATTATTCAAACAAAAAAAAAAAAAAAAAAAAGAAAAAAAAAAAGTATTAAGCCCTTTGAATAATCACAATTTCATTGATTCCTTTAATTCAATCGTTCATTCATACTCATTTACGTACTCATTGCTGTTCTCCACGGTTATTGGTTTCAACATTATTTAGATTACCTCATGTAATCGTAAAATTAGTTGAGAGAATAGAATGCAACGTTAATCATATTTGATTTGAACAAAGTTGCGTTGTGGCAACATTTACAACTTGTCGTATATGTAAATTTAAAATAACATTTCGAAAACATTAAATATTTATCTTCACCGCCGGAAGACAACAAAGTATATAACATTTTAAGGACGATTCGCATTTATGACGGCCAGATATGTGCATCGGAATTACATTTGAGTAAAATGTTAGGGTAATTTAGGTAAGCTGATTAAGTTGCAGCAAGTGCGACATGCTGGATCGCGTGGATTATAGTCTTTCGTCTATTTAAGAATCGTTAAAAACGCAGTAGAGAAATTTGAAATCGGGCTTATTGACTTGCAGTATTGATATGAGTTAATCTGTTAATATTAAGTGATAGTAAGGCAGCGAATTGGTCGTTGCTTTAACAAATGCCAAAACTGTTTCACACAAACTTATGCTTGCTAATATCAACCGTCTACCCATTTAGAAGATAGCTTAAATGTTTAGATTCTGTTCAAACTCTATTGAATTTTACAGGCGTATATGCTCCATCTTCCAAAATGTTTGTTTCCGTCCCTTAGTCTTTCAAGCATTTTAAGTTCATTTGTAGACGAATGTGGAGTAAAAATACATATGTAGTGGATTTTAGTCTTTCGTCTTAATTTTTCTTACCATAATAGTTTTGCAGTCAGTTTACCGATACCAAACCAAAACCTTATACTGCTGAAAAATATCTCTTCGCTGTTTAAACAAACCAAGTGAATCAATGCTTATGGACGGCAAAAGGGTACATCAAGGCCTATTCGCAATAGTAAGAAATAAATAGGATCCTGTTTAAGTACTGAAACCTCACAATCCAATATTCTGCAAATATGCAAATCTGCAAATAATGGATGCGGTTTTAAATGCATACTTTTATACAAATACAAATTCTCTTTTGACTAGAGCATCACTTTGTTGTACTGTCTGTATTCAGTCTGTCCCTAATATTTGATTTAAAGTAATCTCTGCTCTATATAGTCACCGCAGGAACCGAATAACTAAATACGAAGGACTAAATGTATATAAGAAACGAAACCCGCATCAAAAAAACATATAGGTTTTCGTGATCGCTACTATGCTAGCATTCGCTAGTATTAGTTTTATCTTCAATTCTCAATCAAGTGTCATTTTAAATTCTCTTTCCCAACTTTACAACACTTATTTCAGAAAGCAATCAGACCAAATACATCATCTTAACCGCTTAAAGTTTTATAAATGTTGAAATCAACTTTTACCGTATAATAATTATACAATGCCTCTCATTATAACTTCAGTGTATCATATATCAATGCATGATGATTGATCATGTTTAAATCTGATGTAGAAGATAATCAATTTGAAGAAAACGGCTCTGTTTAATAATTAAAATGCATAGAATGAAATGAAGAATGATCACCAAGCTCGCAGCCCGAAATTGGATTTATCTGGATTGAGGGCATCGAGAAAGTAAGTAATTCGATATTAAAAAGACCGTTCTTATCATACCTATAATCTTCTTATTATTAATTTTCAATCAAATGAAGACACTACCGAAAAATCATTATTAAAGTTCTGTTTAACTAAGAACGTGTCTTAGGTAAACACATGATATCCAGTCATCAGATAATATTATATAAAATTTGTTGAGAAATTTTCGGTGGTTAGGTGTCTCTAGAACGAACGCACAATCGTCGAATAGACTAAAGCGAAAATTTACATTAACTCATATATGATGCAAAGCTCTATGGAGAATGAGAAATCTACAATAACCCTACTCTTCATCGATGAATATAAAAATCGAAAAAGACAGAGAGAAAGTTGAAAGTTGGCAAACATGTTTATTTTTTGTTAATCGCCAGTGTAAGGTTCAAAAATACAAAGATGTCTTTAATAACCTATAGCAGATATTGACTGAGTTGAACTTTTATTGTTCATGCACTTTCCATTCAAGTTAATTATCCATAGATGAGGAGCAGTAATGTCATGTACACAACATACATTCAAGTTTACATAACATGTTAAGCTTTATGTAAATTAAAAAAACCAAATTAATATTTATTCAATCTTTAGCGTATATAGTTTATATCTTATACGAATCTTTTTGGAATATCTCTATAAAAATATCGAAGCTATTCTGAATAATTTTAGTTTAATTTAGCTTAGATTAAGCAACCTTTCCAGAAAGGAGCTGGTAGCTACCAAAACTAACAGCCAGATATTTCGAAAGCAAACCACAAATTGATTTACACAGACTGCGTATTCTTCGAAACATTTATTTGCATCGTGAAATGCGTAGCGTATAAATTGTATTTGAAAATAGTAAAATTGGATATAAGGTTGGATCAAACGGTGCCATAAAAGCTACGCGGCTTTTGGAAGTCATCTCATTTCATATACTGCGTAATAATAGCATGTTTATAATCCCATATATATATATATAAATCGCAAAAGAGAGGAGCTCGCATTTACTTGATGTCATGGACAATGTGCATAATATATTAAAACTAATAACGACTGCTTTTGCTCGCTAAACTTTTCATTTTATAGGCACACCGGAGCTATAAAAACAAGTAAGTGTGAACAGATGTTGGTCCAAATTGAATAAGAATTAGAATTTGATTTGGAAATCAAACCAAACCCTTATGGGTTTGCTAACAAATTGTAATGAAGTGTTTGTCCGCTTTTGAGCATGGAAAATATGCTTTCGCCTCTATGTATATATTTATGTATATATACATATTGGAAATTATTATTATTATTATTATTATTATTATTATTATTATTATTATTATAAATTTAATCAGAGAATAAATTCTAGCATGTAAGGCTTTCGGCTTTTATTAAAAACTCTACCCGCATTTGAGATTTGAACTCACGACCGTTGCGAGTTGCTAGTCGAGACTCTTGCCTACTCGGCCACTCTGGCGGATTATATATTGGAAATTATTAATTACGAATACTATAAAAAGTACATAAAATACTGGGCGAGATTTCTTTGCATTTAACGAGAAGTGTGCAAATAAGCGAAAACTTTCAACTTTTTACACTCATTCTACCTTTAAATTAATTACTCATACGTCCCGTGATATTATTTGCGTTTTTTTTTTGTATTTTTTCTTTTTTTTTTTAGAAAAAAATCAGTTTATGTATGCATATGATTAGGTTTTATATCATAAAAAGTTTAGCATAAGCTATAAGTTAAGAAAAGTTAAGAGAAAATCTATTTCCATATATATTATACTCCGTTAACTTTAATAATCTATAGTAAAAATTTATGAAGCTGTTGTTTAATTGTAACAATCAGCTAAGCTTTCAGTGTACCATCGTTATTATGAACAGCTGACAGAGAGTAGGCAAGAGGCTGTCTCTGGTCTACGAATACTAAACAAGCATAAAGAAGAAGAACAAGAAATAGTTGTTTACTTTATAAAACCGGGTTAATCAAAGACATCTAGAGAGGGCTGAAGGGTACATTTAAGTTGACTAGCAGAGAGTGAGCGAGAGTGAGAGAGAGAGGGAGAGAGAGACAACGTAATAGACAGCGATAGAAAAGTGTATTGAGAGAATATAAATAATGTCAGAAAACAAGAGAGAACGCCGGCGTAGAAATATTAAAAAAAAAAAAAAAAAAAAAAAAAAAAAAAAACGGTTGAGAGCAATTGTCAAAAATCCACAAATATTAATACACATTTATTCGAGTGAAAGATTGTTTCCATTAAATAAAACCGTTTTTTACTTCAATTTTTGCAACCATCACCGCCACATGAAATTATATTAGTTTTATCATTCGCTTTGCAACCCTCAAACAACAAGCAGCAGAATGCCCATAAAGTTAGTGTATTTTTTATTTAAAACTTCTTTTAAATATGTCTACTCTTGTGCTCGCCCTTTCATTCTTCAATGCTTTATCTGGCCTTGGTATTATCAAGGTCATGGGTATTGAAATGTAGCACAAGCACATTCTTGATACAATCCCATGGAGCATGTTGAAATAAAATTTCATTCCTATTTAAAGACCGTGAATTACCCAAAACTCGTTTCAAAATTTCTAAAAATTGTGTACCGATCCAAGTAAAATAAATAGTTTGTGTCTTACGATGAAGGAAAAGATCGAGTTTTTTAACGCGATAGATTTTTAGGCGATGAGTATCCAGGATTTGGCTAAAAGCGGGCCTTAAGTTTAAGCTTATTAAAGACATTGACATTTAGCAGATTTTGCCTTCAGTTTTCTTAATAGCGATAATAAACAGTAATAGCTTGCAGGAGCACTTTATTATAATAACAAAATAAAACAGTTGATTGCTTGCCATCATAGAATACTAAATATATCAAAGGCAAACTTTTTTTATTATACGATTCTAACATTATTTCCGCTTGCTTGAGATTCCTCTAAGAAAATGTGGAATAATTGGCGCAATCTATGAAGCGAATCTTACTCACCAGTGAATACTAAAAGCAAATATTTTAAATTTATTCCAATTCAAGAAATCCGATCAACTCTGGTCGAATTTTTCATAGAATTTAGATGAGGGTCATTACTGTTGACGTATTTCACTCTACATTAAATGTCATTTTCAGAAATCAATTACAATTAAATAAATCAATGTTTTATTTTTTAATCCTACTTTACTGACTTTAAGACAGACAGACAGACAGACATGATCATTCCAGGGAAAAATATGTAAAATAGTTTTCTTTCAATAGTCAACGGTTTTGTCGAAACACAACTATTGTCAAGTTCTTTCTAAAAATTGAGAAATTATTCATTTCGCCAATATTATTATCATTATGTTCATAAACAAGTAACAAAAGTTAAGTAAATCGTCTCAAAATTGTTTGGCTGTTTTGGCAATTAATAGCTAATGTAATGTAAAAATCGAGTGAAAGAGTTGTATGAGCAATTAATGTCGTCAAGATTTTCTTACAAGCAGTGGACATGTTTTTAAATCGATTGGAACTTCTTTCACTTGCGCTATATGTGAAGCCATAGCGAATATTGTGTAAATTTTTGCAACAGTGAGTGCCTGGAAGCATTCGAGGACTCAAGACTGAGGCTATATTTGACATACAGTTCTTAATTTGCTGAACATCAGCAGAAACGGAATAACAATATTATATCGATTATTGAATTTTACCCCAATCACGTTAGACACTTTGTTTTTCGCTTAGAGACATTCCTTTAGCGACTGCTTAGAACTTCTTTTGCGCTCGAACTGCAGCAAACATATTTGGCTTTTGCTATATTTCAAATGCAATTAAATTTTGCAAACATGACAAAAGCTTAGAAATGCTTTTCCAGAAAAAAGTAGTCATAGATTTGAACGACACTACGAACGTTGGAAAAAAACGTTGGAAAGCCCGCTGTAATATCTCTACGCACAAACAATATGTTTTGTTCGTTGCTGGCGTAACTGCGACAGACGCATCTTTTGAGAAAGCAAGTGTTCGAAGCTAATAGATACGCAAAACATATAAAACATACTCGATATATATATGCTATACTGAAATGAAATTTGACGGCTTTGCTTCTAGGAAAGTGTAAGTAAAAGCTACTTATTACTAGCTGAGTATTCCTGAACCGGAAGACTACAAATCCGGAAGATCAAATGTATGATATATCCGTAAATATATTACGGAAATCTTGAGATCGTTAAAGATTTAGTTAATCTTCATCAAATATTATGACAATATTTGGCGAAATTGATTTACAAACATTATCTTAACATCTGAGTTCCAAGTTATTACCAGAAATGCAGTGAGTTTCATTATTATTGCAACAATTGATAACGAAACAGATAAGAACAAGAACGTTCGTGTATCCGAAAAAGGTGAAGAGAAGAAAAATTGACTATAAGTTATAGTACGCGTTTTTCGGCATTGGAAGGACTATATCTATGACGAACAGTTGCCGCTGGCTAATCCAATACGCAATAATGCCCGAATTGCGAGGAACTAAAACAATCAATTTTATCTAGTAATTAGGAAAAAGGAGAAAAAACGAAACTTCTCAACACAAGAGGTTTTTTTATACCATAACAGTGGTAGACTATGCTTATCTTGAGCGTGCACTGAGATGGTTTAGCTTAGTAAGAATTAGAAACAAATGGGTATTGTGTAAAGGCTTAGTATGAAACCCGTTCCCAAGCAATGCACGCGCACACTATGTTTTTATTTCATTTATTATAATAAGGTAAGCAGCGGATTATTAATCCGACATATTAAAGAGCGATAAGATCACTGCGCCCTTGCTTACAATGGCTCTTTTGCAGAAGCTCTGGGCAGAATGCAATTTACGTAATGAATTCTTAAAGGGCCATCTTAACACTTTCTGTCTATTTTACTGTAAGTACTTTCCCAATTCCCAATTTGAAGAACTCCGATATCTTGCAAGGATTCAAAAATCTTCTCACCCGCCTGATCCGTACGCGAGACAGAAAAACTTCTAATACCCGCTCTTGCTGCGATTGCTGCCTATATTTACCAAAAGTTAAGCTAATGATGGTTGTATGAAGTGTGCGTACTGTTATGAACTGTAAGTTCACTATTAATTAATAATAATGATTATTATTACAGAGAATATCATTGTACAATAATAATCATTACTACAATTAATAGTTGATGTTGATCAAATTTGTGCCAATTGTTTGTAGAATTTCCTTATTCTCTTCTCTTTTAGGTGCAATCTTGCCTGGCCTTAAACTCTGAACAGTTCCTCAAAGTTTCTCCTCACACCCACTACTTTATTTTCTTTCATTTTTGTTAGAGCTCAATATTTTCTACTACGCTCGGAGATGGCAATTACTAAAAACGCTTAAACGCTTTGATTATTTTAAAAGCATTCTAGGTGAAATCCCTACGCCGTAATCTCTACGCCGTAATCTACCTAATATTGATCAAAATAGTTTTAGGTTTTATAAAATCTCTTACAAAATTTTTGCGTAACCATTAAAAATGTCAGAACCCGTTATAGGGAAAGGAAAAATATAATTACATAGAATTATATATATATATATATATACATATGTACATATATTCCATGCACTTATGTTAAAATATTTGCCAATAATAGCAATAACAAGTAATAAAATTACATACGCTTTAAAGTGAATCGCAAGCACCCAGCATTTAAAGTAAATTTCGGAAAACAATGCGCCTTTAGGAAAAACAAGCAAAATATCTCTGGATAACTTTAATAAATATTTGTACGAAAGTTTCGAAACTTTGGATCTAAATCCAATGACAATCGTTAATAATAATAAATTACGAGACTTTCAGTGTTTAAGAATTGCCTTAGCATTGAAAGTGTTGAAAAGCGAACTGAGTTATCCTATCGACATGCTATGAATGGAATGTATGCGCAGATAACAAAGAGATAGAGACATAGCTAAACTAATGATATATGGCTTGCGAGGACTCTTGAGTGCGTATTTCTCGATGTTGCAAATGCAGTAGCGAAATTAATATATCCTAAAATGTTAGATAAAGGATATAATAATAAAAACAAGAAGCGCTATGGTTTTATAAACATGAACATACGCACACTGTGATAAGCATAACAGGCGGTTTTCTCTATTTTTTTTCTCAATTTTTTTTTGTTTTTTGTTTTTATTGACATACTAAAACAAAATATTACCTATATACATATTTATATATATATATATATATATATATATATGAATATATAGCGATAAGAACGGGTAAAAATACTTATAAATATATATGGTAATAATATTAGGAAGAAGGGAGAGATAGCAATCGTAACACCAAGAGGCTCAAAAAGTTCAGTCAGCAAAGTTTTGCTATTTAAAAAATTTTACGATGCCAAGAGTACATATTTCCTATAAATACATATAAGCGTGCTAGTATATGTGCCTATATGTGTTTTATTATTCGGTTGTTGGAGGTTGTTGAAAGAGGGGTCCGCCGCTGTCATATGTATGCCTGCGTGTATGTCCGTAAATAGTTAAATAATTGTGATTGTGTAAGAAAATGCAAGAAATTGTTTTTATTATCTCCCTAAAAACAGTCAACGATTTATTTAAAGCTATTGATATGAGATGGTTGCTACGAGTCAAGTCTTTGGGTCCGTTTATATATATATATATATATATATATATGTGTGTTTGTTTCTTTGGCGTTTTTATATATTTTTTTTAAACAAAAATTTCTTCAAATCAAGGATAAACACTAACGCGGTTATCCTAATTTGACACACATCTACGTGGCTGTGTTTGTGTGTGTTTGTGTGTGTGGTTTTTTTTTTTCGTTTTGATTTTTATTTATTATTATTTTTATTATTTCTTTGGCTACCAATATGACTCAATGTTAGCTGCTTTTTTTTTTTTTTTTTTAATTTTCCGAACACAACAAGCGAAAGGTAATATTTTCATTTTGCTGTTGTTGAGGTTTCTGGCATTTTTTCAACAACAACCAACAATTTCAACGATTGTAACGTTTGTTTCAACGTTTGGTATAGGAAAAAAAAAAAAAAAAAAAAAAAAAAAAAATGTATTTTCCCTTATTTATTTATATATATATATATATATATTTTTTTTTTTACACTTATTTTTTCCACAATCAAAACATACATAACCAGCAAAATCAATTAAGTCTTTGATTTACATTTTCGTTGTAATGTCAAGTGGTTTTCTATCATTCGATTGCTTTGTTTTTGGATTGATGGGTAATATTTTCAATTTTTAAAGCAATATTTTCTATTACGATAATTTTTTTTTTTTTTTTTTTTTTTTATTTTCTTCGTTGTTTATTATCGCATGTATATATATACATATATATATATATATACGGAAGCTGACTTAAACGGAAGTAGCGCACGCACTCACACATATGCTTATGTGTTAAAGGGAAAAGCGAAGAAAATAATTAAAAAAAAAAAAAAAAGAAAAGAAAAATAACAATAAAATTGTAGTAACAACACAATCGTAGCAATAACTACGACATACGTCAAACGTAAGGATATTTTTATACACGCACACGTTCTGTAACACTGAAACTGTAACATAACAAAACAAGGGTTAACAACGTTCACTAAATATCAAAAATCCAGCCAACTAAGAAGTTTGTTTGATTATGTATGAAGCGAGCAAGCAACCGAAGACAACACGCAACGGCCAACCAATTCTAACAATTAAGCAGCGAACATGTCTGCGTTCATAAAGGCCGGCAATGGTTCGGTTCGTTTAATGTTTCTCTTTTTTTTTTTCGTTTGTTTCGAAAATACCGCCAATACAACTATAAATGCGCGCGTCTATATATGTACAGATTTTCGTTTATATGCCAAACTGCGACCATTAACTACGACAAACAGCAGTTTAAACAGTAGCCGTTAAGAATACGACTATAATGTTCCCTGTTCGTATTGTTTGATGGTTTGGGTGTTAACTTGTTTTGCTCGAACTGCTGAGAACTATCTATTATTTCTTTATTTTTTGCTCCTTTTTTTTTTTTATTCCTTTTTTTAATGTTAAAGTGTGCTCAAGTGCATGTATATATATGATGATAATAATGATGATTCATAATGAGTTCACTTATTGTCCTTTATGCGTGCGTGTGTGCAATTGTCTGCTTTTGCGCTTCTTTGAAGGAAAGTCATCATTTGCAAACATTCACGAGAACGTTTAATAATTTTCATTATCAATTTAAGTACTTATGCAAAAATTTGAACATTTTGGAAAGTTTTCAAAGATTTTTCTCGAAATTTCACTTTCACTGTCCAGCTATAAACAACCAAAAAAAAAAAAAGGAGAAAAGAAGGGAAAGGGGAACGAAACGAGGTAATAGAACGGGACATAAAGCGAGAGAAAGAAATAATTTTCTTTTCATCTCTATTAATTTTCTTCTTCTTTTTTTTTTTGTTTTTTTTTTTTTTGTTTTTAGATATCTTTTCTGCAATTAAACTATGTTAACATATGAGCAACGTTAGACAGCGTCTACCGAGAAAGAACAAAGGATGCAAATAGAACGCTGTCACTTTGAGTGTATCATCATCGTACACATCAAAGGCCCCAAAAAGTATGCAAGTGGAATGACGAGTCAATTTATTCATGTCAGTCGGTCTATTCGTCAGTGTAGGTAAACAGAATAAAAACTAAAATATATAAAAGCAATAAAAAAGTTAGTGCCATAGTTAATGTGAAGAATTTCATATTGCGAACAAGTCGAATCCGTCTATTCGCTTAAACATTGTATATGAAAATTTAACGTTGAGCCTAGTTACAAGTTATAAATGTCTCCAGATATTTATCGTGGTTATCGTGGCTTGAAAGATTCATGCGATTGTACTGGACGGGATACATACTGAGAAAAGCCCACTTGTCGTCGGGGGATGATTAGTCACTAAGTGCATAGCGGAGACATCTTATCTAGCCGTGCTTTTCTGTGATGGAGGAAGCTTTGACCTTTCTATATTTCAACCTCTTCTTACGATGCCATAAATGCTGCTTAGGCAGGAAGACTGAAGCAGAAAACCGGTTCAGGAGCTCTCCTAGTCCTCATTGCACCAGAATTAAAGGAAAAACGAGGTAAGAACGCGTTTAAGGTACCATAGCGCCGCCCTAAAGATAAGATATCAAATCTTGAAGCAGAAAACCGGTTCAGGAGCTCTCCTAGTCCTCATTACACCAGAATTAAAGGAAAAAAGGAGGTAAGAACGCGTTTAAGGTACCATAGCGCCGCCCTAAAGATAAGATATCAAATCTCGAAGCTTACAATTCGCTCTGAATAGATGGCTTAAATTATACACAATTATAGTAAAGTAAGACATAAATTATCTTAAAGAGTTATACTCGCTTATACTCGCTGCTGGCCTATTAGCATGAAATCGATTCATTATTCCCCGCCTCAACTATTCGGTATATCAATTTTCACAAATGACGTTTGCTAACAACGGACACTTTGCATCAATTTATCAAATATAAACCTATAAGACGGCAGATCCTATAAATTGTTCTCTTTTTTCTTTGAAAAATAGTGTACCACTGCCTCTAAGTTTGCTTGGCTTAAGAGTTTAAATTGAATCAAATTTTTGGTTGGCGAGTAAATAAATGCCTTCGCTAATTTGCTAATAAATGATTTGGTTAATAATAGATCAAAGTACATAAATCTGTCGAAATTTTATTTCGTATTAACTATATATGCCATAGCCGTATATTATATAATGTGTGGTTATATTCTTTATATAGTTATTAGATTATTTAAGAGTAGAATAAAACGTTATTTCTTTTTATTTATTTATTTTTGTTTTCTTTTTCTTTCCAACTGACATTATTCGACTATTGCATCCAATAACATGCCTTTCGCAGGCAAAATTATTTGCATATGTTTCATAGAACGAATTCATGCACATACAAATGCCAACGTTACAGGTATACTACTTGTAAGTGAAATCTCGTTCGTCGTCACATTGACTGTTGACTGATTGACTGACTGTCTCTCCGAATGACAGTATCCCCATATGCTTTTCCATTCTTGCTGACTAGCGGATCTAGTTTGATTGTTAAACAATTACGTTAATATTTCGTCATATTACTGCTCGCTTTCTCTTTCTCCCCTTCCTCCACCCCCCTCCCCCATTTTTCTCATCCGCCTAATTCAGTCTATGGAAAATGAAAATTAACCACAGCTATTATACACCTACAGAAAAGCTTACATACTGAAGAGGATTTTGTTCGCATTTACCCTTCTTTAGTTTCAGAGCATTGTCATAATGTTGTTGCTATTCTTGCTGTTGAAAATAGAACATGAGCATAAACGGCGTAGCAAGCAATGAATTTTAAATTTTTTTTTAAACTTTTTTAGAATAAACTACATATTACTCCTTTTCTTTCTCTCTTTTTTTTTTTTTTTTTTTTGTTTTAATTTTAGACAACTGCGTCTACTATCACTATTCATTTCGTTGCGTCATTTATATTCTCACTACCAACCGGTGCTGATATAATTAATTTTTCATGTCATGTTATCAGTTTTGTAAATGTCTGCTTTAATAAATTTTTGTATTATTCTTAGTAAGCTTGACATTCTACGATGTAGTTATGTTCATCGCCTTTCATCCGTCTTTCCCGTCATCGGTAGCTCCATCACTTAAATATTAGAAATTTCATAGAAGACATATATTCCTGATAAGCGCGGCAATTGGCACACTTCGATTTACGGGCTTATAACAAATGTCCTGGTTCTAAGAATTCGAACAAAAAATGCATTATATGCACCTAATTGGCTTTTGCACATCTTCCCAGTTGAAAGAAATTCTATTTTCTTACTTGCTACTTACTTGTATATATACAGTTTACATAGTAAATTTGTGCGAATGTATATAACTCCGGAAAAGAGCTGAGATAGACTTTAGATAGACGGAAAGATAGTTATTCTGAATCGAGCTAAGGTTATCTGGCCGTTTCGTATTTCTATGCTTAGCCTGCAAACAGGTCGCAAACAGTTGCGATATTTTGATGAAATTTGGTGCACCGACATGTTTTCGCGCTAACGGACGAACGCTATCGAATACCGTTGGGATTTGGATTTAGATAGGACCACTTTTTCGAACACTTCCCATATAATACATTATTTTAAGAAAACCTTTTATGAATAAATGTAAGGGGGCAGGTAGGTAGATAGGTAGGTAGGTAGGTAGGTAGGCTACTTAATGATAGACTGTGACCCGTTACATTGTCTCTATATATTTGATGATATGCCTCTGATTTGATGCTTCTATGTTCTATCGCTTTGCCATATGTATGTTTGAAGCAATTTTTATGCCTGAAAATAGAGTAGCGATAAAGTACAACTTGGAGTATCGCAGCAAGAAAAATTGTTCTTTTCCATTATTGTTATGGCAAGAGACACAAAAGTATGTTTAAGGAAAATAATTTAATATATAATTTTTTTTTTTATTAACTTTATCTCAACACAAATCGCTTGATAAGCTTTCAGTGTAACCGACAATATGCACAATGTTTATGCAGTCGTTCAATTATTAAAAGAAAAGAGAAGAAAAAATAAAAAACAAGGAAAACTTTACCTTTAGATAATTATCGTGAAAAGTAAATTAAGTAAACACAATGCATTCGAGCAATGACGAATCTTGTGCGCCCTAAAAGTCTTTGGAAAAGGTTTAAATTCACTTTACAATTATCTAGTGATCAGTCGAAAGCCCTCTATATCGTTCATATGAGTTGCTCAGAGAGACTCTCTTCAAAGTCGCGAAAATTAAATGATTTCGGTAAGCAACGCGCGAACAAACACAACATAAGAATCTATTGCATAATCGACGAAAAACGGGAAACGATTAATATTCTCATGTATAAATATATATATATATATATATATATATATATATTCAACCCAGCGTTTTTTTTTTTTTTTTTTTTTTGGATAAATCAAAAGTTGTATACACTTATCTCGCTTGTATATAACTAAATAGATATTTCTGATATCATATTCATCACAATTAGAGTTGAAGGAAGTTTTGCTTTAACATTGTCGAGAAAGAAGAAGATCCTAATGTGAATAACATTTTCATATGGAGCGATTAAAATTTACTTAACAGAATTTATAATCTATGCAGTATCGTCAAATCAGTTTCTCGACTGCTTTTCACTTTCCATGACGTTTATTAATAAGCGCGTTACGAACGATTCAAGGCAATTATTATATCAATTATATTCGTTATGATGGAGAAGAGAGAAATTAACACTCTTAAGAGTCAAAACATTAAATTGTGATGTAAGTAAAATCAACTTTTTGCACGTTCGTGTTAATGTGAATGAAAGTGCGATGAGCTATCATGGTATAAATATATATGTATGGCGAAAAAGAAAAAATACAACATTAGAACATGCAATACCCTTAGGAGCCTTCATACTGCTACTACTACTACTACTACCACTACTACCACTATTACTAATATTAAAATACCAACCAAATAAACCAAACAGTTGGTTAGGTAGATAGTCACACAATAGACACGAAAGACAAACTGAGCAATATTGAGCGAAGCTCGTAGTGAGTAGTGAGTGGTGAGTGGTGAGTGGATATAATAAACAGTCATTTATGTACGAAATGCATGATATTCAAGTGGATATTTAACAGCAGACAGACATATATATATATATATATATATATATAGGTACGCAGGTGTTATGACATACATATGTAAATGTATGTTTGCTTGGATAATTGCACAAATACACAAACTTCTGTACACAATTCGGAAACTTTTAAGCCGCCATCAACCAGCCAACGTTTCGTAATATCTGCTATATACGTATTGCGGTAATGGCCATACAACAGACTATAGGCCAAGTTAGTTTCTAAGAAATATTGAAAAACGTTTTCTTCTTAACAAAAACCAGCTTTTTTTTTTACTTTTCATTCTTCGTTAGTTTATAAGTTCAATTTTTTTTTTTTTTTTCGGGGGAAAACAAAAACAAAATAAAGAAACAAAAAAACGACGACAACATTCAACTAGCGCCTCGCCTATTAATCTATCAGCCTAAACCAACTTAATTTACACGCTTGTGCTTATTTAAAACTGGCTAACTATGCTTTTATGCACATACGATGAGCGTTTAGTGACGTTTTGTTTTTGCATTTTTAAAAATTTTATTCAATTATAAATAAATAAAAAAAAAAAAAAAAAAAAAAAAATACAAAATTACATGCACCTCAAGCCGAATCTCGAGTGTCCATCATTTAAGTATAACACATACACATGAGATAATCTAAAAAAAAAAAAAATAAAAATATATTGCGATTAAGAACAAAATTAGTCTTACATTATACCTATAAGTGTGGCGCAGCCAATCAACCGTATGAGAATATAGAAAATGAATGAAGTTACGACTTGAGTTTTCTTCATCAATCCCAGTACATTTGAAGGATTAAATTTGCTGTGTAGGACGAACCAAATCATAATTTGAGAATTCTCAACTAATTAGTTAAATAGCAGCGCGTCAGACGGCCTTTACATTGATCTTTTAGTAGCCTTAGGAAAAATATTTATACCATATTTTCAATCAATATATTTTATAGGTTATAGGATATAAGCCGTCGTGTTTAGATCTATATTAGATGTTAGTAAACGAAGTGCCGTCATTTGTTTCTTTCTTCCTTTTTGTTTTTTATTTATTTCTGATTGAGAATTTTCCTAAAGTGCTCTCTATCAAATTGCTGGTTTCAAAATTTAGATCAGAATTTACCACGATTTGTAAGTTATGGCTTTTTTACGTATTGGGCGTGGCCTCCAATTTTTAAACTGGATGTAATTGTTAAATAAAACAAGCCCACTTCTTAAATTGGGCTTATCGCCATTAGCTACGTATATACGCGTATATGGCAACATTTTGGTCGCTCGAAAGACTTTCTAGTTCACAAAATCTATCCTAATTTTTTACGGCCTATAATTGTAGGGAAAGCCAACCAACATTTAGACGGACCGATGGACATGCAAAAAAAAACAAAAAAAAAATTGAAAATTTATATTTTATCGATATTGCTGCATGTGTAACAAATGATTAGACAAAGTTAGCATACACTTCGATGGCTGACAATGAGAAAGCGTACATTAGTTACGTCAAAATTGAATGCAGATGCGTCTGCGTTTTATTTTTAGTTGTTGTTTGGTATTTAAAGAAACATGCGTTGCTAAGTCTATGTGTGTGTGTGTGTGTGTGTGTGTATGTGTGTGCGAGTTTATTTAGTATTAGTGACATTTATAAATGCTGAAAGGTTTACATTTTCTAAATAAACACACATATATATATATATATATATGTGTATACGCATTCACATATACATATATTATAACACACACTTATACATAATTTGTAATAGCGATTTTAGTTTTACTTTCCGGTTTTTGGCAACTGAAAAATTGATAGAAAAACGATATGCAGTGAGAAAAATTAGTGAAGTGTTACAATTTAGAACGCAGTACACACATTCATCACTAAGCAACTAAAACGGTTTATTGCAATAAAACTCGCCTTTCACAAGGATACTTAAATGAAATATTGTCTAATGCCATTAAGAAATTTTGTCATGCCAATCATGACTTAACAGAAACGCCTGACACTTAAGTATTCACAAAATTTATTTTATCATTGTCAACTTGATTGTACCAAGTCAGCTTTAATTATTAGTGCCTGCTTTTGATTAGCGCATTTTTTTTTTTTTTTTTTTTTTTTTTTTTTGATAAATACACAAATACAATGATAATTAGTAGACAATTATGAATGTATTATGAGTTTAGGTAAATTGCAATTAAAATTTTCCTTTTATCTTTATCTCTATGGGAGTCGTGAAGAAGAAACGCGTACGCGTATTCTATAAAAAAAAAAAAAAAAAATACCATCAAATAGTCAGCTTTAGAATTTATTATTATAATAGAAAAAGCGAAACAAAATGTTTTTCATTTTTATTGTACTTTAATAGCACAATTTCTTCGGGCGTGCTCGTTTCACTTGTTGGCGGGAAAATTAGCAAAGTCAAAACTATTAATATTGTTTTAAATGATATCATCCTTCGAGTATTTTGACCTATCTAAAAATGCTCTAATAACGCTTTCTAATCAATTCTAATCAAACTACATTTACATAGATTATGAAGAAATACGCATTACGCTTATCCTTGAGATCATTAAGTCATCCGTAAAGATGGATGATAGTTGTAATGGCGATCGTGATTGAGGTCAACTTAATTCCCCACATATTGTTCAAAAACGAAAAAGAAAATCTTTAAAACAGATACCAATGCAAAATTCTTCACTGGGCTTAGAAATTAAAACGCATAACTCCTGACACTGTATATGACATAATCTACTTTGAATTTTTAAAACTGCCATGCGACTATGCCTGCATTGAGTGCATGTGAATTTACATTACGAAGAACAGTGCGGCCGGCGAAGGCAAATTTACATATAAACATCGATACAAATTGACATCGCTCGACTCGTATTGATACATGAAGTCAGAAAATGTTCATATAATTGGGCATATATAAAATTTGACTCAAGAAGATCGTTTAACGTCTCATTATTGACCGATTGTAGTCATCCGCCCACTTATTTTTTTGTAACTTTTACAATTAGATACAAAAGATTGAAACTCTTGTTAACGAAAACCTCTTAGTTAACGATTACAAAACAAATTTGAAAATCAAATCGATATATATACATATATACCCAAGCAGTTTGCAACAATTCGTAGATATAATAGTACCTCATAATATTCTTGTACATAATATGGCACCTATAGCACAAATCGATTTAAGGCCCGGTAAAAATGCACACGATCAGTCAGAGTACTGACGTTTTCGAAATTCCGTAAGAATTTTGAATGAATATGAATCTATTTCAAATTCTTGTAACTTCTTTCTTAATGACGGATCATCGACATTACAAAAAACACAACATTGACGCCATCGAATATGAGTCAAATAAGATTGTGTATCGATTTAAGCAAGTTCGCAAGCTTCGATCTGCTTCATCTTGGCACTTTGAAGATAACAAAAATCGAACTTTGACACATATTTATTTACGAACCTAGAGCAACCAAGAGCAATCGTTAGAATATGACTTAAGGCTTAAATTCATAACTATTCGTTACACTATAGAGAAAATCTAAAATAAATATCAGTGCAGAATTTGACTCAAGTCCGTAACGTTCCCATAGTTAGAAGAAAGGAGAAAAAAAACTTATATATGTAGTATGCCTGCATTTTTAAGATATGCTAGGCTCTGCATGTATGACAGCTAAGTATTCACTTTTTGTTTTTTATATTATTTGTTTTTTTTTTTTTTTGTTTTCAATAATTATCTGTAAGAAAATCATACGGTAAAGTAAAGCTTATCAAAAGTGTTCATCCATATTTTATTGGAGGAAAAAAAGAAAAAAAAAAAAAAGAAGCAAAAAATTTAAAATACTTGCTAAGGACATTTGGCAATGAATTGTGGATGGAATTCAGCAACAAATTCATAGGCACGTGTACATTATTTATAGTATATATGAAACAATCATAAGGGAATGAAGTAGACAACCAGGTTGGCAGAGAAAAAGGATGCTGTATGTGAGAGTGTATGTGAGTGACCTACTAAAACGACTATACATTTGTGCACAGACATAAAGGTTATAAGAAGGGTGATGAAGTAAAAAAGTAAAGAAAAAAAAAAAAAAA
>NW_023998414.1:31042202-31092388 GCF_014805625.2 Glossina fuscipes
GTTCATCTTTAATAACTTGGTAAATAAACATGATGAGCAAGATGAACCTTCACCGGCTTCAAACTTCGAATATAAATTAAAAATTAAATCTCTCTACCACATCTTCAATGCAGTTATACTCTATACTTTGTAACCAATTTATATATATATATATATTATTTTATTGAAATATTAATTATTGTTATTGTTATTGTTATTGTTATTATCTTTTATTTATTTATTATTATATTATTTTTTTTGCAATTATTATATTTACATTTAATTAATACGTTTAAGATACATTTTCATTTTGTTTTATTTTATTATATATTTTATTTATATTCCTTTGGTATTAAATTTAAAGAAATTTCTTTTATACCACAACTACTGCCACTAACTTTTCCATAATTGTTGTCATTTATTTATAAATTCAAAAAAAAAATAAATAAATAAATAAATAAACAAAAAAAAAAATTGTTATTTTCTTTAGCATAATTTTATAAATTATACTTTCTATCATTCATTTATTTATTTATTTATTTATTTATTTATTTTAATTTATTTTTTTCTTTGGCACTATCTTAGAGTGAAACGTCACACCAGGCTTACTTTGGTATACAACTCGACTGACATTGTACTACTACGTCCACGACTATGACTATGCCTACGATTGCCGTGGTTAGCTGCCTAATGGTAGCGGCCCGTTCGAACGTTTGTCGTCCGGTATTCTTTTCACTTATGCACTTATAAAATTGAATGCCTGTAATTGAATGTCATTTGAAAAAAAATTTGTTTGCCTTTATATTATTTTTTGACTGCTTTTTGCTCTTCTTTTTTTTTTTGCATTTTGCTTTTTTTTTGTTTTTCGATTGTTTTTTTTTTTTGTTTCCTGACTCAGACTCTTTATATTCCTTTCAATAGACATTTTCGCATTTAGCAATTTTATCAAATTCATTTTCTACCATTTTTTGTTTTGTTTTTGTAGTTGTTGTTGTTGTTGCTGTTGTTTATTGTTTATAACATATGGAGAGTATTGTGTATGCATGCATAGGGTCTTTAGAAACGTTAGGATTTTGTAATAACATAACAACGACAAAAGAGCACTGAAAGCCACTAAATAAATAGAAGGCAGAACAAGAAAATCAGTGTCATCAGAAAATCTCTAGAGTCACTATTTTATTTATATTGGTTTGCTTTCTTTTTTTATTTTTGGGCTTTTTTTTTTTTTGTTCCTTTTTTTCTTTTTTTTTTTTTTTTTAAGGGAAAAATATAAAAAGTCAGCAGAAAAATTTGTAATAAATGGAATAGAAAATATTATAAATAATAAATTAAATATTAATTTTTAGGTTTATTATACATACCGAAGGATTTACTGATAAACTCATTCTACACATGAAACTACCTTAGTTCGATCGTATAACGGGTAATCTATAAATTACATACATACAGCAAATTATATAGGGAAGCTCATTAGAGTAACAAAATTCGTTCGCATTCCCAATTCTCTAACTTTAGATATAACCTAACTATAAAGTGTGCATAAGGAATGCAAAAGAATTGTTCAATATTTTTTATTTTTTTTCTTTATATATATTTTAAACGTGAAATGCGGAAATGAAACTATCTGAGAATATAACTCGTTATTAGGTGGCCAGGCATATGCACAAGAGGAAACCAAAAAACCGGAAAACCATGAATTGATGAATCGACCGTAGGTTGATTATACATTTGATAATCATCCGCGTATGGTAAACATAAGAATATCTCGAATTTTTTTCATTTCATACGTTTGAAATCGGCAGATGGAAATCGTATGGCCTATGGCGCAAAACAAGACGATCAAAAATACTCATTCTCCGGGTGTTCTTTCTCTTTTTTTTCGCGGCTACTTTTAGAACGAATCGTTTTACATAATGATAAAGCAGAAAATATTGCATCAATCTTTTTTAAATTCTAAACGAGATATGGGTCGAATAGACCACTGCTTCCATTGGCTGTAAAGAGAACAGCAGATCGCAAAACCTCTAGATGCCTTAAGCAGATTCATGGGTAACCATCACTCATAATAAATATATGAAATTAAATATGTATTAGTCGGAACTTTTTGCAGTGAGCTTTCGTTTATAAGAAGAAGTGAAGAACTTTACTCCGCACTACAGTTATACGTATAATGATTTTTCAAAATGTGGACTTATATGGGATGTGGTTGACATGTTTGCATGATTCAGACCGTTTTCAATAGCGCTCGCCCTTGGGCCAAACCATGTCAGTGTATCAAATTTCATCAAAATATCTTTAAATTTGCGACCTTCGTCCTCCTCCTCCTCCCACTCCTCCTGTTTAAAAAATGATTCTAAAGCAATTGGTATAACAAAAGGTGGATCTATCTAAGCATTTCTGCATGTTCCGTACGTGCGCGTAAACTTAATATACCAATGTATGGTAAGTATTTTTTTATTTTTTTTTTATTTTAACATCATAGCTATTAGGGTCATTTCGTGAACGTATAAGTGATCTGTTGAATTGTGTATTTTTTAGGAGAACGATTCACTTCATAATTTGGATGGTTCTGATAAATGTTTGCCCTAAAGTTTAGGTTAATTCGGAACAACTGTGCTATAGACAAGGATGTCTTTTAATTTTTCTATTAGTTGTCTTAACATACATAAGCCGGCATACGACATCATCTAGCACGCCTTAAATCTCTCTTTTAACTTTGGAAACGTCATCGTTTCTATAGAAGACACAAAATCGACAAATATTTATTAATTTTTATAGAGAGCATAATGTTTCATTTAAGGGATTTGCTTATGCTCATAGCCAGTGCAAGTGTCCGTCCGTCCGTCCGTTAATTGAGATATATTTGAAAAGTTTTACAAATGAAAAATCTATCGTTTTTTTATTAGTTGTATAAAAGACAATGTCATTGTATCGGTATATCCCTATATTTGTATGTAGCATTCGTGTTAGACTGATTGAGTACAAATTTTGAATACATATTCTTTAGTTAGAAGACAGTAAAATTATATAAACTCAATTAGAAGTTAAATAAACAAAAAACTAATAAAAAAAAAAAAAGGATGAATTAGTTATTTACAGTTTTGCTTCAGCAACTTTATCTTAAATACGTATGGAAAAATGTCAATAACTTGTGCGATGGAAAAAGTTTGAAAATTTAATGAACATAAAGACAAAAGCTTTTAAAAATCTGTAGATAGCAGACGATACTGTTAGTGATAAAACGATGCATCCAACTATTAGTTGCTTCACGATTATTGAAACAATTCAGATTGGTGCGAGTTCAATTCCTTAGTATTTATTAAAATTGTTTTCATAAGCGTAACGAGCAGCAGCGAAACAATATTATATCCTGTTAATTCGGTAACATCATGTTACGTAAAGCTTTTCGTTTAATTTTCCATATTTGCATTCTTCACTTCAACTTTTGATCTATATTCACATTAGGAGCCATCTTAAGCGAAATATAACCAAAAAAAGAAAAAAAAAAAAAAAAAAAACAAACCACTTGTAGCAGAAACTTTCGTCAATGTACTAAAGGAAACTTTACAGGAACTTGTAAGTTGTGGGTAAATGAATAAAGAAAGATTTTGTTTCACGTATCTGACAACTGAACAGCCATTATATTGCATATTCTTTCTATCGATGACCAAAACTTTTGGCAAAACTAATGTCTGGCTTGCTTGGATCTCATTGATATTATAATCAAATTTAAATTTTTTCCGATTATATATCGGATATCACTTTGACAATCTAATGACTAATTAGTCATTTGATTCGACCCATAAAACTTTAATTCATGCAAATATTTGACGATACCTTACACAAATATTTAACGATAAAAACACTTCGCGCTTGTTAACATGGCAGCATTTATTGCTGCTCCACTCTTGATCAACATGAACTGTAATCGTATCAATTCACTCATCCGTCCATTTCGCTATTGTTGGAATCGTTTCAAACGCAATAATAATTATAGGATACTGAAAATGTATTCTCTGCCGAATCCTCGGAGTCATAAAATTGGAGCAAACTCCTTCAAATCTTAAAATATTGATGCATAATTTACTTACGATCGATCTGGACATCGAAGAAGGTAAGGATTATATATCACACTTCCAATTTTCAAACAAAGAAACCCGATTCGCACATATATCTGCTTGCGGTAGTTGATAACAAATTTTCGCCCAATAGTGTGTATAACTTATGGATTTGATTGAATTTAATTTCAATCAAAGTTTTAAAGTAACACTAAGAATAATTTTTATAACAGATAGTTAACAGTTTATGTTAGTGTTTTTAGTTTCAATATGTAACAAAAGTTTACTAAAAAGCTTTATTTTGTCATCATTTGTTCTTCTATAGAATGTAAAGCTTACTGCGGTAAAAGAAAGCGTAACAATAAGACCAAAAAAGATGTAAGAAAAACACTTTAAATTACATGACTTAAACTCACTAAAGCGCAACAAAAAAGCAAGTCGACGAAATTATAAAAAAAAAAAAAAAAAACAAAAGTATATTCAAACAAATATACTGACATTTCGGAGGAGATAAAACATAAAAACTTAGGCAATTTAAACTTGTTGTCACTGCAAAAGTTTCCTAAGGATACTCTAAAATAAAATAAAGCAAAAATTTTTAGCAAGTATATATAAAGAAGTTTATGAGAGGAAGACCGAAAAGAATAATTACGAATAAAAAAAAAAAAAAAAGAAAAAAGGAATGTAAACTAGAAAAAGGCTACACTTAGCTAAAGGCGAATTTCCTTTACCCGCCACTTGAGGCATACATATGAGAGATTCAGAAAGTCTTTCGCTTATTGAGGGACGTGGCCCTGAAAAAGCAAAAAAAAAAAAAAAAAAAATTCCTTCCAAATTTTATAATCGATATCTGTAAAAATATTTAGAAAAGAAATTTTTCAATTTTTGTTTTTTTTTTTTTATTAATTTTTCATTATAAAAACAACAAGTTTTAGCTTTCTATTTGAATTCTTGATACCGCGACAGACAGACAAGCCTATATACTACTAAACAGTCTAGAAGAAAAACTCAAGTCTTAATTAAGCCTTAATTTACCTGGCCAAGCCAAAATTTTAATAGAGAATAGAGAGAGCTTTGAAAACGGATACAGTAATAAAAAATAATAAAATTATTTGCAGTACCCCTACCACCTTGGAGGCAAATTTCTTACTGGTTCCCTATAAGAAGCGACAAAGCAACGCTTATGCTAAACAACGATATAATAACTTCACAGGTTATTTGGTGAATCATTTCGTTTGCTACAGACGGTATAACAAATTTAATATACCCCTTTGTAGGCGTAATAAGAAAACTTTAAAGTACATGTCTGCTGCAATGAAAAAATTAAGTCAAAATAGTTCACAACATATTTCTATTCTATAGTGCGCGAGAAACAAAAAGCAAGGCTTTTTATCGTATATATATATGTATAAATAAAACTTTACAAAAATTAAAAACAAAAAAAATTTCCAATTTTTTTTTTTTTTTTTTTTTCGTCTGCACTAAAAATATATTCAAATTTTTTGTTTGCATTGATTAGACACAGCAGCCTTAAGCTGACGCATTATTTACGCTCTTTTTCTTTGTGTATGTGAACATTTTTTCTAGTATTCAGTTAGAAAATTGAGCAATGGTTGTTTTAAGATGAATCCCGGCAAACAGAGCGTGAATTTGGATGTACGTTGACTGGTATTTAGTATGACGTAGAGATATGCATGCGTCATGACGCGTCCTAATCAACTTGACAATCGCATTATATATAAGGACCCAGTTGCGTTGCGGTTATTTAAAGGTAGCACGAAACGTATAAAGTGGTCTTAGTTTGTCTATGATAGCACTTTGCAAATTTGTTAAATTATGGTACACCACAGTGTAAACTCAGCCAGCAAAATGACTTATGTATCATCAGTTATATATAGGTTGCGATGTCATATGCGATGATAATTGGAATGAAAAGAGCTGAGGGCTTCAGATGGATTGGTTGCGTCTATGCCTGTTATTAAAAGTAATCTGAATTGATTCGGCATTCGTTAGCAGAGATAGAGTGTCGCGCTAATGTACGTCCATTTGGCCCCGCGCCCTTAACTTCTTAATATTACGGATATGAATCGTTTTAAGTTGTTTATTGCATTCTTCACTCGTTCGCATTAATTGTTGTCGCCTCTCTTGATACAATTTATTCTCTTTCCAATAATAATTTTTCTTTAAAAGGATGAATATGAAAGAAGAAAACTTTCTTCTGCAAGCTGAATATATGTCCTCTGATATTTGCTATATTGTAATCGATTCGCCACTGAGTCTGAATAAATTTGCATCGCGTTGGAAATTCTAATTATGTCGTGACTTGAAATGAAAAATAATCGATAAATCGCTCTTAGTCACCTTTATAATAATAATCAGTCTAGTCGAAGTTGGAATTGGAGTTGTGCTAAGCAATATTGTGATTTTGAAAACACCCCTAACAAGATTACATTTTTATTGAAGAAAATATTGTGCAACACAAGCAAAGTTATAATAAATATAAATTAAATTCGTAGACTTTAAACAGTTGAACCGCAAAGCTAAATGAACGTTAATCAGCCATTTTATGATTCCCTTAACCAAGGGTATCATTAGCAAAAGTACAAGATTTTATTGCTGATTACTTTTAGGTTATTTTTCGTAATTTCCACACTCAGTGTGTGCTGTATTCAAATCAAAATTTAACTAACAACGGCATCACATGACTCTCACATATTTGAACTTTAACGAAAAAATAAAATTTGATATAAAAATATTGAATAAATTCGAAGAATATTTCAAAGATATTCTTAATTAAAATTTCATTTTGATGAAAAAATGAATTTACTTGCTTCGTGTGCAAGCATTTATCGTTCATTTAACGGAATAATTTTTGCTAAAGCAATTATCATAACGTTCGACAATTATCTTTCTACTATTGACCTTGACCAAATATTAAACTTTGGTAAGCAAATATTTTCACACAAACTACATATGTGCGAGTTGCAAACTTAAATCTCAAAATAACAAAAAAGAGTAAAAAGATTTTATTTTTTTAATTTTTAGGGTACATTGTAACAATGCTTAACGTTGCCTTATGTACTTATGATCGCAAGGGAAAATTTATTATTCTTTAAAAATTTCATTAAGAAAAACTCAAACAACATTCATATATGTATAGAAATCTAATGAGAGACATATTTTCTTATACCCAACATCACCTATACATAAATTTTTTTCATAGCATTCTTGTTCTCAATTTTCAACTAACTTCTTCAACGAGTGTTTATCAAAATTGTCGAAATCATGAAGTGAGTCGTTTTACTAAAAACTGCATGCAATTCGGAAAAGTCGTTTCTATGCTCGCAAAACGGCTTAAACAGTTCAAAATTCTAAAGGAAAAGAAATTTTTAAATACTTTTATACCCTACGCTAATTGTGGCACAGGGGTATATTAAGTTTTCACGGACGCATGAAACATCCTGAAGAGCTTGGGAAAAACTTCATCTTTCCTTACAGCGATCAAATCAGAATCATTAAGCTTGTCTGTCCGTCTGCCCGTGTATCCGTCTTGTAATCTTTGATTCAACCTATAGGACGCAATTTTTAAAATATTTTGACGAGATTTGGTAAACTGGCATGCTTTTGTCTAAAGATGAACACTGTTGAAAATTGCTTTGATCGGACCATATGACGCGTTATTATCACAAGTCGTCATATGAATAACTGTGCTTAGAGTAGAGTACTTAATGGTGGGCCACAGTCTACTACGATATATTTACATATTTATGCCAAAGTCTTAAGTCATTAGTAAAATTTTAGTTTGAATCGAATGAATGAATGAATGAATGAATGAATGGAATCGACATAATAATGTATGAGCCATGTTTTCATCTTTTTACTGAAATTTCTTGCAACTTGAGTAGAGAAAAAACAAGGTAAGAATCGGACGACTTTAGTAAGCGAATTGACGCTTACATGTATACTTGTAACAGTGTATAAACGACAAAATCATGTTGAAATTTTAAGTAGTGAATATAGCATAATAAGAAAGAAAAAATCTATTTAGCGATTCATCACAACCCCGTATGCACAGTATATGCAAGGTGTCATTTCGATAAGCCATCCACTACGATACGTCCAAGGGGAAAAAAACCTTCCCATATATATCCTACAATGTTGATTTAATACCTTATAAATCGTTTTTGAAGCCTCTATGTCAATTATCGCTATTGATTAATATGTATCTATGTATTACATGTATTTCTTACGTGGGAACTTGCCTGAAAAGCATATAAAAAATTCCTAAATATTTTCAGGAAATATTTGCATCTCCATTATTACCAATTTACATATAAAAAAACGTATTTTGTCAGCTGCGGGAATATGAACCATTTTTACTCTCACTCGTAACGGGCTGCAAACGTATGTGATATATATACTTTTAGGTGGCATGAAAAAAATTCAAAGAGAGAGAGAGAGAATGAAATTTTTATGATGAAGCTAAAATAGACAGACAGCCGGATCCACAAATAAACAAGGGTGGCGATATCGATATAGAATCAGTCATTACCAGCGCGTGCATATAGTTTATAAAAGCGAGCAAATGATTTCTCCTACGATATGGTTATGCGACGAATTTACTTCCAGAAATTACGATACCTCTTGTCAAATGAAGGGGAAAATTCTGAGAATGACATCGGAAAAATACTGCCTGGTAGAGTTCTATATATCATATTATAATTTTTGAAATTTTACATCGGTTTGCCAAATTGATTTTAAAGTGAAAGCCTCAGCATTATTATCAGAATAACAAAAAAAAGGAATCAAAATTTCCAAAAGCGATTTTAATCTTTCAAAAGAATTAAAAATTCGATTATGAAACAGAAAATGTTTTGAACGGACTTGGGCTCTTAAGTGGGCAGCCTTCAAAGAGATCATGCGAAGAGATCCTAATCTAGATTTTCAATAAGGACCGTAAACATTGATAAATTACTTCAGGAGAATCCACACAAATAATAATACTGTAAGTAGGAAGTGTAATGGACATGAGAGGCGTGAGTTTCACAACACTAGAATACCCAGCAGTATTGTGAATTGCTTGCCATAATTGCTTATTAGCCGAATCAGCTTGTGTGCTTACAGCGAGAACGAATTTCAGTTCGCGGTCCGTAATTCAGGCAGCTATGGTCCGCTCCTCTCGTGAATGTGGGTTCAATCAATTGATCAATCGTGGAAAAAGAAGAAAAAAATGATCACTTATTTCATGCTTTATAGAGGAAGTCATTTGGCTAAAAAAGATAAATTAATTATGTGGGCATAAAGTTCTAATCGCGAGTTTTTTTCTATTTTTCTTTAATTTTTTTCTTATGTAGCCATCTTCATTTCCTTTTTTCTTTCTGACAAAAGGAGGGCAAGTGCAAAAAAACACTTTATCCTACCTTACGACATGACTGGGAATTTTACACTTTATCATTATTTAATCTGTGGGGATTAATAAATGTTTTTTAAATTTTTGGTAACCCTGTGAAGATGTAAATAGAATGTAAAAAAGTTGGTAGGCTTGGAAAATGTTGGCAGACCTGAAATTAATTAATAAATTTGTACAGTAAAAATTCGAGTTTCTTACTAAATGTAAATTGCGATCGATCAGATCTAGGTCATGGAATATTTTTACTGTTGCAAGTATATCTTACGTGGCTATTTTTGATAAGCAACGAATTAACGATACTACCAGCTCAATAAGAGCATTTCGACTGATGAGATATTTAAAATTTTGAAAAAATAATTAATTGAATTTAAATTAAGAAAATGAGAAAAATAGCTAAATAATAAAAAATTAATTCAAATAGAAATTTTTGAATAAAGCTGGAATCTTGCAAATCGAACGAATGTGTATCAATAGAAACAATTGTTGCAGTTGAGCTGCACTACGGGCCTATTTTACCTAAGGTCATGAATTCATGTATATCAGTATAATGACTCTTAGGTTCATATACAAAAGCTATACGATAAGACTCCAGCAGCGTTGAACTGAAATGAGTCATGTTATCCGCAGCGTACTTCAAAGATGAAATTTTCTGACTGATACTAGGTTCTAGCCATGGCTTATTAGATTTTTGACTAGAGCTTTCATTCTCATCACCATTTCCTAACATTATTTGCTTTTTTGTATACTCGGAGAATAGTCCTTTTTGTATGGAATTCCTCTCCTATTACTTTTTTTATAATAATTGCTCAAGATTACTATCAAGAATTGGACACAAACATATTCATATATAAATTTTTAAATAAAATTCGTGTAAACGAGTTGGGATGACAGTTCCTTTAAACATGTTCCTTTCAAAAACATGGAACGTAAATATGTTTTCGTGTTGCTCGAAATAACTTCAATACATCGAAATGGATTTTCTTCAGCCAATCTTTAGGTTTCACAGATAGTCGACGAAATGAGAAGAAACATGGACGCTTTTTTATTGCAGAATGAAATTTTCTTATATGCTTCCTGAAGTTTGAATATTTAACTCACTTAAACGTTTTAAGCTGTAACTAAGGAAAGCAAAGTAATGGCAGCGAGCAGGCTAACAAAGAAAAACCGTCAAGGTTAAATGGTATATGGGTTTTTTTTTTTTTAATTTTAGATGAAGGCATTTCTCTCCGCCGTCCCCAAAGCCAAAAGCCTTAAGGTACGACCTTAACTAACAACCTTAACTTAACCATGATTACTTTGTTCTTTTATAAAAATATATTAAAATAAACGCCAAAGTAATCGCCACAATTGTTTTCCTATCCTTTGCGTTACAATTACTTGTGCATTTTATCGTATAATAAATGCATTTACATCAAATATTTTGAAATACTTTATTATATTAAGCATATTTGAATGATGTGAAACACGAAATCCATTAGCACGAAAAGCTTTTGCGTACAAGCTTCGTCTCGTGATTTACATTGAATTTTTAATTAAGGCATTTCAATTATATGAATTAACCTTAGATTAGTGGTTACACTTACTTACTTACTTAAACAAATTTTGAATTATCGAATAGATAAATATATAAAGTATTGACAGTAATTTTACGAAGTACGCGCGTTAAATTTTATAATCGTAAATGATTGGATTATGGGACCAAACGAGTTTACTTTTTCTGCTTTTTCTCTTTTCGCACGATCGAAAAACGTATGCCCTTCCAAGTATATCTCTCTTGAAATAGATTACATTTTTTATTTCGGACATTCTTCTGCATATGTGTGTGCTATAGCAATCAAATTATCAGCTCGGATATAAAACAGAAACTTAAGACTGAAATTTGAATTGAAAATTGAAAAGCGCAATTTGTCTGTAATATACGCATATCCTTAGATAGTTTTCTCAGACCAAGTTTTAAAATGTGCACACATTTACCCGCAAGCATGGCCGCAGTAATTAAAAGGATGCAATGATCGATCTCATTAATAGCTTACATTCTATATATTAATTATAAGAGACACAAATTTAAAATCTGACAGATAAATAATCTGCTTTTAGTACAAGTATCTCAAGGCAGACAAACTATTTCCATCAAGTTTGCAATGTTATTTATGTACAATAATTTTGATGAAATATTCGTTGTGGACAAATGTCAATATTTATATAGCGGCCAGTTGTTTAATTCCCTGGCATTGACATATATTTCTTGTTTTTTTGTTTTTTTTTTTCTTGGTGTGTTAACAGTGTATGTATTTATGTGTGTACATTGCATATATCAACTTAATGTGCGATAATAATAATAGACACGCAAATGGAGGGCTAAGGATAAATTACTTAATTACCTAGACCTAAATGCCCTTATCAAGGCTATGGGGGGAGAGAGCCCTACATATGTTGTTTGCGACATATCTGAATCAGCGTAAGATTTCTTACGATCATAAAAATTAACATGGAAAGCATTATACACCGCATACCTATGCTTTCAATAAATTAGGCGATAAATTAGGTTACAACATCAGACAATTCGCGCATGCACTTGCAATAAGGATATGTTTCACGTTACAACCTACAGTATCGAAAATATGTATCTTGGCCATCAATATGTATATGACCAATCACTCAGGGGATGTTCTCTGTTCGCGTAACGCGGCGACAATAAGAAAGAAGTGGGGAAAGAGAAGGAAAAAAACGAAATGGCGGAAGTGATGGCCGCGGACTAGTCGATGTATATCCCCCTTGCCTACTAAGCATTCATTAGAGCTGCGACCGAAGCAATCTCAGTAAAATCTTGGTAAAATCAAGTGTCCTGTCGTTTGGTACGACACTTGAGTAATCTAAAATTTTCCACAGATCATTTAAAAGGTTAGTCGAAAAATACTTCTGATCAGTGGACTAATCGGCTTACAATTAAAAAGAAAATATTTCGAAATTTTTGCTTATAGATTTAAGGCTATGTATATAAAAGTTAAATCTCTAACGTGCATGCGGCTTTTTCAGATGCCATTTTCAATTAAACTAAAATTTTATAAAAAAAAAAGAATAATAAGAAGAAGAAGAACTAAAGATACAATTATTTGAAAGTACATATGGAAGAAAAGAAGGATCTTAGCACTGTTAGTAGCCGGAAAAGTTTTGATTGTCATTTATATATGTGTGTTACATACGTTTACCAATTAACGGGGAAAAGTGAATGTCAAGCTATAGACGAAATGAACTTCATTCTCCTTAGCTTGTGTTTTTGATTATTTAATTGATCGGTTAAAGTAGCAGAAAAAAAGGAGGAAATCATCTTTTTATTTACGTATATATCTCAGTTAAGTTTATATCATTAATGAATTGAGAAACTTAGAAATTTAGATAAGAGCCAAGTTAAGGTCTGTTTAAGCAATAAAAGTGTTTGGTAGATTCGTTGTTGTTCGATAATGTCTTGGTGGTGTTACAAGCGGAAGGATTAAACTTATATACTTTCAACTTCCGGTTGTGAGTCTAATAATAGAGTTCGTATGTTTTTGCTTACTTTAGTCTTTTCATGCATTACCTGTAAGGTTGTTTTATGGTAATGACATGGTTGACTTGCACACACTCATATCGCTGACTTTGGATAAGAGTGGAGTTATTTTCGTATATATTTATACATAAACATACACACAAACATATACACAAACACAAACACACGCAAACAGAAACACACAGACACACACACACACAAACACATACATAAACATCATTTAAATTTATTGACCTTGATTTTGCCTTCATTTTTTTTAATGCTTTCATTATTGTTGTTTTTTAAAATGAATTTTACGTGACGTAATATTATTAAATCTAATGACGCAATATTACGAATTATTTCATATACAAAAAATATTGAAGAAAGCAATAAGAATTTGAAAAAGAATTTCATTATAAAATTTTTTACAAAATATTTAAGCAAAAAGGAAAAGCGATAAGTTGTAGTATTTTAAGGAGAAAACATTGAAAGCAATATATTGCTAAATTTAATAGCTTTTAATAGTTAAGGCCCGAATAAAGATGTGATGTTTTTGAAAGATTACCTTAAGATGAAGAGGCAAATTTTTCTTATAAGCAAAGTTGAACTTTTTTTAATTAAATTAAATTAAAATAATTAAAAACATGTACAAATGTCCCGTGAATTTTTTTAATTAGATAAAATAAAACAACTACCAACGATTTAGACCGATATTGTATACCACCTAT
Organism: Glossina fuscipes; assembly: GCF_014805625.2. Lineage (NCBI taxonomy): Eukaryota > Metazoa > Arthropoda > Insecta > Diptera > Glossinidae > Glossina > Glossina fuscipes. The sequence goes on from NW_023998414.1 coordinate 31,055,907, forward strand.
AGTCAGTAATTATTAGTTTACTTTGACCTAAGCACTGTGCATATAGTGATATACTTTTGTTTGATCGATTTGTTATAAAGTGCAAAATATTTTTTATTTTTTTTTTATCTTGATATCAGAGATAAGTTAAAAATTCTGAAAATGAATTATGCCTCTTTTATATCACTTGAGATTGTTAACGACCTTCAAATAATTGCAAGCAGGAATGATTAAAAGCATTGAAACATTGTTTTCATCTCGCGAAAATTTATTATTTATTTATTTATTTATGCCTTTTTCATTGTTTTCATTGTCATTTTTTCAAAAAATACGAACTTTCTCAGATTATATTTGCAGCCGGGACAGTAGATTCATTGGGGGAAAATATTCGATTAATCGAAATTTTTTTATTAAAAAAAAAAAAATCATTATAACAGTCATTTAAAGCAATCATTAGTTTTTGCAAAGTTTTGAATGGAAATTTTATGCCATGGCCGGGAAAATTTTTTCATTTACGAGCTAATTGCAATTCTCATATTGAGGGGTGAGGAGGAGCGTAGAAGGTGATCGAACTATCTATCAAAATCGCTCATGTTACGATCCACAATGCCTTTGCAGTGCTGCTATGCGTAAGCAAACTGAATTATTTGAAATTTTAAACATAGCGAGCCGGACTCGGTGACATCACGGGCTGCGGACCTAGAATATGTAGGAAAAATGTATTGCTTGATTTAAATTCTTCTACATAAAATCACCGCCTCGTGACATAGTACCGTTCGAATCGTATTAAAATTTACTTAATCCACTTTTGTTCACTTTTGTTTGTTCATAACACTTACTAAGAATTCCCAGCGTACATCGTGTACCTTAAGAAGTAGCCGATGACTTTACACTTTTAAAGATTCGTTATAGAAAATATATTGAACGAACTGTTTTACTCATTACTTGTCCTGCAGAATATATTGAATGCGGATGTATGCATGTAATACTCGGATGGATTCGATATAATTCGACCTTTTACTATATCGATTGATTCAAGTGTCTCTGTCTGCTCGTATATCTGTTTGCGGTCCATATACTTTTGTGTTCACAAAAAAAAGCAAATATTTGTTTTCAATGTATTTCGGGTCAAGAGCGAAGACTGTTGAAAATGAGTTAAATTAGATTGTCTTTAGCTTGTCAACTGCTCATATAACGTCTCAATTCTATTAAACAAATTTACAATTTTCATATTTTGGGTCATTTTCTCCACAAGAGACGTACGATCTGCACTGTCTCGGCATACTAATGGAATGGAGCAATATTTTCCTTCGAAAAGTAGCGAAAAACTCTATTTTGCATTAATATTTTATGATTAGAGAGATATAGGGATTAGACATAAGCATTATTTGTGCCAAATATTGTACACAATGTCAGTTGATTTTTGAATGGATTTTCGATCACTTATATAATATAAGCTTTTATGTATCAATAGAGTCTAATTTGTAGTGTGTTATGACAAGAAAAAAACAAGTTCTTTAAGGAGGAAATTAATTTTACATAATTTGAATAACGTCATTTCACTTTTAAGACCGCCCATCATGGAGTGCTGTCATGAAAATTATACCTTTACATGGGAGCAAAGCATTTTTCGGTTTCATCATCACAAAAATAAATGGATTGGCATTAGACGATATGCTATCAGAAGCATTTAATGATCGGCCTTGCCCGGCTATAAGATTATTAGTCATTTCTATGAAGCAAAATATTTGAAAAACTGAAATTTTTTAGATGCACATCGTATCGTCTGCCCGGTGCCTCCAAGGTAGAATGCATTTCAGACGTGTAATAAATATCTCGTTGAACACAATAACAAATTTATCTAAGTGGAATCAAATAACAAGGAAAAGCAATTAACTTAATTATTTATTTAAATTTATCCATTTGCACGTTATCAAGACTTTCTACGAAAAATTTTGTTTGCAACAATGTCTTAGTTTAAAATCTTATACTTCAGTAAGTAAGTATCTTATATTTAATGATTTGAAGCAGCATTTATCTCTCTGCATTTGTATGTATGCACGCGCTAGTGTATGGCTAGTGTGTCAGTGCTAAAATATGTAAGAAAATAATCTTTTCAAAAGATTTTTGATTTATTTGACAAAATAAACGTAAATAAAGAAGAATATATATATGTTACATATATATATACGTGTGTGTATATAGAAGAATATAAATGCGTATAATATTTCTAAACCACTATGAAAGCCCATCGGGATTATCTCTAAGGTTATTTATTATAAAAACTAAAAGTTATTTTCAATTTTTGTGTCAAACACATATGCAAGCGTAAGTAGGTTAAATTCAAACACTATACTTCCATATTAGCAATCAATAAATTATAGCATATAGTATAGCTAAGAGAAAAGCTTGCAAAACTGATGTTAGAGAATGGAATTTATTTGACAAATGGTTTTCCCATTATCTATTTATTTAGAGAGCAAATTAAATTCGCTTCCAACTAAACATGTATCGTACAATAAGGTATAACAAGCATTTAAAGCATAAAAATGCAAAACAATTTGTTATTATTAGTATCGATAATCACACTAATGCTACCCTTTTAAGCAAAGACAAGCCAATTTAACCTTAAATCTTTTTAAAGTCCTTCCTTGTTATTTTTTTAATAAAGATTTTTTCCAAGGCAAAGAAAAATAAAATAAACACGTAGACCGTAAATATGCTATGTAACATAATGTGCTATGTAAGCATAAGATTTGCATAGCTTTAACGTATCGTAAGTCCATCCTTAGGTGCCTCATCACGTCTAATTTATGTATCGGAAAGCGTATGAAATAAGCAAATCAAAGCATTTATTATCTTAACAAAATGATTATTACATAAGCGCACTAAGTTATATATTTCTAGTTAGAAATTATTATCTTAACAACAAAAGTCTTGAAAGCAAGCGATTTAATGAAACTTAGAATTTGATTCGGGAGCAACTAGAACCAATTGTACAAAACTACTGAGATCAGTGTCCTTGAATATCTGGAAAAAAATATACATTATTCGGAAACAATTTTTCCCCTGAAAATATCAAATTCTTTCCCAAGCGCTATCGATATCAAATGAATGCCTTTCTTGATCTTCTTCTCTCTTCTAGCTCTTTTTCGGAACGTGTTTGTGCTCATTTAAAAGCATTTCCAAGAGAGTGTTTTTTTGTTCAATAGTTAAAAATATGGCTAAGAGCCTCCATGAATATCATTATTTTGCTATCTATCCTTCCATTCAGAAAATATCGTTAAAAAACTCCTTTCCTTTAAGCTGATACAGCGGTTGCACTCATTAAGATCAAAGATCGTCGTGCCGACTTCAATAGAAAAAATCACAGATAAACTTGATTGAACTGATTCCGTCTCTTAAATTAATTAAAAATACATATGCAAGTAAGCGTGTACCGTTTCGAATGGGAAGATTTGACACTCAACTACAATTTCCCCGAATTGCGTTGCTTATCGCACTTGTATTTTTATTGAGAAGCTTGCAAGCAAACATCCGCATCAAGTCGTAAAGTGAACAAATTGAGTCCACCTGTTTTTATGTGATGGGCAAAGTAAGAAAAAAGTTGACGATACTTAATCTAATGATCAAATAACGAAAAGCTAATGATCAACGGGACTTGCACTCCCCTGAGCTGGACTCATGTAGGAATTCCAGTGTTTTAATTGCATGCTTCTCGTCAGCTTTCGCTGAGAGTTGAATATGCAAACTGATATCACAAAAGATCGTGGCTACTATGTTCTAGAATGCAGATGATGGAATTGTGTATATTGAAGAGATGAAGACACAATGGTATTATAGCGATTTAAATAAGGAAAGTCGTTATTAATTCTTGCATAAAAAAGACCGAGAAAATCAAACCGTTTGATTTCGTCACATGCGTCGATCATTCAAACTGTATTTATGCTCTGAAATTGTTAATGTGTTAGGCTATGTATCCCGAATATTTATTATCTTCAACGTGTAGCCGGGAGAATAGAAGAAGAAAAAATGTAATGACAACATTTTAAAATAAGTAAGAAAGAAGTATCCGATTATAGTTGAGTCTTTTATATTCATCGCTTTCATCTTAAAGCAACGGAAAAAGAAAATATTAATAATAATTTCGATGCTTTCTAGTATTATGTAAGTGTGGCTGAATTTTTCCCTTTTATTGCGATAATTTAGGATCACTCCAGTATGCATGTGGAATATTTTGTCGTTCCATTGGTTATAGATTGTGAATAGTAAACAGAGATAAATCGATATGTTACATGGTAGACGTGTTATTTGATCGATTTGACTTATTTTTAATACCAATCTCGCTGACCGCAACAACTTGCAATGTTTTTACGAAATTTTTCAATTGAAAAAATGTTTAGCGTAGACATTTTGCTGAAGGACAGACAGACATGGCTAAATCAATTTACAATTTGAAAATGATCATCAATATTGGTACTTTATAGACTCTCTCAGGTGTGCATTCGCTTTAATGAGATGAACAAACAGACCCCCATGGTGCCGTGATAGATACAAAAAACTGTTCTTTCTTCTTTCGCTAACTTTGGGCGCTTTTCGGTAAATCGAATTAAGAACATTTTTACACTTGTCTTTGATAAATAATAGGATACAATCGCGGACGCAGCCAAATGATTTTAAGTCTTACGCAGGCCTAAAATATATCTATTCTTAATGTGTTCTCTGATGACTTCTATCAAGAATTACACACGGAAGCCTAACACTACAAATAAAATAAGCTACGCACTCTTTGAAAAGGATCTCAGATATCCATTACTTTAAGTGAGTTCTTAAAAAAAATGTACAATATAAACTTAGCCTTGAAGGTGATGCTTGGATCGATGAGAAGAAACTTGAATGGATATGATCAAATGTTTGTTTAAAATGAACATCGAATTAAATTCATTTTCAATGGTGTTTGTTCTTGGGTCAAAGGGTGCCAGTGTACCAAATTTCATCAAAGTATCTCCGACCTGTGGGTTGAATACAAAAATGTATGGACAGACAGGCGGAGGAGCTTAGACAGATTCTGAAAATGATTTTAATCGATCCAAATAATAAAGAGTGGGCCTATCTCAAGTGCTTCTTGGCGTTGTCTACATCCGCATAACGTACCCTCGTACCACAACGGATGTAGGCTATAGCACTTGGACCAGAAAAATCGAACAAACAGAACGATATGATTACAGATGAGTTTATCTTAAGCCCTTCGGAGTATTACATATACTACTCATACGTATGAACTTAATATAACCTGCAAGTGGTATAGTGCGCATTTACATTTGCACCACTCAATCCATTAATCTAAGACTTCGTTTTAAAGTGATCACGCGATATGTTTCTTAAACCAAAAATTTCTAGAATAAAGAACAATGAGAATATTTCCTATACGTCATGGCCATAATCGTTTGTTCATCAATTCTGACCGTGAAGGAAAGTGTTTCTCTGCATTTCAATGCGTGTATATTTAGTCAATTAATATAAACTCAATATATATATATATATATATTTTTTTTTTTTGACTACTAGCTTGCTAACCTTTAGAATTAATACTAAACCACAAGCATATTGGCCTCGAACTAAAGATTTCTTGTCCTCTTGAGGACCAAGAAAATCCCCAATTTTACGTTGTTTTGTTACACCTATACCAACTAATTCCTGCTTTTGCACATCGATATTGGAAAAATTCCATAGTTTATCTATTTTTAGGCTCAATAGTTTTAAGGTTTTCGATTGTATTATCACTTATTTGCTCATTTGTGTGTGTGTATGTGTGTTTGTGTATGCATAACGAGTACGCGTTCAAGTCGCGACTTTTTCAAAGCCTTAACGAAATTTCGATGTTTTGTGATACACAATCATTACACGTTGGCCGAAGTTGATGAAAGCCCTAAATTGATCGATATAAGTTAGGATTAGTCGAGCAGAACGATAAGAATCTTTGAACAGCAAATATTTCCGTAACGAAATTTCATCAACCACTTGCCTCATAGTGCTTTCTCTACATCTGAGGCTTACAGCCTTTTTTTTTTTTCATAAGATTGCGGAAAATTTGTACTTTTTTTCAAAAATGACAAAGCCAAACGCATCAAAGTTTTATGTTTGTTTTTTCAATGAAAATAATTTGCATTTTTGCAAAGTTCGAGGAATACTTGTCACATTGGAATCACAAATTTTTGAATTAATCGAAAGCGCTGCAAATTCTTGACACCTATTAGCCAGTAGGTGAAGGCCTGTAGGACGCTTTCAATTTTTTCTTTTCAGATATATCTTCCCATTCATATCTTAAGCAGATATCCGAACTGGTTGCGCTAATCGTATGTGTGAAGTGAGTATGGGGCTCGAGATTCTACTTGAAAAGAATTGCTCTCTTTTGGTGGTCAATCGAGTTCTTCAATTTCTTTATGACTTCGTGGACCGTGGACCGTGGACCGTGGACCTTATCCATGTGCATATATTTATATACTGAGAGGACCGTGAACCTTATCATGTTATCCATGTGCATATATTTATATACTCAGAGAACTGTTTTTTCTCCTCTCAGCAATTATTTATTTACAATGGGTTTACGTCTTTGATTTGGGTTTTGATGCATAAAGAATATTAAGCGAAAACTTACAGCTTCAATGAAATTATGATTGATTAAAGAGGAGATTAAAGCTCGAACCAAGGCCATTGAAGTTCCAATCAAGAGGAAAAAAAAACAAAAAAAAAAAATAATAATAATAATAATGATAATAACTTTAAACAAAAATCAAAAATCATTTTTATATTAATTGTGCAACTTAATCCTTTTTTGTTTTTTTTTGCTTTATTTATTCACATTCCGTAAAAAGCCATTTTTTGTTTTTTTTATGTTTTCAATTTTTTTGTTTTGCTCTTCTTGAACTAAGCAAAGTGCAAATAAAAGTGAGTTATATATATATACATGTATATATATATATGAAAAATAAAGGAAAAGGGAGTAAGACGAAAAATGAAAAAGAACTTAAAAATTAAAGCTTTATTGAATAAATATTTTGCCGGTGTTGCATTTGAATTGAATCTGAATTCTGAAATACTTGTCATATAAATTGTCCTTTTGTTCATAGAAATTTTGCTGCTGCTGTTTTTGTTCCTTCTTCTTGTCCGTATTGGTGGTGTTACGTCGGGGACGATTCATCATTGGATCTTCCATTTGCCGGGAATTTTGCGCGCGCATTTGAGCTGGCGGACCAGGCGGTTTCTTTTTCTCTTTTTTCTTTTTCTGTTGCTGCTCATAGAATGCGGCATTTGCGGCAGCCACTGATGCTTCGCGTTCCATTTTTTGTTGCTTCTTAGCGGCTAATGCGGCTGTTTGAAATTGCGCCAGCTGTGAACTGCGACGCCTTAACGCTGAGGCGTACGGTCCACTGCCGACGCCAAATAAACGTTTAATACGACGTTTATTAATGAAACCGAGACCGGAGCTTATCGTAGAGCTGCCGCCTTCCTCACTGCCCGCTACCATACGACTAAAATTCGAATCTAAATCGCAGGATTGACTGCCATTAAACGTGATACCACCTATGGTGCCGGCCGAATCGACACCACATGGAAACAGATATGTATTTAAAGTGCTAAGCGTAGTGGAAGTATGCTGGCGAGTTAAATCACCACCACCGCCACCACCCGTTATACCGCCGCCAGTACCCTCACCCACCACCAATGAATTATTATTCAAATTGACATCTTGATAATCTTGCCATTGTGTTAAGTTGCCGGAGGCGTTGGCTGATGATTGTGGCACTACAACAGCTGTTGAACCGGTGGCAGTATGCGAAGCACTTGTGCTAAGACTAGCGGCAGTGTTTGTATCGTACGAATGCGGATTTACATAAATATGATTGTTATTGTTATTGTAAACGAATTCACTTGGAAGCTGTGCTATAGTTAAACGTGCTGACTGCCTTGACTGTTGTTGCGTTGTTGTGTTTGTTGCTGTTGTTGTTGCTGCCGCTGCTGATGCTACTGGCGCTGCTGCAGTTGTATTATTATTGTTGTTATTAGTTAAATTTAAATGTAAATTCACTTGATTTATATAATGAGCAACATGTTGTAAAGCGTTACGATTGTTGGTGTTAATGTCATTATTGTTATTATTATTCTGCTGATCTTGTATACGCTGAGTTGGGCGACTGCGAGTTGTGCGTTGACGTGAACTGTCGGCATTTGTTGGCTGTGCAGGCGGCTGCAATGGTTGCCCGTCAATTGGTGCATTGGCTGCTTGTAACTGATGATGATGATGATGATGAGGATGATGATGATGATGATGATGATGATGATTCTCTGCAAGTCTTGCGGGTGGTGCTGGCAATAGCGGTTGTATAGGTAAAGGCGGTAAATGCGGCCTTTGCGGTGGCTGCCCTTGAATGCTATTATTATTGTTATTTAAAGCTTGTTGCTGCTGCTGCTGCTGCTGCTGTTGCGGTTGCTGTTGTTGTTGTTGTTGTGACAAACGTATATTTCCATTGCTATTGCTACGGTCACTGGTCGTGCCACAACAATCGCATGAGCCGGGATCATGAGAACCCATTTTTTTTTCTCTTTTTTTTTTGGACTTTTTGTCTTTTCTGCTTCTTATTTCTTGATACTCGTTACATTCGTTGAACGAATTATTATTATTTCATTTATTTTAAAACTAAATCATGTTTTTATTCCTTCAAATTACTTTGTAGTTGTTTGGTTCTTTTTTTTTTTTAATATTCTCTCTGTCCTATAACAATATATGCACAATTTCGATATAAAATTGATTTTGAATTTCGTTAGGGTGCGTGGCTAGCAGTTGAAGCTTAAAAAAATGCCCAGTGACGGTTGCTAAAAGTAAGTGCTCATGTATTTTTGTCTCAATTTATTTTTTTTACTTTTGTATATTATTCCTTTTATCCACTTATTTATTACTTATTGTAATTTTTTGTCAAAATTTTTTTTTTTCTATAGAATTTACTATGGAGTTGAGTTCGCATATGAACAGTGGCAACTGGTTTTTAACTGTTTGGTTCAAAGATTTAAAATCAAGCCATCTTTTAGTTAAAAAATTCAAGAAAAAAAATATTTTAAAGCACTTTTCAATACTTATTTATTTATATTATTATTATTTATTTTTTTATTTTTTTGTTCATTTTTTATTTTCATGAAAAAAAAACTCATGCATGCTCCTTTAAGAATTTTTAATCGTTAAGAAGTTTTCGCTTTCTGTTTTTTTTTCAAAATATTTGTTAATTAATTTTTTTAATTGTAATTTAAGTTTTTACTTTAAATTTATTTTTTTGTTTTAAATTTTTAAATTTTTTTTTAAATTTTTTATTTAATTTTAATTTAAATTTTTTTTTTTTTTTTTTCATATGTGACCAGCCATTTAGGGGATGTCCCCTATACGTGCAGACACACAGATGGTAGCCAGGAAGGGTTGTAGGTGTAGGTTAAAGACTATTAAACTTAAATAATAAAGACTTATTAAACTTATTATTTTAATTTGTTATTTAAGAAATGATTGTTTTGTGTGTAAACAAAATTAGATAATTTAAAAAGCAAAATTTCTTATTTTGTTGAATGTTGATATTTTGCTTTTAATTTTTTTTTTTCGCTTTTTATTTATTTTTTTTATAAGTGGACTTTATCTGTTGCTTTCTAATCATTCAGGCACTCTACTCCGCGGTCATATCACATCAAAACTTTTTAATTTTATTTTTTTTTTTATTATCGTTATTATAAGTTATTATAATTTTATTGTTATTATTATTATTATTATCAATTTTTTTCTTTTAAACTACATTTATTCTTTTAATAAGCCTCGTGATGTTACAAAACATTTAATAAATCAAGACATTGTTTTTTTTTTTTTCTGACTTTTCTTTGCGCTCTTCAGAAAAAAATCCTCCAGTACATCCAGTAATCGGGGTTTACGTTGAATTTCCTTTTATTTTTAATGCGTAATTCTAAAAAATATATTTGATCTAAGATTTGTTCTTAATACACCATCCTGTGCCTGATCATTAAATACACTTTTAATACAATTGCATTATTTCATTTTCATTATTATTATTATATTTTTTTTTTTTTTTATAATTATCATTATTAAAATAATTCGTGCTTATCATCGTGCATTTCTTGATATTAATATATAAAAAATTCACTTTCGTGCAAAAGTATTTTGTATAAGCGAAAGCATGAAATATTGAAAAAATTTGAATTAATTAGTTCAGCACGGTACCGTACACGTTCGTCTAAAGTGATCCGAGAATATGCGCAATTTTCTAATATTTATTATTCAGTTTAAGCAACATGTTTTCCCTTGAAAATTTCTTTCCCTTACCATATCTCGCAATCATTGCAAACTCTTCTTATATTTTTTTTTCACATTTATTTATTATAGCTTTTTGTATTTAATAATCATTACTTTTTCATTTTATATTTTTTATAATTTTTTTTTTTTGGTATTGCACTTAATTTCCTTTGTAAGTCTTTTACTAATATTAATTATTATTGTTATTGCATTTTTTTCTTTGTGTTATGTTTATTTTATTATTTTTTATTGTTAGTAGCTTTCTGTGTTATTTTGAAAATAGGAAAATTTATTAATAAGCTTCGCTTTTATTTTCGTTTTGCGACTTTTATTGCCACTAGTTTGGTGTATTTGTGTTGTTAAGTAAAAAAATTCTTTTATTTTTTATTTTTCACTTTAAAATTATGAGGCTCTGACCATAGATTGTTTCCAATAGTTGGCGCTATAGCTTAATTAGCTATCAATTAAAAAAAAAAAAAAAATGCAAAATGTCTTAAGTTTAATATTTATTTACTTTAAAATAAATATTTTTTTTTCTTTTTTTTTTTATTCTTACTATTCCTTAGACTTCGAATTTTACTGGCGCCATTCCGGTTTAATGTTTTTTTTTTTTTTTTTCTTTATTTAGTTTTTAAGCGTTTTTTATTTTAAATATTGTATGATGTAAATGAAAATATGTAATATTAAATATTTACTTAAAATTAAAAACATTTTCTTTTGTTTTTTATTATTTTTTAAATTTTAAATTTACCCTTTTATTAAATTTATTTATGCTTTATTTAAATTTATTTATTTTACCATTTAATTTTTTTTTTTTTTAAATTAAATTTTGTTTTATTTACTAGCCGATTTGTATTTTAATTTTTCTTAATTGCTTATTCATTTTTTTCCGTTTTTTTATATTGAATTTTTAATTGTATCTACTTTGGCTTATTACTTTTTCTTCTTCTTTTTGCACATTTATTTTGAATTTCTTTTTTTTTTTTTTTTCTTTTGTTTCAGCGATCTTTTTATATTTTGACAAAATTATGCTGCTTTATGAATTTTATTAATGTTATTCGCTCAAAAGGAATAATAAATTGCATTTTTATATATAAATTTTATCGCCTAAATTTTTTCCTCTGTGTACTTTTTTGGTGTTTGTTTTTTTAGTACTATTTCAGTAAAATTAAGTTGAAATAAATTACTTTGTTCATTAGCTTAATTGTTTTTATTTATTTTTTATTTTTTTTTAACATTTGCTAGAATAGATTCGTTTTTTAGATTTTCATTTAATCGCTATTTAATCATTAATATGTGGATATTATTTATATCCTACCACTTTTACTGCTCACGTGTCGTTCGTATTTTTTTCCTTTTATACCATGGACTTTAACTTTACAATTATCTTTACTTTTTAATTTTATTTATATTTTATATATGAATTTTTTTCACGAAACCGTACACTTTAATTACTGATAAGAGCTGGTGTGAGTCATTGCATTTTTTGGTTTTTTTTTTTTTCCTGATTTATATTTTCATTTAATTATTTTTCTTTTCAATTTAAAATTTTTTATGTTATTTCAGTTATTTGCTGCGCTTCTTGCTTAATAATTATATTGCTTTAAAACATTGGTTGGTTTGTTGGTTGGTTGGTTTCTTGATTGGTTGGTTGTTTTTATTGTTTTATAAGCCACTTAATATCACAGTAAAATGACGTTAGTTTAATTTTTTCTATTAATTATAACAAATGCATATAAAAATTATGAAACACTTTCTTAATGCTTTACGCTTTTAATCAAGCGCTTTTCAAACATGATTATTAATGTGATATATAATACAAAAAAAAAAAAAGAAAGAAGGATACTAAGCACTAAGCATTAAAACTTGATTGCTTTATTAAAATTTTTGTAATAGTTTGCTATATTTTAATTTTGAATTAAAATTTACAAAACTTTTCCAAGCAAGGCGTTGTCACATGTTTCTATTATTTGCGAGTTTTTTGTTTTACTTTCTTTTTTTTTTTTTTAATTCTTTCTTTCTGCTTCTTGTTTCTTTTCTTTTCAGAGTTTTTTTACTTGAATTTTTTTAAAGCTATTCCACGATAGAAAATATACATATAAGAAGAAATATAACAAAAAAAAACAGCTATTGAAACTTTATCTCTAAACATCGACAATTCGCCAGCAGCAACTCTTGCGCATAGCATTTCAAAAGAAGAACAAAAAAAAAAAACAGGAAAAACATCTTCACTACCACCACTTTTTGCAACCACTAGCAGCATCATGCCTTCATTTTGCGGAGATACTGCAACGGCTGCTGCATGCCAAGTACACAAACTTCATTATAATTGCAGCTGTGCTTGGTATTGCATAGTTTCTGGGGACTACGATACGGTAACGCAAAGTTAAAGTTTCGTTTGTCGTCTTTGTTTTTGTTTTTTTTTTTTCGAATAAATAATATATTAAAACAGTTTTTATATTTAATTGTTTTGATTATAAGCGTTAACGGTTTCTTTTTGTCTATTTTTTTTTTGTTTTTTTTTTTTTTTTTTTTGCAAGTTTAAATGACATACAAATCCGGTTAAAGTATAACAAGTTTATTCATGTTCGTTTGGCAAATAACAAATAAAAATTGCTAACTTAACTTAACTCACTAGAACCCGCAAACGAACCAGCCAACCAACCATCCAAACGTGTACGTGTATATGTATACATTTTTGTATGCATGTGTCGGTGAGAGGGATTATGTATAAATGTGTATGTGTAAGCAAGTGTTAGTGAATATATATATATATATATATATATATATTTTTCTTCTTGGCCTTAACCAAGTGAGTCAGAGAAAGTTTGTTACTGTTGTTAGCATTGTTTTCCTTTTATTGTTTATTTTATTCACTAACATTTTTTTGTTTTTTTTTTTTTAATAATATATTCTTGTTATAATATAACGATTTATTTATTCATTTGTTTATTTATTTATTTATTTTTTTTCGCTTTTCGTGGATGCAAAATAATTTTTTTTGGTTTACCATGACTTCGCTCAATAAAAGGCAATGATGTTTTTCTTCTTCTTCTTCTTTACATTTGTTGTAGTTGGTATTAATTATTTATCTGTTTATTTCGCATATTTATGTGTTTTCCTTCTTTTACCTTTTTTATACATATATATTTTGATTTGCTTTTATTTTTATTTTCAGAAAAAATCGAGTCGAATGTTTTTGAGACGAGCCTTAGATGAGTGTTGATGTTGCCAGTATATGTGTGTAAATGCTAATGTATGGCAATCGTTTTCAACTTTAAGGTCTCGTGTTGTATTATGCACGTTTTTGCCATGTGTTCGTGTTTTGTTTGTCCTTAAAAAGGATATATTCGTAAGCTCGTGCCTTCCATTACCGCCCCAACTAGAAAGCATATAGGCAAAGGCTTGTTGGTTTCTTTATATATCAGCGTCATCACCATCACCAACATCATAATCATCATCATCATCATCATCATCATCATTATCGTCATTATCGTCATCATCGTCATCATCATTATCACCATTATCACCGTCATCATACTACTGTATTGCGTCGGTTCAATAACGTGTGATTTAGTTTCCTTCCTTCCTTCCTTTCTTCCTTCCTTCTACGCTAAGTATCATTTCTTTAACACCATATATATGCAACACGCGAAAACTGACTTTACTCTCTTTCCCTCTTATTCTCTCTTTTAGCAAATTTATGTCCATTGCTCTCTTACTCGGTCTGTTTACTTTTTTCTTTTCTCTCTGCCCCTTTTCTATTTCTCTTCCGTTTACATTGCCGCTGCTGCCTCTTGCGAGTTTCGTAATCATTTTTCCAAGAGCTACAGTGAAAATGTGGCTTGTTTCTTATTGTTTGCTCTTGCTGTTGTTGTTCAGTTTTTTTTTTTTTTTTTTTTTTAATATTTAATGTTATATTCCTTGCTACTGTTTTTTGTGCTTTTGTCTGACAGCTACCAGGCTCTCAGCAATTACGAATGTTTATCAACTTTTTTTTGTTTTAAGTCCCAGTTCAAACTCTTATGCACATGTTTGATTTCCTTTCCTTTCTGTTTTTGTTTTTTTTTTGTTTTTCTCTTTTCGGTTTGGGTTTTTCCTTTACGCTGGTCATTATCATAGCGTAGTCAAGTGCACGAGCACAAATAATTACCAAAAGGACTAACAAGAACAACAGCAATATAACAATAACAGCAACCAAATTTACTTTTATCATTAAACGGCATAAGGGTAAAGGAGAAAATGAAACGGAACAATGACAATTTTTGGTTCTTCTGCCAAGACGTCGTTAGATATCGTAAAATTTTAAATAACTTGCAAAAAAGCAAAGAAAAAGAGTCAAAGGATTGGGTGAAAAGGTTTAAAAAAAAAAAAAGAAAAAAAAAACAACGACAAATAATTGCACCAATTTTATGCCTTTGCAGAGAAGTTTTTTCTGCTCTATAAAGGATCCCTTCTATCCTCAGACTTTATCGGCTGTTTTGTCCTTTTCGTTTTTCGTCTTATGTTAATAATGATCAAGAATCAAGAATAAGGAATAGAACTAGATTGAATTATCGAAATTAAAGTACATTTGAGGTAATCCGAGTTATTATCGAATTTGGTTAAAATGCTATTTATACCGTGCGCCACTTGTGATACAAGATATATTAAGTTTAACACTCGGAAGGGCTTAGCATGTACCCACCTTTTATTATATCGAACGAAAACGATTCTGCATCGATCTAAGCTTTGAATTCACATAAAGAACTCACACAAGTCACAACATTTTTTGTTGAGCAGCACGCTTAACGGCCAAGTGCAAAACATAGAACGAATGACCTTGAATACAAAAAAGCTAAATGACTTATTGATGCAGCTGTTGAGAAACATTATTTACTGGGTACAGTCGTTGATAAGTCTTTGGCCAAATTTTTTTTTTTATTAATATGAATAATGAAAATCGCTTATTAAAGGTGAAAGCGAAAGGTGTAACGAACTAAAAACCGCTTATGTTTGCAAAGAATCGAATTAGAAGAATAATTTTATTATGGATATCTTTAAGCATTAAAAAGCATTTATTTTTGAAAAATATTAAACGATAGCACAAGCGGAATCATTCTCGCGGGGTATCGGCGATCCAGTGTAAATGTTGCACATTTAAATTTCAAAAAATTACTTAATCGATATAACTTTAGCTAGCACTAACTGGACCATGTATTTTTATAACAAATCATATCACGAAGAGCCACACAAACTTACAGTTAAAAAGGAGTTCCATATCATGTACAGGAATTTTTTTATAGTTAATATTTATTTATTTATCCAATTATACTATCCAATCAGATAAAGCATCACATACAGGCCGTACATTTTTAAACCCTATACCGCTTGTGGCACTTGTGGAGCTTTCTTATCGTGCTACCACGTCAGGGTCACCTGTACGGATTTATTATGAGGAAAAATTATTTTATTCAATATGTCTTTGTTCGCGTTTCAATGTGCTTTCTATTTCAGACCGGTTTTAAAGAATTCGTTTCAAAGAATTTACTCATCAGAAGATTGGTTATTTGCTATGGATGCATTCAGTTTACGGGAATGTATGCCACACCCAAATGGATTTGGCATAAACTCACCTTTTATTATACCGATCATTTCACTCTGAAGCACTTTCTGAATCAATCTAGGCTTACCTGTCTTTCTATCCGTCTTGTCGGACCACTTTTTCGATCATAGCATAACGCTTTGTTTTCAAAAGTCATCATTCAAATAACTAAAGGGTGCCTTAGTAAGTAGTAGGAAAAAATTTATATTCGACTGTGAGCGAATCGTTTATAAATTGAAAATATATATACTTGGAAAATTTTATCGTCGATCAAAAATCCACAAAGCGGATGTGTTCTCAGTTCATGTTGCATTCGACCGATTTAGCCCATTTACACTGCTGGCGCAAAACTGTCAAATATTTCTGCCGAACCAAGTGAATGTTTACAACCGACATTACTTAGACTCGACACTTCGGCATAAAATTCACGGATCGTAAAGAATTTATTGAGAATTTTACTGCAAGTATAATTCGCATATGGTGTGCATAGCTTTAGCGCATTTCTGCCCACAATTTTGAGCTGATTGAAGCTTTTCTGTCCAAGATATAGAATTTATTTTTGATTGCGAGCTTTTGAGGCTCATCATGATAATAATGCGTTAGAAAAACAAAAACAATAAATTTACAAATATCTTTTTTAATTGTTGTTGTAAATTTTTGGAAATTCAATGCGATATCATCAAAATATTTAAGTTCAAAGTTCAAATAAACCTTAAAGACACACCATAATCCGATCAGGGTTAAAGAATATAATTGATTTTTGACTGCGCTTAACAGGTATTCGAATGAAAAATTTGAAATTTAAATCAAAAGAGAAGCTGTTCTGTTAATCAGCAATAGTTCAATGAACGTGTCGAAAATCGCCCTCGAGCTTCTCTTTAAACTGCTATTTCAACGATGTTGTAAAAAAGCCAAACAAAAAAAATTTAAAAATTATTAGTTGCCGTCCTGGAAAATTGTATTTGTAGAAAATTTAAGCTTAAAGTTAGTTGTAAAATGTATTTTAAAGTTGTTGTTTTATTATAATAAATTTTTGATCAATTTTCACCCAAGATAAAAAGATCCGCCCTTTCATATTGAAATACTATATATTTTTCTATTCTCCTTTCTGATCGATTTTATGCTAAAATTCTGTCGTTATCGTTGAATCTCATCAAGAAAGGCTCGCCCGTTTCATATATCACGTTCTGCGAAATGACAGAGCAAAGGACAGGAAAATTAATAAATCCAAAGCCGAATCCATAATTAAGATTAAACTGATTTTAGTTTGCAACAGCATTGAAATCCTCGATCAAGCTACGCCAATTTCCTTTTTTTGCTTTGCCGTACTCTTAAATGTGACACAAATACATGCCAAAGACATCTCCTTTTTTTTGAAACGTGTACGCTTTGGACAAGAGAAGATATCAACAGGTGAAAGAGATTCTACACAGTAGGTGCCCAGTCGCATTTCCACTCATTTGATGCAAATGGTTTTATCGGAGTGCTTTGAAAAAGCGTAAAATTTCAAGGAAAACATTTTTTTTATAAATAATGAATTTTTTCCAAACATATTCTAGAAAGCTTAAAGCAACTATTAAACCGATGAAAAGATGAGCTATGTTGTTCCTCCTTAATTTGCTTGGCGATTTTATTATTATTATTTCAAATATTTATTTCAAAGACTTCGAGTATTCGGTATGAATTGTAGTACTAAGATAGGAAAGACTTATGAGAAATAAAATGACGTATGATTCTGTACAGATATTGATGGTAAATGAATGCAATTGCTGGCCTTATGGCGTATTGTGCTGTGTCCTTGAAACCACATTCGGATGGTATGAACTTGTTAGAATTTGTGCTCATAATACACTCGCTATATATGGTAGGACCATAAATCTTTTGAAAATGATTATAACCAAAATTCTGTCCTACAGTCACTATTGTGACGCTTGATCTTCTTTGTCTTCCTCCCATGGTTGTAATTCCCCGATCGATTATTGTAGAAATAATCGTCACTGTGTGCCATCGTTTCATGTTCGTCTTTTCTCTTACACAGATGTGCTTAAGCAAAATTTTATGACCATAGAAAATTTAAAGGAGAAAAAATGTATTAAACGTTTCGCTGACATTGATGCTTATTAAACGAACAATACGGAAAGTTTCTAAGAGAAAAACTCATTAGCTGAACGCGTTTCTTTACTATGATTACGTAATCGTTGGTACGCTGCATTTTAAATTCTAAAGATGAACAATTAAGAAAATTATATTCGATTGTAACCGAATCTTCAATACACATAATCATGATTTTAAAAAACGGGAAAAGAACTAAATATTCGCAATTCTACAATGTCGGGTAGGCGTAGCTGATTTTATCTATTTTCAGAATAATATTAAAAATGCATATGATGGGTACATTGTAGTTCATGAGTAACAAGCAAAAACCACAGATAGTAATCGTGTTCAAAATTTTTGTTATACAGGCATGCGGGCGTGTTGTAGGCGTGTCCTTTGAAAAGTTTGATTGCTTTTCAACTTCTTTTACAAATTTGCGGATGATATTCTCATTTTTGCGAATGTTTACCACAAATAGTACATGGTTGCGCAAAACAAACAATATACGGACGAGCATGCTAAGGTGCATTCCGAAGCTGATACTGGTCAAAATTTGAAATAAAATGAAATTATGACACGATATAAAATTGAGCAGCCTTGGCCTATTTTTCCATTTTTTTAGAGGTACTACAGCATCGCCCATAGTGTATACGTTCAAATATCGATGTAAATCTATCTGCTGTAGAGCTTTATGAGTAATCAACTCGTCCATTCCAAATTAATGTTCCTATACATGATGTCTTCCTGGAACTTTTCAAGCCAATATATTTATGTGAAAAAGCCTGCCAAACATGACATTCATTGTTCAAAATCAAAGGTAAACACAAGTCCATCACAAAAAGCCTTAGTTCAAAAATGCGTGTTAAACGCTTGTAAATATTTTAGTAAAACGAAAAACAGAGAAAAAATCAAGAAAAACTGAAAAAAGAAGTTTAGAAATTTTTTTATCTCATCTTAGCACCTATTAAAGATTTCGATCTGAAATTTACCACAAAGAAATTGATTGAAACGCTTGCAATTAAGAAACAAGTAGAAAAACTACAGTGTTCCACGGTCCAACTTTCTACCACATTACAATCATTCATGTAATAAAGTCCATCAAATATTCATCAACAGATAGACAGACGAGCTTATATCGACTCAGAAAGCGAGTACATCTGTCTTACCTACATTGGCATCAATTTAATATTACATATGAATTACGATATGGTAACCTTTCCTTTATGCATAATAGCTGCTAGGAACTTTCAAGACCTAATTTGAAGTTTGTTGTTCAATTAGTTTCAAGTTTAGAGTTACAATGAAGAGAAATCTAATAGAATAATAATATAAGAAAAATATCAAAAACACAAATTGCGCGACGTAATGAGAATCGAAGACTTACCCGGAAACGAGAACCGTATCAAAAACTATTTCATTAATTTCGCGTTAAATTATTTTGTTTGAAAATTTTCGCAAAAACACTGTACTGCAAAAACTGCTGCTGCTATTAGTATTATTCTTATTATTCTTATTCTTATTCTTATTATAATTATTATTATTATTATGTTATTATGCCGTTAAATCGTAACCTATGGTTTTCATAATATTATGAGCGAATGTAATAATAAGCAAAAATGTTAATAAATAGATAAATGAAAGGTTTCTTCGATGTAGGCAAAGAACCGCAAATCAATGTTGAAAGAAATGAATGACTTATCTTTGTACACAATCATTGACAAGTGCACACACAACACGACAAGCATAGCATATAATATATGTATATGCAGCAATCGAAAATATTATGCAAAATATTTTTTCAATCCATGTTCGTTTAGTATGCAATTTGTTATTTTACATTTGGAAAGAAAAAAAAAAAAAAAAAAAAAACAAAAAAAATCAGAAGAAAACTAACCTTGAGGTTATTATAGAATTTTTTCTTTTTTTTTTTTTGTAAAAAAGTGAATAAGCAAAATAACATATATATATACTCATTCGTATATATTACGAGTCAAATATGTAGCTGACAAGCAACAATGTAAAGGTTTATTGATCACGATTTTGTCGTTTAGGGCGAATTTTTATAAGGCAAGAAGGACATAAAGAAATTCCCACCACTATCATTTTTTTTTTTTTTTTTTTTTTGATATAATCAAAACAAACAATTAAATGGATGCAATTGCGAAAACAAAATTTTTGGTAGACTACCAATCAAGATGTCAACAATACATGACAGCTGAACAACCAATAGCAGAGTAATAATAACATATTAGAGGACAATTTTTTTTTTCTTCTTTTTTTTTAGCTTTCAAACCTAAAAGAAGATAACAACTTTCCGGTTACATTTTGCGAAGGCAAAGACAGTTTCGCCAAAGAATCAGATAAGTAATTACATTACAAGATCTCTCCATATCAATATATTCGCTCTTTTTTTCATTTGCAATGCAGTATTTGCTATCTATGCCATATAGCTAGAAGCATGCTTCGAAGGTTTTTCATTAAGTACGAAATATTGCATAATTGTCTATAAGTCCACTTGTCCGATTGTTGAAAATCGCTTCTAACTTCATACGTAATTCTCTTAGGAGAGAGAAAATGCTGTCAAATTGTCTAGACCTTACACTACCTAAGAATTTTACTTTGCTTAATTGATAGAATTTCAGAACGAACTTTCAGTTATGAAAAACTAAAAAACAAAAACATGCAATCCTTCGAACAAATGTTAATCCATAATTCAGGACCTCGTAATAGGATCAAGAGCAAAAGTATTTAAAGCTTGACGAAATCTAGTCGATAATGTTTTGCATATCCAGAAATCAATATATGAGATCGAATAATATATATATATATATATATATATATATATATATGACATTTTTTCGAATCGTCTAGGACTCTATCTCAATTTTTAAATGCTCGTCCCTCTGTCAAAGTTGAGATAGAGCGCTGGATTTTTCACCACTGATCAAAGTTGATTTTTGGATTAACATGCAAACGAGACTAAAAATTTCATCAATAATTTCATCAATAATTAACTAATACATAGCGCTGTATAACTTAACTAATACATAGTGCTGTATAACTTAGTATCGAAAAATCCTTCAGATAGACTCATTGAGGTGATCTGGGAGACAACTTTTCAAATCCTTCCTATGCTGTTATGTACCTTCCAGAGGACTACATATTCCTTCAAACTTTTTTATGATAAATTCTTAACCAAGATTAAGTCTACAAGCGTATTGCTCGTTATGATGACCTCGTGTCGAGAAGGAAATCTAACTAAGTATCTATACATAAGTCAGGATCTTCATAAAGGGCGATTAGGCGTTTCTGCCCTTAAAAAACGATGCTTACAGTCACAAAGCTTGTTAGGCTTGCGATACTGTAAATTAAAAAAATTTTAAGAAACTCTTGTTGACATCCTCACCTTGGAGTATAATCTTTAAAACTCCAAGCTATGCTGGTTTAGTTTGGGTTCCATATTAACTCGGCAAGTGACTTTTAAGGACATTAAGAACAATTTGCCTTTCAGTCTATGTAAAAGTAATGGGAAATTTTGTGGCGATTAGTTCACCGAAAATCGAGAAGGCATCTTGAAATTCACTCTATTGAATAAATTAAGTGCCATTACCATCGATATCTTGCATCACTGTAGAGCATCTAGAATTTGTGAACGAAAAGCGAAACCAAGTGATTTTCGCAGACCTTTTTTTGATGTTAATTTTACGGAAGTACGAAAGTTCTTCAAAGACCGATCTGTAGTGAATGCACACAAACTTCCAAGCCAAGATCCCTCGATTTCTGTCGACCAATCATCGATGCCTTATTTCAAATGCGCGATTTAATTGCACTAGCTTTTGAAACTAGGGAGTGCAATCAATCGTCCGGCTAGGTTGAAGCAATTCGTAAAGTACGTTTCTCCTTCAATCCATCCAAGGCAAAATATTACCTTACTTGGCGGTATTCGGGTTTCACCACCATATGTAAAAACGTATCAGCCTTGGAAGACTCTTTTTCCGTTTTTTACGGACTTTCTTGTCGTATGTGACCTATATTTTAACTCCTCTCATTGATTGAAAAGAAAATGATGAAATTTTGTTTTATTTTAGCAGCGATTCGCAAACAAAAATTCGGTCGAATCAATACTTAGTTCACTCAAAGTTCGAACTTTCCTTTGCAATCCTTTCCTGGTCTTACATAAACGGTTCAAGGCCGTATTTTGATCAATGTTTAGCTTGATAACGATGTAAGAAAGGGAAATATGCCGGTATTTCTGATTCTTTAAAGAATTTAGTCGACTCTAGCAACAACTTGTTGTGGCTTGCAAGCCATTTTCATCATAAATAACACGCAATTTCCCATAAGCGCATTGATCGTTGTCATCGTATTTCCTTTCAGAGTTTTGGACTATTTTCAAAACGCAATATCAACAAATGTCAAACGTTTTTCTCTCCTAGCTGTCCTAGATTATTGCCTTGCACTACGAAATTTGTATAACAAGCTCAAATTTATTACAACATATGTACAGGTTTTAGTTGCCGTGACTTGTGTAACTTGGAACGTCTTTAAACTTACCCAATTTTATGTGTCTCCGTCTAATGTATTACAATCGGTCTAAGACTTTTCTAACTTTTTTAAACCTTTTCGATCGAACAATTTGCTTTCGGATGGAAGATACGTTTTTGATCCACGCACGGAAAACAATCGCGGGAAAGAAGTTTTGGAAACTGCGATGCACACCGATCCGAATTACAAATCACGCTATCAACTTGTGACACTCCCTTCGAAAACCGTTCCCTGTAAGTAAGTGAGTACAGTACAGTAGCTTTTGATATCATCGAAAATAGTTCTCAGGACTTTTTTATGTTTGCTTTCCTATGACATCATCTATTAACAATATCCACTGTGTTGAGCATCACCGGTGCTTGTACAACTTCGTTTAAACTCAACAAATCATCGACGCATGGAGAAGCGTTGCCATAAAACATTTCAAACGATTGCTTAGTTTGAACGCTGCTCCTTCTCCTCTAGAACAATATTTAATTAACAGACGGAACTTCGTTTTTTTATAGTTTTTGCAAATAACAAAAGTATCTTCATTGAATTCATTGTAACTCGTAAGCAAATGATCGAATTGCGACATAAACCTCTGAATGCCAGTCTGAAGAGTGCAGCTTTGATGAAAGCGCTGCGAGCAAACCGATTAAAAATCTTAGATAGATCAGTTTATGGGGTTTTCGATGCTTAGTTTCTATAGTTTACTAATGAAGAGACAAATCTGGTATCATCCTCATTCTTTCGTGGAGGACATACACGGGAAAAGTTCTTTCTTTCTTTTCGTCATCGGACTGTCGTTTTTTTTTTTTTTTTTTTTTTTTTTTTTTGCATCTACCGCAGCCTAGATTTGTATCACTTTTTTAGAATACTTAAATATAGGCATCAGAGTTCCCACAATATACCTACGTTATATTCTACATTAGGTTAACGTTTTGCTGGAAGCCTTATAGTTGAGAGTACAAATTATATGTACAATTATATGTTTCAAGTTTTTCCAACATATAAGCACAAGTGTGTAATTATATATTGCAAGTTTATTGGCATAGATGTAGCTTTGAAAAAAAACGAATTAGGTAACATGTTCGCTTAAATAGTTCGACGTAGTGTTGTCAATAACTCACGATTTATTAATAAGATAAAAGAAAGCTATGTCTAAAGACCCCAATTCGCCAGTTGTGCCTCCATCATGTCAAAGCCTCTGAAACACTAGGCGGAATTCTTTGAGCCCAATTAAGCAGCAATTTGTGTTTCTCGATCGTTAAAGTTATTAATAATGAAAAGATGCCAAATTGATCACATCGGACCGAGGCTTATATAGCTTCGAATTCAGCTAATTGACTTTTTTGACTAAAGCATTTTTATAAATTTTTTTATTTTTACCTTCTTGGCATTGAACACATTAAGAAGGTTCAGATTCGTTCTAACAAACTCCAGAGCATTTCTAATTTTTTTCAAGTGACAGACATTGTCTAGGAAGCTGCTATTCGGCTCTTACATAGAAGAATCAAATCTCTGCTAAAATAATAGGTTGTCCAACAAATCATCCCGCTAGACTGCATACTCTTCCAAATCAAGTCTTCCCTACTTTCGTTCGTTAGGCAGCAATATGGGTATAATACGAGCACTTATTAGCAAGCTCCTCCCCGAAAACCCGAACTAGGTAAATATACGTGTTCCGGAAGACGCTTGTTAAGTGCAAATCCCTTTTTTCCTAGGATCGCTCCACACTTAGTTGTCGTTCAATACATATTTTAATATATGAATTACTTGTGTTTAAATATTATTTATAAAGTTCAAAGAGCAAAAAGTATCAGTGAGTAGACTCTTAACGGTGCGCCTTAAGTTGTCTATCATGAAAAGTGCGTCCGGAAACGATACTCTGACGAAAAGAAACAGTTTGCAGGTTTATATGTTGTTAATTTTCTGTTTTTATAGTTTTTTTTGTTTTGTTTTGTTTTTTTTATTTGGCGCCGCATATCGTTTCCTTTTGTTTTATAGACCTCATGCAATTTTGTAGTCAATTTTTGCTTTCCTTTGTTGCTTGACTGAAGGCTATTATGGCGTCTATGACCTTAAAATTGAAGTTGTTTTTCCCTCTTTTTTTTTGCATTTTCTTCGATTATATTCAAGGCTTAGGTGCAGAGTTTCTTGGCTATGAAGGTGTGCAGAAAACTTTATTTCAAGGTTAGTAAAAATATAAAAATATATTGTTAAAAATTTTTTCTTTTAATTTTTTAAAAATAAAAAAAAAAAAAAAAAAAAAAAAAAAAAAAAAAAAAACAACTGAACTGTATGTGAGATTTAAAAAGTCGAATCAAGAGCTAATAAAATAAGAAAAAAAAAAAATAAAGAAATAAATAAAAAAAGTATATAATATATACATATATTATATTATAGGTTGAACCTTTCAAGAATCGTTAGTGTATTCTTAAGTGTATTTTTTGGATTCTTCCGAAAAATGATAATCAAGATCGAGAAGAGTTTTTGATCCATCTTGTCTTAATTGTTTTGTCTTTTTGTTAGTCTTTGGTTTTAATTGTTTATATATTTGTTTTTTTTTTTTTTTGTGTATTTATCACAACGAATTAACTTAAGAAGTTTTTTTTTTTCTTGTGTGTTAAACCAAAATAAAAATCAATAACCACGGGTGTACGTCACTACCAACGTTCATATATATAAATATATGTACGTATGAGCGAAATAAAACAATACCATGCGACATTTTTAATAATATATGAAATTGTAGTAAAAAATATTTGTGCCAAGTACTATACAGCACTCGCACATACACACACAAACACACAAAAACAAGTTGCCCTTTATATGTGTTGATTGGAAAAATTTCGCATATAAAAACTACACAAACCAATTAAAGGAAAAGGAAGCAAAAACCAACTGCGGCCGAATAAACGAATATGGGAGACAATGGCAACGTAGCAAAGGTTAACAAAGCGCTTCAGTTATTCTCCAAAGAAAAAAAAGAAAAGCGCGAATTAATTATTAAACAAAAAGATGAAAGCTACACTTGTCTTTGAATCGTGAATGCAAAGATTAATTAGACGCTTTCCTTGGTAAGCGTTTAATTTAATTTTCGAATCGACACCGATGAGGATCGTTACTTGTAGGGTGAAAGCGCGAATACGAAACTAATTTCTGATTTTTGGACGCTTTTTCAAGGATATTTCTACTTCTGTAAGGCTATTTGCAAGTGCTTTCGCCACTACTTCGTAGCTTAGTCTGTGGAAAGTGAACTTGGCTTTTTTTTTCTTTTTGAGCATTTCTAGGCACTCCTCGTAACGACATAAACGAAGTTTCCTATCGAGACGCCTAAGTCATCTTGGATTATTGGAAGGAATAGCAGACATTTCCGAATTCTTCTTTAGGGTTAACTCACTATTTGGACTATCGTGGTTTGTAGGCGAAACGAAGCCAATGTCTTAAATCAACGAAGAATTTAATATAATTTCAAATCTGGCTTTTCAGATTCCCACATTTCGAAGTGGAAAGACCAAATTGCTATATGAAACAATGATGTCTTTTTAAATAACAAGCGATAAAGCTCGATTTTTAAATTATTGCTTACTTTAGCCCATAAATATGATTAGAAGCACCTTTTGTTCTGACTGTACTATTTCGTCAAAAGGTTCTTATTTCCTTTGCGCGATAAATTCATCGCGCTTTTTATGACACCCTGTAGTGCTCGTCGGCAACAAAGTAAATACGTTTCTGCTTAGCGGAACATCCCAAATCGATTCAACCATGTTCGGTTGTCTGTCTTCGCATCTCCCCGATTGCCCATATGTTTGCTTAACTTTTCTAATGGCGCGAAAGAAAGTTGAAATTTTGGTATGCATTCTTAGTTGATGTCTACAAGTGAAAAGTGAAAATTAACGCAATCTGTCTCAAAATATAACGGCAATAAAAACGAAATCTATGATTGATAAAATATATCAAATATTGCTCTAAAAGTTAATACCACAGGGCCACTTAAAAGTTTAATGTAATCGGCATTTTCACTATTAACAATTGTTTATATTGCTTTGACCCAACGTATGCCTAAGCTTCGCCAATAGTTAAACATAAATGTTATGGCATAGCAAAGTTCATAAGAAGCATAAGAAGAATTATGATTGACGTGGGAACGCACAGATATAATGAATATTCTTTCGGTAAATGCTACGTCTCCATCAATCGGGCAATACCTCTCTTACGCTGCAGCTACTTCTTATTTCTATTTTCACAATTCTTTTTAATCGTCACTGTGTTCAAGCACCTGTAGGAGAGATCCTCTAAGTGATTGTTCAGAAAAATAAAGCTTTGCGTGTAATGCCATTTCTGAATTATTTTCAATCGACGCTTTCGTCATATTTTTCTTTGTTTTTTAATATTCTGTTTGCATAATTATCAAATTTTTTTTTTTTTTTTTGTATCGAAATTGACTGATTTAACTGATAATTAAAAGATGTTTTAATTTTTCAACTATCTTGCCCCTGCAATACTTTGCAAACATACTTGTCTTCACTTCATTGGAAGTTTCTTGAATATTTGATGTCGAAGGAAATTAATCGTATTGCCGACCCCTGAACTCTAAGATCATTCATGATCATTTTAGTTGGCTTTCTGGCAGAAGTGTGATCCAGTTTTTAATATAATTTGTCAATTTCTTAATGGGCTAATTAATTGGCTTATTCTGAGCAACGTATAAAAGAAATCAATGTCTAGAACTTTAAAGCAATCGGAAATGAGACTAACATCAAGCAGCAAATTTATGATGACTCAAGTCTTTTCTAATTACACTGTATACGTAAGGAATTTTTTATTTTTTATTTTTTTTCTTAATTCTTTATTTATGCGAAACTTGGACACATTTACATTTTAAAGACAAAAAATATATCCGATCATGAAGCGATTAATTTCTCGTTTGTAAACAATTAATCAAGTTAAATAATAGGGTATAGTATTCATTATGGAATATTAATAATTTTGGTTAGGAGTTTCGAAAAGAGGAGCCGGAATATTGGTTTAGCATTATTCTTCGACGATGAACACAAAAAAAGTTTTGATGCGATTTCTTTCAAACAATTTTTAATTATTCACTAAACTATTGTATTTTTTTTGGTTTAAGAGGCAGACAGTGAGATGAACTTGGTTAAGATTATTCAAAATCTCACGTTGATTAGGCGTCTTGTGCGTCAATGGAAACTTTATATAGCTTACTTCAACAAACCTAATGTGCTTTGCGGTTTCGAATGTAAGGTGAAGTGAATGAATATTCTTTTAATCGTTACCCCTCAAAAATAACAGCAAAGCACACATTGTCTACTATTATTAATATTCCAAAGTTATTCTTTTTATCATTATTGTTTTATTTTTAAAAAATTTATATTATTATTTTTTTTTTTTTTTTTTTTTTTTTTTTTTTAATTTTTTTTTAAATTAATTTTTTTTTAATTTTTCTAACATCCACTTAACATTTATACATTTAATTTTTTTTTTTTTTTTTTTGGTCAATATATATCAACAACAAACTTTTTTACACTTTTCTCAATTAAGAAAAAAAAAGATCTTCTTTTAAATTCTCATTTGATTTGCATTTAAATTTTATTCACTCTAAGAAATTTAAATTAAATACGAATTTAGCATAAATTTAGAAGCTTAATTAAATATTACTTTTTAGCATACATTTAGGCAGCTTAATTTTATTAATAGACAAATTGATTTTCTTGAATATATATTTACTGCAGTCGAAAACTATCCTGGTAGGCAGTGGCAAACTCTTTGCGTTTGCTAGACAACGCAACAACACGCACATAAGCGGTAAGCGGTTGATTGTTTTTATTTATTCCCAGTAATTTTAGCGTGGCAAAGCGAGACGAAGAAAAAAAAAAAAAAAAAATAGACATAAACACCAGGTTAAAATTTACGCAAGTAACACTTGATCGGCAACTTGAATGTTCATGTTCTCTTTTTTTTTTTTCCTTCTTTTTTTTTTTTTCCATTGTTGCAAAAAACGCACCTTTTTTTCTTTTGCCGCATTTCAGCTGGCGAACGAACATCACCGGCGCTGTGCATTCTAGGCCCAGCGCGTACATGTGCCGATGCGTGTAGCAGCTTGACTAATTGTTTCTTTTTACACAAAAACCAACAAATGTGTAATAGTGCAAATTAAGTGAGAGATTAAATAAAAACGCAACGGAACTGACAACTGTTTACAAAAAAAGAATACGCTTAGATTGCAATAGAAGAGGAGAAAGAAAACGCTTGAAATTATTCTATCATAACTAATTTGACAAATTAAATATCAATATAAAAGATGTTAAGCGCAAAAACGCGAAAAATTGTGTTGTGTTATGGAATATTGAACGTTAACCATAATACTGAATGCATGGTTGGCTGGTTAAACGTGAGCCTAGTTTTCATATCGCTATCCCCGTAACAAAAGCAGCATAATTTTTAATTTAATTTTGAAATGTTCACTAAACCATAATTAGTGATGTCATATGGGTACAAATGGAAAAATCATGCAAAAAACTAAAACATATGCATAAAAATAAAAGAAGAAAAAGGAAAACCTTGGCTTTGAATATGACCAACTGCGACAAGGTGAAAAGGTAACGAGCAATAGCGAAAAACTGCAAGAAAAAATAAACAAAAAAAAAAAAAAGATAATGGCAAATAAAGAAGATACTGAAACGCTAACCACTAACCACGGTGTGACAATAGAAAATCTTTTTAATCTTTCTCAGGGGCCTACACTACCGCACGTGCCTGAGAAAGCACAGCATAGCATTGAAAACTTTTATTCAACTTTTATTCGTTAATTGTAATTATTTATATAAAAACATTTGCTTTCGCCAGACTACTGCCGCCTAAATAAACAAATTGGAAATTGTAATAACATCACTTTATTCACCTTAAGACAACAAATATATATATATAGCCTTCCCTATGTTGCTTTCGTTTTTAAACATTGAAATGATTAACGTAATTTTCATTATAAAGGTGACCGGCAGTTGAATGTTTTAATATATGAATGGATACGTGATAGCGTTGACCTGTATCGGCTAAATATAAAAGATTTGCGCTCCAATTTACAATCGCATATCATACAACTCAACTTGTTGTAATAAAAATACATCTCATCCTTCAAATGTAAAGATTCTTCTGTGTGTATCATCAACTGAACGTCGATGCCATACGCTTCCTACTTATTTCAGAATTAAAAATTCTCAGAAATAATGCATAGAAGTGAAAGTATACGAAGCGTACGGTGATACTTGGATTGTTATAGCTACCGTAGCAACGTAGCAAATGTTCTACGCCAAAGAAATGGAATTTTTCTATCTCTTCCACTCAAGAAGTCCAGAATATTTGGATAGAGATTAAACAGATATAAGTTATAAAAGGTGAATTGGCAAATCAGTCGGCATATAATGTATACTTTTCGACGCTTATTTTAACTTTCTTTGATATGTAACTATAAATTTTGACTCGTTACTTGACCACGATTTATTTGAATTTCATATCATTTGGTCTACACCTAATCTTATGTAATAAAACCATTTTTTACATTTATTTTTTTATCATCATCACCTACATATATAAAACCTTGAAAACAAAAATTTTTTTCGTAAACTTTAACTTAATTCACCAGCGTAGCTTCTGTCGAGGAAGATCCATTCAGTTCAAAGATTCTCTAACATAAGGCCACGCTGTTTATACAACGATTTCTTAAGATCTTCAAAATATACTTCAGTTACGACAGTTGTCCGGTCGTTTGTTTGCCCGAATTAATTTCTGGCTTCAAACTAAGCTTACGTCCTCTGTTCGGCACATCCACAACAAGCAAAGAGTCTTTTCTCTTTATAGCTAAAATTACTATAACTGTAAAAGAGCGTGAATACTCAAAACACAATTTAAACGATATGAGCAATCCATGCCGCGACTTGACATATCTATTGTACTCATAATTGAAACCGAGACGCGTAAGCAAGTTTTTATTTAGGAATAGTTATTCAATAGTCCTATTTCCCTTTACAGTAAAGTCCAGACATAGCAAAATCGAGGAAAATCATCTAAAGACCGACAACGCATGTCCTCTTCAAAGTGAAAAATTGTGATTACACCATCATATCAGGCAACGGATTTTTAATTAAAAACCGGTAAGTAATTATTATATAAGTTTTAAACAAAAATTGTTCATGTCTCCGTAAGCAATACCATGGTGGATGCCGCGTTCCTTTGCAATTGCTCTTGTAGTTAGATCTACTCTCCAACAGGGAGTACAAAATATCATTATCGACCTTGGATCGATAATCTTCTTTGAGATTCAAATCGCTGTTGTACAAAACTTGTCCGAACAGGTCCGAACAATAGACTTTCACTTTTCAATGTGTGCTAGTCCTCTCCCCCTCCCTCATGGGATGTCCCCTATTCGTGTAACGCGATGACAATTACCAACATATGAGGAAAAAGAAAGAAAGACCAACCGCAACTTAGTAGGTGACCCAAGTTTTTCTAAGCATTGGGTTAATTGCAATTTATTCGCTCTGTACTTCACAACTAACTCACTTAAGTAGTCGTTTTATATCTCACGACCGATCCGCTAAATAATCAGATCCCATAAGACGCATTCAACATGCTTGCCTTGACCTGATAAATAGGATTACCTAATGGTCGTAATATACAGAAGAACTTTCCAAACAATCTAATAGCTATTTAGGAAATTCGTTGAAAATAGGGAAGGAACGAGTAAAACGGATTAAAGCAATCAAACGATGTATATATATATATATTTTGAACAGCACTAGATTATGACATTTTCAAAGAGAGACAACGAAGACTTGCAAGAAGACTTCTTCTGCCATTGATTGACAGAAGCTATTGTCCTTTTTATTGTTAAGGAAACTTATAAAGATACCCAAAAAACTGATGTCGCTTAAAAGCCATTATCTGGGGGTTGGAATGAATGCAACGAAAAAATATCAAAGGAATTCATTAGATTTGAAACTTTTGGAAAATATTCAGTAAATCTTTTTAGTTCGGTGTTTCACTTCGCCTGAAGCTACTGCTACTGCCATAAATACATGTTGAAACAAGCTCTCTGGCTAACTATTTACATTTTTTTGGTGCAAATGCAAAGCTAGCTAAAGTAAAAAATATTTAAAATATTTTCCGTGACTGAATTCAAGGTAAGGCCGATAGATACACGGATATTTTTGCTTAAGTATATGGTTTACAATCACGATAAAATCAAATATAAATAAAATCTGATATGAAAACAAATTGCACATGCATTGCAATTAAGCATTATTACCTCGGAGTTGGGGTTAAGCTACCCTGTGCTGATATATATGCCATATAAACAATCCATTTATTAGCACATGTCGGTGTTATAATATATGGTATATAATGGACGCTTAGAAAGGAAAGAACTTCTCGTTTAAATGCACATGACAACCGTTAGCAGTAAACGAAAGAATTATTTTAAAAATTACATTTGATATTTCAAACAAAAAAAAAAAAAAAAAAAAAAAAAAATTTGAAAATTAAAACAATATAACGAACAATGTGATAGAAGTTTTCTATTTATAACACGAATAAAATGTAGTTTTATTTCTGTATTTTGCACAATAAATATAAGTATAAAATATTAAATTAACAATTTGAAAAATTTTTTAATTTCCTACAAAAATATTTTAATATTGCGAGAATTTTTTCACTTTTTCAAATTTCACTGCATAACACAAACGCAAAGTAATCACTTTTCACACATTCTCCACCAAAAAAAAAAAAAAAAAAAAATAAATAAAAAGTCGCGGCACATATTTTTAAGAATATTGAAAAAAAAAAAAGTGTTTTTTTTTTTTTATAATTTTTATGGATACGCAAATGAATCTATTTTTTATTTCTTTTTTTATTTTGCATGCTTTATTTTAGCAAAAAATACATCTATTTTTTTTTTTTAAATTAAGAATTTCTTTTTTTTTAAATTCCGTTTTCCGTACACATATATTACGTGAGTATTAATAAATATATTCCGTTGGTAGATACATTCGCTGGTATCGCCATTTGCTCAACTAAACGATCGCTGTGATCTTTAATATGTTGCTTAAAGTATTTTTTTTTTTTTTTTTTTTTTTTTTTTTTTTTTTTAAAAATGAGATTCTGTAGCACAGTGGAATGTGTGGAGAAAGGAAAACTAAAAATGTTCTTCATCAACATTTGCAACAATACCATTTAGTATATTTATACCCATCATCGAATGGTAAAAGTATGCTGATTCTAACATTACATTTGTGACATTCAAATGCAAACATTCACACACAAAAAAAAAAAAAAAAACAAACAAACAGATATCAGGACGAGGAAGATAAGGCGATTGGCGTCTGACTAAAATGCTTTACTCAAGTTTGGATTCTATACGTTTCGTTATCGATCAACGCACTCAAAAATATATATAGGCTTCTTGGATAATGACACAAACTTTTGTCCATCGCACCTCTTTCCAATGTAGCTTTCTCTCTACAGCTTCGGCGAAAGGCGAAAGACTAATCGGGCTTACATACACCTACTGTTGCGGCAGCATCCTATTAATTTTTCCTCAATTCTTTCCTCTCATTGACTAGTAACTAGTGACTAGCGATAGTAGCAAAAAAAAAGAAAAAAAAAACAAAAACCAAAAAACAAAAAACTGCCGCGTCGCTATATTAACATATTTTGGTCGTGAATGTATAATTATTTCAATCGTCACAAATTAAATGTAAATCTGTCTAGTGCCTGAAAACGGCAAGCAATCAATAAAATCATGTGATGTCCAACAATTTTGCTTACGACCATCACAATCTCTTCATTCCATGCACTTTTGTGTTCGCTTAACACGAAAACACAATACATTGTATAGACAATAGTGTAGGATGGATAGCATGGACTGTGTTTCCCCACTATTCTAGGATAGACTTTGAACAATTTAAGATCTAAAGCAGATAAAACCAAATGCGGCAATACAATATAAAAATAAGAAAACGAAAATGTGGTACCCTCACCAAAAGATTTTAAAAATTCTGAGTTAATTGCCTCCCGCCCACTTGTAGCTCTTAGAGTTTCTGGCGTCGTTGCTATCAGAACTTGAAAATGGTTCCTTGAAAATTTTTTAAATAACTATGAAAAATGCCATATCCATGAGTGGATCGAATGATTGATACACAAGAGTTATAATGGGAAAAAGTAAAGAAATCCATCCTTAACAATTAGCGTGAAATGCCGCAATGCTAGTTAGATAAAGCCTTTAGGACGGATGTTAAAGAGAACGTGTGCAGACACCTGGTCATCCCATTGTCCGTTCGTGGTACTATCAAATTGATTGACCTGATGCTCCACGCATGTATCCTTGATTAAATTCCATAAACGTAAAAAGAACGAAATCTGTCTACAACATCCTGACAAGTAAGACAACGCGAAACAGTAAAAATTTTTTATTAATACACCATTGTCGCGCCAAAAAACGTAATCTGATGCATAGAGTATAGTGAACACGATTACATATGTAATATTTGATGTTTGCATGTATTTTGATCAATAGCCATAGCGTGTCGAAAAAATTTATATTGCTTTGGCAGCGATTCAATCGTCGACCCACTTTCGCGCTTCTTCAACAATTTGAAACTGCGTGCCAGCCCAGCCGTACCGCATCAATCCGAACAAGTGGTAATCAGAAGACGCTGAGATGGGAAAGGCGAATAAGCTGGGTGCGGCAGAACTTCCCATTTGAGATGCAGCATCTCGCTGTGTCCTGGAGAACTCCTGCAACGTGTAGCCGAGCGGATGACTTTGCGTTTGATCCCTGCTGTTGTTGGGATTTTTTGCAACCATTCGGTCAATAGACATTGATAGATAGTTTCATTCGGTTTCAGCAATTCCTAAACATATTACACCATGCTGATCCCGCCATGTGCAGAGCAAAATTTTCTGGCCATGAATATTCCGCTTCCATGTCGATAAGGACGGCAATCCTAGTCTAACTCGAGACTTTTTGCGCTTAGGATTGTCGTAGAGGAGCCATTTCTCAAAGCAATTCGTACGATAGCCATTTTGCCTTCTTTTGGATCCTTCCCGTCGCAGAAACAGTTGATTCATCAATTGCTAAATTGTTCAAAGGTTTTTTGAGAGTTTGATTTTGTTATTGTATCCAATAAGTCTTGCAATTCGTTCGTCCTCCATCGACGTTAACATCATCACCTTTAAACCGTTGAGAGTAGAACCGGCAAGTGGGATATGATGAAGCAACCAGCCACCTAATCTTCGGGGCTTTGGCAGCAAATTTCTCCAAAACAAACAACGGAAGTAACGGGTGATCGTAGACTTTCATATTAATTAACAATATATGGATATAAACGTGCCGCTCTCTTATGCAATATTCTCAATGTTTATAACTGAGTAGCAAAATTACCATATCACGCTGTTCGGTGAATGTCCAAAATTCGCATCAGAGATTTTTTATTACTTTCTTATAGTTTCATAGAATAACTTATTTATTTGCTTGTTATTTTTATTATTTTTTTTTTTTTTTCTAGAAGCACGTCATAGATCGGACTTTTTTTATTTATTTATTTATTTATTTTTTCTTTTTTGTTTTGTAATAAAATGCAATGAAAATTATATATAGTATTTTCGATTTTCCCGTTAACAATTCTTTAAAATAATTTTATTTTATTTTTACTTATATAAGTTATTTTTAAGCATCTATGTGTTTTTTGTTGACTCTTTTTCTAGTAAATGTTGAGCAAACATAAATCAAATAAACACGAAAAAATAAAAAATAAAAAAATTATATTAAGTCGTGACCGAATCTTTTATACCCATCAACGTTATCTTAAAAAGTGTAAAGAAATAGAGAAAGCAACATTTTCATGCTCTGTGATATTGGGTGCGCGTGGATGATTTTTTCTATTTTCAGAATAAAAATGGATATTTTTATGGTGCATGTATAGGAGTAATAAAGCAAAAAAAAAAACACGAAAAGCAAAAGTGGGCGTGTCAACACTGCAAGCATGTCCATTGACAAGTTGGGGTCATTTTCAAATCCTTTTGCAAATTTTCAGGCGATACCGTCATTTTCTTGTAAAAGGCAAAATGTTTGCCACAACTACTAAACAGTTTCGCTTACGGACAGATAGACAAATGAATGGACGGAATATGCTTAAGTGCATTTCGAAACTGATACTGGTCAAGAGTAAATACATTTTTGGGCTTTCTGAGGCTTGCTTCTGCGCGGTGTAAACATTTTGAAAAACAAAATGAAAATGGGATACAACATGCAATTGAGTGGGAGTGGCCGATTTTTTCCATACTTGTACAGATACAACAGCCTCACTTGTCGAATATACACACATTCACAGTTTTGTAAATTTATCTCCTGTAGTTTAGCAGTGTAATGAGAAAAAAATCGATTTTTTATTCTTTTTAAAAAACAAAGATATGATCGGTTTACATAGCACTATAGGCGTGGACTTCGATCGATTTCGCTAAATTTTAATACCAGCCTACGTGCATGAACCTTGAAAATTTCTGCGCAATTTTAAACTTCATTTTGGAATTAGGATAGAGAAATGTCCAGATGGAGAGACATATAACCGGGCAGACGGATATGCTTAAATCGATTCAGAATTTGATGCTGATCACGAATGTGTATATGTATTCTCTGTGGGGTGTTTGAAGCTTTCTTCTGGACGTAGCAAACGGTTTGGCAAACTGAGTTCACCCCTCATCCTTCGTTGATGGGTATAAAAATAAATTACATACATTTAGAATTAAGTTTATAGATAAACAGCAAAAAAAGATAAAAAAATTTTGTTATTCTATTTTTTATACTTTATTCAGCTTATTTACTACTTTAGTCTAGAAATATAAGCTATTTATATGCGCCAATATCCTATCGTGAAAGCGATT